>NC_141008.1:45605393-45757822 GCF_052327205.1 Somniosus microcephalus
GTAACTGTACAGAGTCTCTGTTTATTCAGGGTAAGGGTCACTCACTGTGTAACTGTACAGAGTCACTGTTTATTCAGGGTAAGGGTCACTCACTGTGTGACTGTACAGAGTCTCTGTTTATTCAGAGTAAGGGTCAATCATTGTAACTGTACAGAGTCACTGTGTATTCAGGGTAAGGGTCACTCACTGTAACTGTACAGAGTCACTGTTTATTCAGGGTAAGGTTCACTCACTGTGTAACTGTACAGAGTCACTGTTTACTCAGGGTAAGGGTCACTCACTGTGTAACTGTACAAAGTCACTGTTTATTCAGGGTGAGGGTCACTCACTGTGTAACTGTATAGAGTCACTGTTTATTCAAGGTAAAGGTCACTCACTGTAACTGTACAGAGTCACTGTTTATTCAGAGTAAGGGTCACTCTCTGTGTAACCGTACAGAGTCACTGTTTATTCAGATAAAGGTCACTCACAGTGTAACTGTACAGAGTCACTGTTTATTCAGGGTGAGGGTCACTCACTGTGTGACTGTACAGGGTTACTGTTTATTCAGGGTGAGGGTCACTCACTGTGTAACTGTACAGAGTCACAGTTTATTCAGGGTAAGGGTCACACACTGTGTAACTGTACAGAGTCACTGTTTATTTAGGGTAAGTGTCACTCACTGTGTAACTGTACAGAGTCACTCTTTATTCAGGGTAAGGGTCACTCACTGTGCAACTGTACAGAGTCACTGTTTATTCAGGGTAAGGGTCACTTACTGTGTAACTGTACAGAGTCACTGTTTATTCAGCGTAAGGGTCACTCACTGTGTAACTGTACAGAGTCACTGTTTATTCAGGGTGAGGGTCACTCACTGTGTAACTGTACAATCAGTGTTTATTCAGGGTAAGGGTCACTCACTGTGTAACTGTACAGAGTCACTGTTTATTCAGGGTAAGGGTCACTCACTGTAACTCTACGGAGTTACGGTTTATTCAGGGTAAGGGTCACTCACTGTGTAACTGTACAGAGTCACTGTTTATTCAGGGTGAGGGTCATTCGCTGTGTAACTGTACAGAGTCACTGTTTATTCAGGGTGAGGGTCACTCACTGTGTAACTGCACAGAGTCACTGTTTATTCAGGGTAAGGGTCACTCACTGTGTAACTGTACAGAGTCACTGTTTATTCAGGGTAAGGGTCACTCACTGTGTAACTGTGGAGAGTCACTGTTTATTCAGGGTAAGAGTCACTCACTGTGTAACTGTACAGAGTCACTGTTTATTCAGGTTAAGGGTCACTCACTGTGTAACTGTACAGAGTCACTGTTTATTCAGGGTGAGGGTCACTCACTGTGTAACTGTACAGTCACTGTTTATTCAGGGTAAGGGTCACTCACTGTGTAACTGTACAGAGTCACTGTTTATTCAGGGTAAGGGTCACTCACTGTGTAACTGTACAGAGTCACTGTTTATTCAGGGTGAGGGTCACTCACTGTGTAACTGTACAGAGTCACTGTTTATTCAGGGTGAGGGTCACTCACTGTAACTGTACAGAGTCACTGTTTATTCAGGTTAAGGGTCACTCACTGTAACTGTACAGAGTCACTGTTTATTCAGGGTAATGGTCACTCACTGTGTAACTGGACAGAGTCACTGTTTATTCAGGGTAAGGGTCAATCACTGTGTAACTGTACAGAGTCACTGTTTATTCAGGGTAAGGGTCACTCACTGTAACTGTACAGAGTCACTGTTTATTCAGGGTATGGGTCACTCACTGTGTAACTATACAGAGTCACTGTTTATTCAGGGTGAGGGTCACTCACTGTGTAACTGTACAGAGTCACTGTTTATTCAGGGTGAGGATCACTCACTCTGTAACTGTACAATCACTGTTTATTCAGGGTAAGGGTCACTCACTGTGTAACTGTGCAGAGTCACTGTTTATTCAGGGTAAGGGTCACTCACTGTGTAACTGTACAGTCACTGTTTATTCAGGGTAAGGGTCACTCATTGTGTAACTATACAGAGTCACTATTTATTCAGGGTGAGGGTCAATCACTGTGTAACTGTACAGAGTCAATGTTTATTCAGGGTAAGGGTCACTCACTGTGTAACTGTAGAGAGTCACTGTTTATTCAGGGTGAGGGACACTCACTGTGTAACTGTATAGAGTCACTGTTTATTCAGGGTAAAGGTCACTCACTGTAACTGTACAGAGTCACTGTTTATTCAGGGTAAGGGTCGCTGACTGTGTAACTGTACAGAGTCACTGTTTATTCAGGGTAAGGGTCACTCACTGTGTAACTGGACAGAGTCACTGTTTATTCAGGGTAAGGGTCACTCACTGTGTAACTGTACAGAGTCACTGTTTATTCAGGGTAAGGGTCACTCACTGTGTAACTGTACAGAGTCTCTGTTTATTCAGGGTAAGGGTCACTCACTGTGTAACTGTACAGAGTCACTGTTTATTCAGGGTGAGGGTCACTCACTGTGTAACTGTACAGAGTCACTGTTTATTCAGGGTAAAGGTCACTCACTGTAACTGCACAGAGTCACTGTTTATTCAGGGTAAAGGTCACTCACTGTGTAACTGTACAGAGTCACTGTTTATTCAGGGTAATAGACACTCACTGTGCAACTGTACAGAGTCTCTGTTTATTCAGGGTAAGGGTCAATCACTGTAACTGTACAGAGTCACTTTTTATTCAGGGTAAGGGTCACTCACTGTCTAACTGTACAGAGTCACTGTTTATTCAGGGTAAGGGTCACTCACTGTGTAACTGTACAGAGTCACTGTTTATTCAGGGTGAGGGTCACTCACTGTGTAACTGTACAGCGTCACTGTTTATTCAGGGTGAGGGTCACTCACTGTGTAACTGTACAGTCACTGTTTATTCAGGTAAGTGTCACTCACTGTGTAACTGTACGGAGTCACTCTTTATTCAGGGTAAGGGTCACTCACTGCAACTGTACGGAGTCACGGTTTATTGAGGGTAAGGGTCACTCACTGTAACTGTACAGAGTCACTGTTTATTCAGGGTAAGGGTCACTCTCTGAGTCACCGTACAAAGTCACTGTTTATTCAGGGTGAGGGTCACTCACTGTGTAACTGCACAGAGTCACTGTTTATTCAGGGTAAGGGTCACTCACTGTGTAACTATACAGAGTCACTGTTTATTCAGGGTGAGGGTCACTCACTGTGTAACTGTACAGAGTCACTGTTTATTCAGGGTAAGGGTCACTCACTGTGTAACTGTACAGTCACTGTTTATTCAGGGTAAGGGTCACTCACTGTGTAACTATACAGAGTCACTATTTATTCAGGGTGAGGGTCACTCACTGTGTAACTGTACAGAGTCAATGTTTATTCAGGGTAAGGGTCACTCACTGTGTAACTGTAGAGAGTCACTGTTTATTCAGGGTGAGGGACACTCACTGTGTAACTGTATAGAGTCACTGTTTATTCAGGGTAAAGGTCACTCACTGTAACTGTACAGAGTCACTGTTTATTCAGGGTAAGGGTCGCTGACTGTGTAACTGTACAGAGTCACTGTTTATTCAGGGTAAGGGTCACTCACTGTGTAGCTGTACAGAGTCACTGTTTATTCAGGGTAAGGGTCACTCACTGTGTAACTGTACAGAGTCACTGTTTATTCAGGGTGAGGGTCATTCACTGTGTAACTGTACAGAGTCACTGTTTATTCAGGGTGAGGGTCACTCACTGTGTAACTGCACAGAGTCACTGTTTATTCAGGGTAAGGGTCACTCACTGTGTAACTGTACAGAGTCACTGTTTATTCAGGGTAAGGGTCACTCACTGTGTAACTGTGGAGAGTCACTGTTTATTCAGGGTAAGGGTCACTCACTGTGTAACTGTACAGAGTCACTGTTTATTCAGGTTAAGGGTCACTCACTGTGTAACTGTACAGAGTCACTGTTTATTCAGGGTGAGGGTCACTCACTGTGTAACTGTACAGTCACTGTTTATTCAGGGTAAGGGTCACTCACTGTGTAACTGTACAGAGTCACTGTTTATTCAGGGTAAGGGTCACTCAATGTGTAACTGTACAGAGTCACTGTTTATTCAGGGTGAGGGTCACTCACTGTGTAACTGTACAGAGTCACTGTTTATTCAGGGTGAGGGTCACTCACTGTAACTGTACAGAGTCACTGTTTATTCAGGGTAATGGTCACTCACTGTGTAACTGTACAGAGTCACTGTTTATTCAGGGTAAGGGTCAATCACTGTGTAACTGTACAGAGTCACTGTTTATTCAGGTTAAGGGTCACTCACTGTAACTGTACAGAGTCACTGTTTATTCAGGGTAAGGGTCACTCACTGTGTAACTATACAGAGTCACTGTTTATTCAGGGTGAGGGTCACTCACTGTGTAACTATACAGAGTCACTGTTTATTCAGGGTGAGGATCACTCACTCTGTAACTGTACAATCACTGTTTATTCAGGGTAAGGGTCACTCACTGTGTAACTGTGCAGAGTCACTGTTTATTCAGGGTAAGGGTCACTCACTGTGTAACTGTACAGTCACTGTTTATTCAGGGTAAGGGTCACTCACTGTGTAACTATACAGAGTCACTATTTATTCAGGGTGCGGGTCACTCACTGTGTAACTGTACAGAGTCAATGTTTATTCAGGGTAAGGGTCACTCACTGTGTAACTGTAGAGAGTCACTGTTTATTCAGGGTGAGGGACACTCACTGTGTAACTCTATAGAGTCACTGTTTATTCAGGGTAAAGGTCACTCACTGTAACTGTACAGAGTCACTGTTTATTCAGGGTAAGGGTCGCTGACTGTGTAACTGTACAGAGTCACTGTTTATTCAGGGTAAGGGTCACTCACTGTGTAACTGTATAGAGTCACTGTTTATTCAGGGTAAGGGTCACTCACTGTGTAACTGTACAGAGTCACTGTTTATTCAGGGTAAGGGTCACTCACTGTGTAACTGTACAGAGTCTCTGTTTATTCAGGGTAAGGGTCACTCACTGTGTAACTGTACAGAGTCACTGTTTATTCAGGGTGAGGGTCACTCACTGTGTAACTGTATAGAGTCACTGTTTATTCAGGGTAAAGGTCACTCACTGTAACTGTACAGAGTCACTGTTTATTCAGGGTAAAGGTCACTCACTGTGTAACTGTACAGAGTCACTGTTTATTCAGGGTAAGAGACACTCACTGTGGAACTGTACAGAGTCTCTGTTTATTCAGGGTAAGGGTCAATCACTGTAACTGTACAGAATCACTTTTTATTCAGGGTAAGGGTCACTCACTGTCTAACTGTACAGAGTCACTGTTTATTCAGGGTAAGGGTCACTCACTGTGTAACTGTACAGAGTCACTGTTTATTCAGGGTGAGGGTCACTCACTGTGTAACTGTACAGAGTCACTGTTTATTCAGGGTGAGGGTCACTCACTGTGTAACTGTACAGTCACTGTTTATTCAGGTAAGTGTCACTCACTGTGTAACTGTACGGAGTCACTCTTTATTCAGGGTAAGGGTCACTCACTGCAACTGTACGGAGTCACGGTTTATTGAGGGTAAGGGTCACTCACTGTGCAACTGTACAGAGTTATGGTTTATTCAGGGTAAGGGTCACTCACTGTAACTGTACAGAGTCACGGTTTATTCAGGGTAAGGGTCACTCACGGTAACTGTACAGAGTCTCTGTTTATTCAGGGTAAGGGTCACTCACTGTGTAACTGTACAGAGTCACTGTTTATTCAGGGTAAGGGTCACTCACTGTGTAACTGTACAGAGTCACTGTTTATTTAGGGTAAGGGTCACTCAGTGTAGCTGTACAGTCACTGTTTATTCAGGTGAGAGTCACTCACTGTGTAACTGTACAGAGTCTCTGTTTATTCAGGGTAAGGGTCACTCACTGTGTAACTGTACAGAGTCACTGTTTATTCAGGGTAAGGGTCACTCTGTAACTGTGCAGAGTCACTGTTTATTCAGGGTAAGGGTCACTCACTGTGTAACTGTTCAGAGTCACTGTGTATTCAGGGTAAGGGTCACTCACTGTGTAACTCTACAGAGTCACTGTTTATTCCAGGTAGGAGTCGCTCACTGTGTTACTGTACAGAGTCACTCTTTATTCAGGGTAAGGGTCACTCACTGTGCAACTGTACAGAGTCACTATTTATTCAGGGTAAGGGTCACTTACTGTGTAACTGTACAGTGTCACTGTTTATTCAGCGTAAGGGTCACTCACTGTGTAACTGTACAGAGTCACTGTTTATTCAGGGTAAGGGTCACTCACTGTGTAACTGTACAGGGTCACTGTTTATTCAGGGTAAGGATCACTCACTGTGTAACTGTACAGAGTCTCTGTTTATTCAGGGTAAGGGTCACTCACTGTGTAACTGTACAGAGTCACTGTATATTCAGGGTAAGGGTCACTCACTGTGTGACTGTACAGAGTCTCTGTTTATTCAGAGTAAGGGTCAATCATTGTAACTGTACAGAGTCACTGTGTATTCAGGGTAAGGGTCACTCACTGTAACTGTACAGAGTCACTGTTTATTCAGGGTAAGGGTCACTCACTGTGTAACTGTACAGAGTCACTGTTTACTCAGGGTAAGGGTCACTCACTGTGTAACTGTACAAAGTCACTGTTTATTCAGGGTGAGGGTCACTCACTGTGTAACTGTATAGAGTCACTGTTTATTCAAGGTAAAGGTCACTCAAAGTAACTGTACAGAGTCACTGTTTATTCAGAGTAAGGGTCACTCTCTGTGTAACCGTACAGAGTCACTGTTTATTCAGGTAAAGGTCACTCACAGTGTAACTGTACAGAGTCACTGTTTATTCAGGGTGAGGGTCACTCACTGTGTGACTGTACAGAGTTACTGTTTATTCAGGGTGAGGGTCACTCACTGTGTAACTGTACAGAGTCACAGTTTATTCAGGGTAAGGGTCACACACTGTGTAACTGTACAGAGTCACTGTTTATTTAGGGTAAGTGTCACTCACTGTGTAACTGTACAGAGTCACTCTTTATTCAGGGTAAGGGTCACTCACTGTGCAACTGTACAGAGTCACTGTTTATTCAGGGTAAGGGTCACTTACTGTGTAACTGTACAGAGTCACTGTTTATTCAGCGTAAGGGTCACTCACTGTGTAACTGTACAGAGTCACTGTTTATTCAGGGTGAGGGTCACTCACTGTGTAACTGTACAATCAGTGTTTATTCAGGGTAAGGGTCACTCACTGTGTAACTGTACAGAGTCACTGTTTATTCAGGGTAAGGGTCACTCACTGTAACTCTACGGAGTTACGGTTTATTCAGGGTAAGGGTCACTCACTGTGTAACTGTACAGAGTCACTGTTTATTCAGGGTGAGGTTCATTCGCTGTGTAACTGTACAGAGTCACTGTTTATTCAGGGTGAGGGTCACTCACTGTGTAACTGCACAGAGTCACTGTTTATTCAGGGTAAGGGTCACTCACTGTGTAACTGTACAGAGTCACTGTTTATTCAGGGTAAGGGTCACTCACTGTGTAACTGTGGAGAGTCACTGTTTATTCAGGGTAAGGGTCACTCACTGTGTAACTGTACAGAGTCACTGTTTATTCAGGTTAAGGGTCACTCACTGTGTAACTGTACAGAGTCACTGTTTATTCAGGGTGAGGGTCACTCACTGTGTAACTGTACAGAGTCACTGTTTATTCAGGGTGAGGGTCACTCACTGTAACTGTACAGAGTCACTGTTTATTCAGGTTAAGGGTCACTCACTGTAACTGTACAGAGTCACTGTTTATTCAGGGTAATGGTCACTCACTGTGTAACTGGACAGAGTCACTGTTTATTCAGGGTAAGGGTCAATCACTGTGTAACTGTACAGAGTCACTGTTTATTCAGTGTAAGGGTCACTCACTGTAACTGTACAGAGTCACTGTTTATTCAGGGTAAGGGTCACTCACTGTGTAACTATACAGAGTCACTGTTTATTCAGGGTGAGGGTCACTCACTGTGTAACTGTACAGAGTCACTGTTTATTCAGGGTGAGGATCACTCACTCTGTAACTGTACAATCACTGTTTATTCAGGGTAAGGGTCACTCACTGTGTAACTGTGCAGAGTCACTTTTTATTCAGGGTAAGGGTCACTCACTGTGTAACTGTACAGTCACTGTTTATTCAGGGTAAGGGTCACTCACTGTGTAACTATACAGAGTCACTATTTATTCAGGGTGAGGGTCAATCACTGTGTAACTGTACAGAGTCAATGTTTATTCAGGGTAAGGGTCACTCACTGTGTAACTGTAGAGAGTCACTGTTTATTCAGGGTGAGGGACACTCACTGTGTAACTGTATAGAGTCACTGTTTATTCAGGGTAAAGGTCACTCACTGTAACTGTACAGAGTCACTGTTTATTCAGGGTAAGGGTCGCTGACTGTGTAACTGTACAGAGTCACTGTTTATTCAGGGTAAGGGTCACTCACTGTGTAACTGGACAGAGTCACTGTTTATTCAGGGTAAGGGTCACTCACTGTGTAACTGTACAGAGTCACTGTTTATTCAGGGTAAGGGTCACTCACTGTGTAACTGTACAGAGTCTCTGTTTATTCAGGGTAAGGGTCACTCACTGTGTAACTGTACAGAGTCACTGTTTATTCAGGGTGAGGGTCACTCACTGTGTAACTGTACAGAGTCACTGTTTATTCAGGGTAAAGGTCACTCACTGTAACTGTACAGAGTCACTGTTTATTCAGGGTAAAGGTCACTCACTGTGTAACTGTACAGAGTCACTGTTTATTCAGGGTAAGAGACACTCACTGTGTAACTGTACAGAGTCTCTGTTTATTCAGGGTAAGGGTCAATCACTGTAACTGTACAGAGTCACTTTTTATTCAGGGTAAGGGTCACTCACTGTCTAACTGTACAGAGTCACTGTTTATTCAGGGTAAGGGTCACTCACTGTGTAACTGTACAGAGTCACTGTTTATTCAGGGTGAGGGTCACTCACTGTGTAACTGTACAGCGTCACTGTTTATTCAGGGTGAGGGTCACTCACTGTGTAACTGTACAGTCACTGTTTATTCAGGTAAGTGTCACTCACTGTGTAACTGTACGGAGTCACTCTTTATTCAGGGTAAGGGTCACTCACTGCAACTGTACGGAGTCACGGTTTATTGAGGGTAAGGGTCACTCACTGTGCAACTGTACAGAGTTATGGTTTATTCAGGGTAAGGGTCACTCACTGTAACTGTACAGAGTCACGGTTTATTCAGGGTAAGGGTCACTCACGGTAACTGTACAGAGTCTCTGTTTATTCAGGGTAAGGGTCACTCACTGTGTAACTGTACAGAGTCACTGTTTATTCAGGGTAAGGGTCACTCACTGTGTAACTGTACAGAGTCACTGTTTATTTAGGGTAAGGGTCACTCAGTGTAGCTGTACAGAGTCACTGTTTATTCAGGTAAGAGTCACTCACTGTGTAACTGTACAGAGTCTCTGTTTATTCAGGGTAAGGGTCACTCACTGTTTAACTGTACAGAGTCACTGTTTATTCAGGGTAAGGGTCACTCTGTAACTGTGCAGAGTCACTGTTTATTCAGGGTAAGGGTCACTCACTGTGTAACTGTACAGAGTCACTGTTTATTCAGGGTAAGGGTCGCTCACTGTGTAACTCTACAGAGTCACTGTTTATTCCAGGTAGGAGTCGCTCACTGTGTAACTGTACAGAGTCACTCTTTATTCAGGGTAAGGGTCACTCACTGTGCAACTGTACAGAGTCACTGTTTATTCAGGGTAAGGGTCACTCACTGTGCAACTGTACAGAGTCACTGTTTATTCAGCGTAAGGGTCACTCACTGTGTAACTGTACAGAGTCACTGCTTATTCAGGGTAAGGGTCACTCACTGTGTAACTGTACAGAGTCACTGTTTATTCAGGGTAAGGGTCACTCACTGTGTAACTGTACAGAGTCACTGTTTATTCAGGGTGAGGGTCACTCACTGTGTAACTGTACAGGGTCACTGTTTATTCAGGGTAAGGATCACTCACTGTGTAACTGTACAGAGTCACTGTTTATTCAGGGTAAGGGTCACTCACTGTGTAACTGTACAGAGTCTCTGTTTATTCAGAGTAAGGGTCAATCATTGTAACTGTACAGAGTCACTGTGTATTCAGGGTAAGGGTCACTCACTGTAACTGTACAGAGTCACTGTTTATTCAGGGTAAGGGTCACTCACTGTGTAACTGTACAGAGTCACTGTTTACTCAGGGTAAGGGTCACTCACTGTAACTGTACAAAGTCACTGTTTATTCAGGGTGAGGGTCACTCACTGTGTAACTGTATAGAGTCACTGTTTATTCAAGGTAAAGGTCACTCACTGTAACTGTACAGAGTCACTGTTTATTCAGGGTAAGGGTCACTCTCTGTGTCACCGTACAGAGTCACTGTTTATTCAGGTAAAGGTCACTCACAGTGTAACTGTACAGAGTCACTGTTTATTCAGGGTGAGGGTCACTCACTGTGTGACTGTACAGAGTTACTGTTTATTCAGGGTGAGGGTCACTCACTGTGTAACTGTACAGAGTCACAGTTTATTCAGGGTAAGGGTCACACACTGTGTAACTGTACAGAGTCACTGTTTATTCAGGGTAAGGGTCACTTATTGTGTAACTGTACAGAGTCACTGTTTATTCAGCGTAAGGGTCACTCACTGTGTAACTGTACAGAGTCACTGTTTATTCAGGGTGAGGGTCACTCACTGTGTAACTGTACAATCAGTGTTTATTCAGGGTAAGGGTCACTCACTGTGTAACTGTACAGAGTCACTGTTTATTCAGGGTAAGGGTCACTCACTGTAACTCTACGGAGTCACGGTTTATTCAGGGTAAGTGTCACTCACTGTGTAACTGTACAGAGTCACGGTTTATTCAGGGTAAGGGTCACTCACTGTAACTGTACAGAGTCACTGTTTATTCAGGGTAAGGGTCACTCACTGTGTAACTGTACAGAGTCTCTGTTTATTCAGGGTAAGGGTCACTCACTGTGTAACTGTACAGAGTCACTGTTTATTCAGGGTAAGGGTCACTCACTGTGTGACTGTACAGAGTCTCTGTTTATTCAGAGTAAGGGTCAATCATTGTAACTGTACAGAGTCACTGTGTATTCAGGGTAAGGGTCACTCACTGTAACTGTACAGAGTCACTGTTTATTCAGGGTAAGGGTCACTCACTGTGTAACTGTACAGAGTCACTGTTTACTCAGGGTAAGGGTCACTCACTGTGTAACTGTACAAAGTCACTGTTTATTCAGGGTGAGGGTCACTCACTGTGTAACTGTATAGAGTCACTGTTTATTCAAGGTAAAGGTCACTCAAAGTAACTGTACAGAGTCACTGTTTATTCAGAGTAAGGGTCACTCTCTGTGTAACCGTACAGAGTCACTGTTTATTCAGGTAAAGGTCACTCACAGTGTAACTGTACAGAGTCACTGTTTATTCAGGGTGAGGGTCACTCACTGTGTGACTGTACAGAGTTACTGTTTATTCAGGGTGAGGGTCACTCACTGTGTAACTGTACAGAGTCACAGTTTATTCAGGGTAAGGGTCACACACTGTGTAACTGTACAGAGTCACTGTTTATTTAGGGTAAGTGTCACTCACTGTGTAACTGTACAGAGTCACTCTTTATTCAGGGTAAGGGTCACTCACTGTGCAACTGTACAGAGTCACTGTTTATTCAGGGTAAGGGTCACTTACTGTGTAACTGTACAGAGTCACTGTTTATTCAGCGTAAGGGTCACTCACTGTGTAACTGTACAGAGTCACTGTTTATTCAGGGTGAGGGTCACTCACTGTGTAACTGTACAATCAGTGTTTATTCAGGGTAAGGGTCACTCACTGTGTAACTGTACAGAGTCACTGTTTATTCAGGGTAAGGGTCACTCACTGTAACTCTACGGAGTTACGGTTTATTCAGGGTAAGGGTCACTCACTGTGTAACTGTACAGAGTCACTGTTTATTCAGGGTGAGGTTCATTCGCTGTGTAACTGTACAGAGTCACTGTTTATTCAGGGTGAGGGTCACTCACTGTGTAACTGCACAGAGTCACTGTTTATTCAGGGTAAGGGTCACTCACTGTGTAACTGTACAGAGTCACTGTTTATTCAGGGTAAGGGTCACTCACTGTGTAACTGTGGAGAGTCACTGTTTATTCAGGGTAAGGGTCACTCACTGTGTAACTGTACAGAGTCACTGTTTATTCAGGTTAAGGGTCACTCACTGTGTAACTGTACAGAGTCACTGTTTATTCAGGGTGAGGGTCACTCACTGTGTAACTGTACAGAGTCACTGTTTATTCAGGGTGAGGGTCACTCACTGTAACTGTACAGAGTCACTGTTTATTCAGGTTAAGGGTCACTCACTGTAACTGTACAGAGTCACTGTTTATTCAGGGTAATGGTCACTCACTGTGTAACTGGACAGAGTCACTGTTTATTCAGGGTAAGGGTCAATCACTGTGTAACTGTACAGAGTCACTGTTTATTCAGTGTAAGGGTCACTCACTGTAACTGTACAGAGTCACTGTTTATTCAGGGTAAGGGTCACTCACTGTGTAACTATACAGAGTCACTGTTTATTCAGGGTGAGGGTCACTCACTGTGTAACTGTACAGAGTCACTGTTTATTCAGGGTGAGGATCACTCACTCTGTAACTGTACAATCACTGTTTATTCAGGGTAAGGGTCACTCACTGTGTAACTGTGCAGAGTCACTTTTTATTCAGGGTAAGGGTCACTCACTGTGTAACTGTACAGTCACTGTTTATTCAGGGTAAGGGTCACTCACTGTGTAACTATACAGAGTCACTATTTATTCAGGGTGAGGGTCAATCACTGTGTAACTGTACAGAGTCAATGTTTATTCAGGGTAAGGGTCACTCACTGTGTAACTGTAGAGAGTCACTGTTTATTCAGGGTGAGGGACACTCACTGTGTAACTGTATAGAGTCACTGTTTATTCAGGGTAAAGGTCACTCACTGTAACTGTACAGAGTCACTGTTTATTCAGGGTAAGGGTCGCTGACTGTGTAACTGTACAGAGTCACTGTTTATTCAGGGTAAGGGTCACTCACTGTGTAACTGGACAGAGTCACTGTTTATTCAGGGTAAGGGTCACTCACTGTGTAACTGTACAGAGTCACTGTTTATTCAGGGTAAGGGTCACTCACTGTGTAACTGTACAGAGTCTCTGTTTATTCAGGGTAAGGGTCACTCACTGTGTAACTGTACAGAGTCACTGTTTATTCAGGGTGAGGGTCACTCACTGTGTAACTGTACAGAGTCACTGTTTATTCAGGGTAAAGGTCACTCACTGTAACTGTACAGAGTCACTGTTTATTCAGGGTAAAGGTCACTCACTGTGTAACTGTACAGAGTCACTGTTTATTCAGGGTAAGAGACACTCACTGTGTAACTGTACAGAGTCTCTGTTTATTCAGGGTAAGCGTCAATCACTGTAACTGTACAGAGTCACTTTTTATTCAGGGTAAGGGTCACTCACTGTCTAACTGTACAGAGTCACTGTTTATTCAGGGTAAGGGTCACTCACTGTGTAACTGTACAGAGTCACTGTTTATTCAGGGTGAGGGTCACTCACTGTGTAACTGTACAGCGTCACTGTTTATTCAGGGTGAGGGTCACTCACTGTGTAACTGTACAGTCACTGTTTATTCAGGTAAGTGTCACTCACTGTGTAACTGTACGGAGTCACTCTTTATTCAGGGTAAGGGTCACTCACTGCAACTGTACGGAGTCACGGTTTATTGAGGGTAAGGGTCACTCACTGTGCAACTGTACAGAGTTATGGTTTATTCAGGGTAAGGGTCACTCACTGTAACTGTACAGAGTCACGGTTTATTCAGGGTAAGGGTCACTCACGGTAACTGTACAGAGTCTCTGTTTATTCAGGGTAAGGGTCACTCACTGTGTAACTGTACAGAGTCACTGTTTATTCAGGGTAAGGGTCACTCACTGTGTAACTGTACAGAGTCACTGTTTATTTAGGGTAAGGGTCACTCAGTGTAGCTGTACAGAGTCACTGTTTATTCAGGTAAGAGTCACTCACTGTGTAACTGTACAGAGTCTCTGTTTATTCAGGGTAAGGGTCACTCACTGTTTAACTGTACAGAGTCACTGTTTATTCAGGGTAAGGGTCACTCTGTAACTGTGCAGAGTCACTGTTTATTCAGGGTAAGGGTCACTCACTGTGTAACTGTACAGAGTCACTGTTTATTCAGGGTAAGGGTCGCTCACTGTGTAACTCTACAGAGTCACTGTTTATTCCAGGTAGGAGTCGCTCACTGTGTAACTGTACAGAGTCACTCTTTATTCAGGGTAAGGGTCACTCACTGTGCAACTGTACAGAGTCACTGTTTATTCAGGGTAAGGGTCACTCACTGTGCAACTGTACAGAGTCACTGTTTATTCAGCGTAAGGGTCACTCACTGTGTAACTGTACAGAGTCACTGCTTATTCAGGGTAAGGGTCACTCACTGTGTAACTGTACAGAGTCACTGTTTATTCAGGGTGAGGGTCACTCACTGTGTAACTGTATAGAGTCACTGTTTATTCAAGGTAAAGGTCACTCACTGTAACTGTACAGAGTCACTGTTTATTCAGGGTAAGGGTCACTCACTGTGTAACTGTACAGAGTCACTGTTTATTCAGGGTGAGGGTCACTCACTGTGTAACTGTACAGGGTCACTGTTTATTCAGGGTAAGGATCACTCACTGTGTAACTGTACAGAGTCACTGTTTATTCAGGGTAAGGGTCACTCACTGTGTAACTGTACAGAGTCTCTGTTTATTCAGAGTAAGGGTCAATCATTGTAACTGTACAGAGTCACTGTGTATTCAGGGTAAGGGTCACTCACTGTAACTGTACAGAGTCACTGTTTATTCAGGGTAAGGGTCACTCACTGTGTAACTGTACAGAGTCACTGTTTACTCAGGGTAAGGGTCACTCACTGTAACTGTACAAAGTCACTGTTTATTCAGGGTGAGGGTCACTCACTGTGTAACTGTATAGAGTCACTGTTTATTCAAGGTAAAGGTCACTCACTGTAACTGTACAGAGTCACTGTTTATTCAGGGTAAGGGTCACTCTCTGTGTCACCGTACAGAGTCACTGTTTATTCAGGTAAAGGTCACTCACAGTGTAACTGTACAGAGTCACTGTTTATTCAGGGTGAGGGTCACTCACTGTGTGACTGTACAGAGTTACTGTTTATTCAGGGTGAGGGTCACTCACTGTGTAACTGTACAGAGTCACAGTTTATTCAGGGTAAGGGTCACACACTGTGTAACTGTACAGAGTCACTGTTTATTCAGGGTAAGGGTCACTTATTGTGTAACTGTACAGAGTCACTGTTTATTCAGCGTAAGGGTCACTCACTGTGTAACTGTACAGAGTCACTGTTTATTCAGGGTGAGGGTCACTCACTGTGTAACTGTACAATCAGTGTTTATTCAGGGTAAGGGTCACTCACTGTGTAACTGTACAGAGTCACTGTTTATTCAGGGTAAGGGTCACTCACTGTAACTCTACGGAGTCACGGTTTATTCAGGGTAAGTGTCACTCACTGTGTAACTGTACAGAGTCACGGTTTATTCAGGGTAAGGGTCACTCACTGTAACTGTACAGAGTCACTGTTTATTCAGGGTAAGGGTCACTCACTGTGTAACTGTACAGAGTCACTGTTTATTCAGGGTAAGGGTCACTCACTGTGTAACTGTACAGAGTCACTGTTTATTCAGGGTAAGGGTCACTCACTGTGTAACTGTACAGAGTCACTGTTTATTCAGGGTAAGGGTCACTCACTGTGTACCTGTACAGAGTCAATTTTTATTCAGGGTAAGGGTCACTCACTGTGTAACTGTACAGAGTCACTGTTTATTCAGGGTAAGGGTCACTCACTGTGTAACTGTACAGAGTCACTTTTTATTCAGGGTAAGGGTCACTCACTGTGTAACTGTACAGAGTCACTATTTATTCAGGGTAAGGTTCAATCACTGTCTACCTGTACAAAGTCACTGTTTATTCAGGGTGAGGGTCACTCTCTGTGTAACTGTACAGAGTCACTGTTTATTCAGGGTAAGGTCCACTCGCTATGTAACTGTACAGAGTCACTGTTTATTCAGGGTAAGGGTCACTCGCTGTGTAACTGTACAGAGTCACTGTTTATTCAGGGTAAGGGTCACTCGCTGTGTAACTGTACAGAATCACTGTTTATTCAGGGTAAGGGTCACTCGCTGTGTAACTGTACAGAGTCACTGTTTATTCAGGGTAAGGCTTACTCGCTGTGTAACTGTACAGAGTCACTGTTTATTCAGGCTAAGGGTCACTCGCTGTGTAACTGTACAGAGTCACTGTTTATTCAGGGTAAGGGTCACTCACTGTAACTGTACAGAGTCACTGTTTATTCAGGGTAAGGGTCACTCACTCTGTAACTGTACAGAGTCACTGTTTATTCAGGGTAAGGGTCACTCACTGTGTAACTGTACAGAGTCACTGTTTATTCAGGGTAAGGTCACTCACTGTGTAACTGTACAGAGTCACTGTTTATTTAGGGTAAGGGTCACTCGCTATGTAACTGTAGAGAGTCACTGTTTATTCAGGGTAAGGGTCACTCAATGTGTAACTGTACAGTCACTGTTCATTCAGGGTAAGGGTTACTCACTGTGTAACTGTACAGAGTCACTGTTTATTCAGGGTAAGGGTCACTCACTGTGTAAATGTACAGAGTCACTGTTTATTCAGGGTAAGGTCACTCACTGTGCAACTGTACAGAGTCACTGTTTATTCAGGGTAAGGGTCACTCGCTATGTAACTGTACAGAGTCACTGTTTATTCAGGGTAAGGGCCACTCGCTGTGTAACTGTACAGAGTCACTGTTTATTCAGGGTAAGGGTCACTCGCTGTGTAACTGTACAGAGTCACTGTTTATTCAGGGTAAGGGTCACTCGCTGTGTAACTGTACAGAGTCACTGTTTATTCAGGGTAAGGGTTACTCGCTGTGTAACTGTACAGAGTCACTGTTTATTCAGGGTAAGGGTCACTCGCTGTGTAACTGTACAGAGTCACTGTTTATTCAGGGTAAGGGTCACTCACTGTGTAACTGTACAGAGTCACTGTTTACTCAGGGTAAGGGTCACTCACTGTAACTGTACAGAGTCACTGTTTACTCAGGGTAAGGCCACTCACTGTGTAACTGTCCAGAGTCACTGTTTATCCAGGGTAAGGGTCACTTACTGTGTAACTGTACAGAGTCACTGTTTATTCAGGGTAAGGTCACTCACGGTGTAACTGTACAGTCACTGATTATTCAGGGTAAGGGTCACTCACTGTGTAACTGTACAGAGTCACTGTTTATTCAGGGTAAGGGTCACTCACTGTGTAACTGTGCAGAGTCACTGTTTATTCAGGGTAAGGGTCACTCACTGCGTAACTGTACAGAGTCACTTTTTATTCAGGGTAAGGATCACTTGCTGTGTAACTGTACAGAGTCACTGTTTATTCAGAGTAACGGTCACTCGCTGTGTAACTGTACAGTCACGGTTTATTCAGGGTAAGATCACTCACTGTGTAACTGTATAGAGTCACTGTTTATTCAAGGTAAAGGTCACTCACTGTAACTGTACAGAGTCACTGTTTATTCAGGGTAAGGGTCACTCTCTGTGTAACCGTACAGAGTCACTGTTTATTCAGGTAAAGGTCACTCACAGTGTAACTGTACAGAGTCACTGTTTATTCAGGGTGAGGGTCACTCACTGTGTGACTGTACAGAGTTACTGTTTATTCAGGGTGAGGGTCACTCACTGTGTAACTGTACAGAGTCACAGTTTATTCAGGGTAAGGGTCACACACTGTGTAACTGTACAGAGTCACTGTTTATTCAGGGTAAGTGTCACTCACTGTGTAACTGTACAGAGTCACTCTTTATTCAGGGTAAGGGTCACTCACTGTGCAACTGTACAGAGTCACTGTTTATTCAGGGTAAGGGTCACTGACTGTGTAACTGTACAGACTCACTGTTTATTCAGCGTAAGGGTCACTCACTGTGTAACTGTACAATCAGTGTTTATTCAGGGTAAGGGTCACTCACTGTGTAACTGTACAGAGTCACTGTTTATTCAGGGTAAGGGTCACTCACTGTAACTCTACGGAGTCACGGTTTATTCAGGGTAAGGGTCACTCACTGTGTAACTGTACAGAGTCACGGTTTATTCAGGGTAAGGGTCACTCACTGTAACTGTACAGAGTCACTGTTTATTCAGGGTAAGAGTCTCTCACTGTGTAACTGCACAGAGTCTCTGTTTATTCAGGGTAAGGGTCACTCACTGTAACTGTACAGAGTCACTGTTTATTCAGGGTAAGGGTCACTCACTGTGTAACTGTACAGAGTCACTGTTTATTCAGGGTAAGGGTCACTCACTGTGTAACTGTACAGAGTCACTGTTTATTCAGGGTAAGGGTCACTCACTGTGTAACTGTACAGAGTCACTGTTTATTCAGGGTAAGGGTCACTCACTGTGTACCTGTACAGAGTCACTGTTTATTCAGGGTAAGGGTCACTCACTGTAACTGTACAGAGTCACTGTTTATTCAGGGTAAGGGTCACTCGCTATGTAACTGTACAGAGTCACTGTTTATTCAGGGTAAGGGCCACTCGCTGTGTAACTGTACAGAGTCACTGTTTATTCAGGGTAAGGGTCACTCGCTGTGTAACTGTACAGAGTCACTGTTTATTCAGGGTAAGGGTCACTCGCTGTGTAACTGTACAGAGTCACTGTTTATTCAGGGTAAGGGTTACTCGCTGTGTAACTGTACAGAGTCACTGTTTATTCAGGGTAAGGGTCACTCGCTGTGTAACTGTACAGAGTCACTGTTTATTCAGGGTAAGGGTCACTCACTGTGTAACTGTACAGAGTCACTGTTTACTCAGGGTAAGGGTCACTCACTGTAACTGTACAGAGTCACTGTTTACTCAGGGTAAGGCCACTCACTGTGTAACTGTCCAGAGTCACTGTTTATCCAGGGTAAGGGTCACTTACTGTGTAACTGTACAGAGTCACTGTTTATTCAGGGTAAGGTCACTCACGGTGTAACTGTACAGTCACTGATTATTCAGGGTAAGGGTCACTCACTGTGTAACTGTACAGAGTCACTGTTTATTCAGGGTAAGGGTCACTCACTGTGTAACTGTGCAGAGTCACTGTTTATTCAGGGTAAGGGTCACTCACTGCGTAACTGTACAGAGTCACTTTTTATTCAGGGTAAGGATCACTTGCTGTGTAACTGTACAGAGTCACTGTTTATTCAGAGTAACGGTCACTCGCTGTGTAACTGTACAGTCACGGTTTATTCAGGGTAAGATCACTCACTGTGTAACTGTATAGAGTCACTGTTTATTCAAGGTAAAGGTCACTCACTGTAACTGTACAGAGTCACTGTTTATTCAGGGTAAGGGTCACTCTCTGTGTAACCGTACAGAGTCACTGTTTATTCAGGTAAAGGTCACTCACAGTGTAACTGTACAGAGTCACTGTTTATTCAGGGTGAGGGTCACTCACTGTGTGACTGTACAGAGTTACTGTTTATTCAGGGTGAGGGTCACTCACTGTGTAACTGTACAGAGTCACAGTTTATTCAGGGTAAGGGTCACACACTGTGTAACTGTACAGAGTCACTGTTTATTCAGGGTAAGTGTCACTCACTGTGTAACTGTACAGAGTCACTCTTTATTCAGGGTAAGGGTCACTCACTGTGCAACTGTACAGAGTCACTGTTTATTCAGGGTAAGGGTCACTGACTGTGTAACTGTACAGACTCACTGTTTATTCAGCGTAAGGGTCACTCACTGTGTAACTGTACAATCAGTGTTTATTCAGGGTAAGGGTCACTCACTGTGTAACTGTACAGAGTCACTGTTTATTCAGGGTAAGGGTCACTCACTGTAACTCTACGGAGTCACGGTTTATTCAGGGTAAGGGTCACTCACTGTGTACCTGTACAGAGTCAATTTTTATTCAGGGTAAGGGTCACTCACTGTGTAACTGTACAGAGTCACTGTTTATTCAGGGTAAGGGTCACTCACTGTGTAACTGTACAGAGTCACTTTTTATTCAGGGTAAGGGTCACTCACTGTGTAACTGTACAGAGTCACTATTTATTCAGGGTAAGGTTCAATCACTGTCTACCTGTACAAAGTCACTGTTTATTCAGGGTGAGGGTCACTCTCTGTGTAACTGTACAGAGTCACTGTTTATTCAGGGTAAGGTCCACTCGCTATGTAACTGTACAGAGTCACTGTTTATTCAGGGTAAGGGTCACTCGCTGTGTAACTGTACAGAGTCACTGTTTATTCAGGGTAAGGGTCACTCGCTGTGTAACTGTACAGAATCACTGTTTATTCAGGGTAAGGGTCACTCGCTGTGTAACTGTACAGAGTCACTGTTTATTCAGGGTAAGGCTTACTCGCTGTGTAACTGTACAGAGTCACTGTTTATTCAGGCTAAGGGTCACTCGCTGTGTAACTGTACAGAGTCACTGTTTATTCAGGGTAAGGGTCACTCACTGTAACTGTACAGAGTCACTGTTTATTCAGGGTAAGGGTCACTCACTCTGTAACTGTACAGAGTCACTGTTTATTCAGGGTAAGGGTCACTCACTGTGTAACTGTACAGAGTCACTGTTTATTCAGGGTAAGGTCACTCACTGTGTAACTGTACAGAGTCACTGTTTATTTAGGGTAAGGGTCACTCGCTATGTAACTGTAGAGAGTCACTGTTTATTCAGGGTAAGGGTCACTCAATGTGTAACTGTACAGTCACTGTTCATTCAGGGTAAGGGTTACTCACTGTGTAACTGTACAGAGTCACTGTTTATTCAGGGTAAGGGTCACTCACTGTGTAAATGTACAGAGTCACTGTTTATTCAGGGTAAGGTCACTCACTGTGCAACTGTACAGAGTCACTGTTTATTCAGGGTAAGGGTCACTCGCTATGTAACTGTACAGAGTCACTGTTTATTCAGGGTAAGGGCCACTCGCTGTGTAACTGTACAGAGTCACTGTTTATTCAGGGTAAGGGTCACTCGCTGTGTAACTGTACAGAGTCACTGTTTATTCAGGGTAAGGGTCACTCGCTGTGTAACTGTACAGAGTCACTGTTTATTCAGGGTAAGGGTTACTCGCTGTGTAACTGTACAGAGTCACTGTTTATTCAGGGTAAGGGTCACTCGCTGTGTAACTGTACAGAGTCACTGTTTATTCAGGGTAAGGGTCACTCACTGTGTAACTGTACAGAGTCACTGTTTACTCAGGGTAAGGGTCACTCACTGTAACTGTACAGAGTCACTGTTTACTCAGGGTAAGGCCACTCACTGTGTAACTGTCCAGAGTCACTGTTTATCCAGGGTAAGGGTCACTTACTGTGTAACTGTACAGAGTCACTGTTTATTCAGGGTAAGGTCACTCACGGTGTAACTGTACAGTCACTGATTATTCAGGGTAAGGGTCACTCACTGTGTAACTGTACAGAGTCACTGTTTATTCAGGGTAAGGGTCACTCACTGTGTAACTGTGCAGAGTCACTGTTTATTCAGGGTAAGGGTCACTCACTGCGTAACTGTACAGAGTCACTTTTTATTCAGGGTAAGGATCACTTGCTGTGTAACTGTACAGAGTCACTGTTTATTCAGAGTAACGGTCACTCGCTGTGTAACTGTACAGTCACGGTTTATTCAGGGTAAGATCACTCACTGTGTAACTGTATAGAGTCACTGTTTATTCAAGGTAAAGGTCACTCACTGTAACTGTACAGAGTCACTGTTTATTCAGGGTAAGGGTCACTCTCTGTGTAACCGTACAGAGTCACTGTTTATTCAGGTAAAGGTCACTCACAGTGTAACTGTACAGAGTCACTGTTTATTCAGGGTGAGGGTCACTCACTGTGTGACTGTACAGAGTTACTGTTTATTCAGGGTGAGGGTCACTCACTGTGTAACTGTACAGAGTCACAGTTTATTCAGGGTAAGGGTCACACACTGTGTAACTGTACAGAGTCACTGTTTATTCAGGGTAAGTGTCACTCACTGTGTAACTGTACAGAGTCACTCTTTATTCAGGGTAAGGGTCACTCACTGTGCAACTGTACAGAGTCACTGTTTATTCAGGGTAAGGGTCACTGACTGTGTAACTGTACAGACTCACTGTTTATTCAGCGTAAGGGTCACTCACTGTGTAACTGTACAATCAGTGTTTATTCAGGGTAAGGGTCACTCACTGTGTAACTGTACAGAGTCACTGTTTATTCAGGGTAAGGGTCACTCACTGTAACTCTACGGAGTCACGGTTTATTCAGGGTAAGGGTCACTCACTGTGTAACTGTACAGAGTCACGGTTTATTCAGGGTAAGGGTCACTCACTGTAACTGTACAGAGTCACTGTTTATTCAGGGTAAGAGTCTCTCACTGTGTAACTGCACAGAGTCTCTGTTTATTCAGGGTAAGGGTCACTCACTGTAACTGTACAGAGTCACTGTTTATTCAGGGTAAGGGTCACTCACTGTGTAACTGTACAGAGTCACTGTTTATTCAGGGTAAGGGTCACTCACTGTGTAACTGTACAGAGTCACTGTTTATTCAGGGTAAGGGTCACTCACTGTGTAACTGTACAGAGTCACTGTTTATTCAGGGTAAGGGTCACTCACTGTGTACCTGTACAGAGTCACTGTTTATTCAGGGTAAGGGTCACTCACTGTAACTGTACAGAGTCACTGTTTATTCAGGGTAAGGGTCACTCGCTATGTAACTGTACAGAGTCACTGTTTATTCAGGGTAAGGGCCACTCGCTGTGTAACTGTACAGAGTCACTGTTTATTCAGGGTAAGGGTCACTCGCTGTGTAACTGTACAGAGTCACTGTTTATTCAGGGTAAGGGTCACTCGCTGTGTAACTGTACAGAGTCACTGTTTATTCAGGGTAAGGGTTACTCGCTGTGTAACTGTACAGAGTCACTGTTTATTCAGGGTAAGGGTCACTCGCTGTGTAACTGTACAGAGTCACTGTTTATTCAGGGTAAGGGTCACTCACTGTGTAACTGTACAGAGTCACTGTTTACTCAGGGTAAGGGTCACTCACTGTAACTGTACAGAGTCACTGTTTACTCAGGGTAAGGCCACTCACTGTGTAACTGTCCAGAGTCACTGTTTATCCAGGGTAAGGGTCACTTACTGTGTAACTGTACAGAGTCACTGTTTATTCAGGGTAAGGTCACTCACGGTGTAACTGTACAGTCACTGATTATTCAGGGTAAGGGTCACTCACTGTGTAACTGTACAGAGTCACTGTTTATTCAGGGTAAGGGTCACTCACTGTGTAACTGTGCAGAGTCACTGTTTATTCAGGGTAAGGGTCACTCACTGCGTAACTGTACAGAGTCACTTTTTATTCAGGGTAAGGATCACTTGCTGTGTAACTGTACAGAGTCACTGTTTATTCAGAGTAACGGTCACTCGCTGTGTAACTGTACAGTCACGGTTTATTCAGGGTAAGATCACTCACTGTGTAACTGTATAGAGTCACTGTTTATTCAAGGTAAAGGTCACTCACTGTAACTGTACAGAGTCACTGTTTATTCAGGGTAAGGGTCACTCTCTGTGTAACCGTACAGAGTCACTGTTTATTCAGGTAAAGGTCACTCACAGTGTAACTGTACAGAGTCACTGTTTATTCAGGGTGAGGGTCACTCACTGTGTGACTGTACAGAGTTACTGTTTATTCAGGGTGAGGGTCACTCACTGTGTAACTGTACAGAGTCACAGTTTATTCAGGGTAAGGGTCACACACTGTGTAACTGTACAGAGTCACTGTTTATTCAGGGTAAGTGTCACTCACTGTGTAACTGTACAGAGTCACTCTTTATTCAGGGTAAGGGTCACTCACTGTGCAACTGTACAGAGTCACTGTTTATTCAGGGTAAGGGTCACTGACTGTGTAACTGTACAGACTCACTGTTTATTCAGCGTAAGGGTCACTCACTGTGTAACTGTACAATCAGTGTTTATTCAGGGTAAGGGTCACTCACTGTGTAACTGTACAGAGTCACTGTTTATTCAGGGTAAGGGTCACTCACTGTAACTCTACGGAGTCACGGTTTATTCAGGGTAAGGGTCACTCACTGTGTAACTGTACAGAGTCACGGTTTATTCAGGGTAAGGGTCACTCACTGTAACTGTACAGAGTCACTGTTTATTCAGGGTAAGAGTCTCTCACTGTGTAACTGCACAGAGTCTCTGTTTATTCAGGGTAAGGGTCACTCACTGTAACTGTACAGAGTCACTGTTTATTCAGGGTAAGGGTCACTCACTGTGTAACTGTACAGAGTCACTGTTTATTCAGGGTAAGGGTCACTCACTGTGTAACTGTACAGAGTCACTGTTTATTCAGGGTAAGGGTCACTCACTGTGTAACTGTACAGAGTCACTGTTTATTCAGGGTAAGGGTCACTCACTGTGTACCTGTACAGAGTCACTGTTTATTCAGGGTAAGGGTCACTCACTGTGTAACTGTACAGAGTCACTGTTTATTCAGGGTAAGGGTCACTCACTGTGTAACTGTACAGAGTCACTTTTTATTCAGGGTAAGGGTCACTCACTGTGTAACTGTACAGAGTCACTATTTATTCAGGGTAAGGGTCACTCACTGTCTACCTGTACAAAGTCACTGTTTATTCAGGGTGAGGGTCACCCTCTGTGTAACTGTACAGAGTCACTGTTTATTCAGGGTAAGGTCCACTCGCTATGTAACTGTACAGAGTCACTGTTTATTCAGGGTAAGGGTCACTCGCTGTGTAACTGTACAGAGTCACTGTTTATTCAGGGTAAGGGTCACTCGCTGTGTAACTGTACAGAATCACTGTTTATTCAGTGTAAGGGTCACTCGCTGTGTAACTGTACAGAGTCACTGTTTATTCAGGGTAAGGGTTACTCGCTGTGTAACTGTACAGAGTCACTGTTTATTCAGGGTAAGGGTCACTCACTGTGTAACTGTACAGAGTCACTTTTTATTCAGGGTAAGGGTCACTCACTGTGTAACTGTACAGAGTCACTATTTATTCAGGGTAAGGGTCACTCACTGTCTACCTGTACAAAGTCACTGTTTATTCAGGGTGAGGGTCACCCTCTGTGTAACTGTACAGAGTCACTGTTTATTCAGGGTAAGGTCCACTCGCTATGTAACTGTACAGAGTCACTGTTTATTCAGGGTAAGGGTCACTCGCTGTGTAACTGTACAGAGTCACTGTTTATTCAGGGTAAGGGTCACTCGCTGTGTAACTGTACAGAATCACTGTTTATTCAGTGTAAGGGTCACTCGCTGTGTAACTGTACAGAGTCACTGTTTATTCAGGGTAAGGGTTACTCGCTGTGTAACTGTGCAGAGTCACTGTTTATTCAGGCTAAGGGTCACTCGCTGTGTAACTGTACAGAGTCACTGTTTATTCAGGGTAAGGGTCACTCACTGTAACTGTACAGAGTCACTGTTTATTCAGGGTAAGGGTCACTCACTCTGTAACTGTACAGAGTCACTGTTTATTCAGGGTAAGGGTCACTCACTGTGTAACTGTACAGAGTCACTGTTTATTCAGGGTAAGGGTCACTCACTGTGTAACTGTACAGTCACTCTTTATTCAGGGTAAGGGTCACTCACTGTGTAACTGTACAGAGTCACTGTTTATTCAGGGTAAGGGTCACTCACTGTGTAAATGTACAGAGTCACTGTTTATTCAGGGTAAGGTCACTCACTGTGCAACTGTACAGAGTCACTGTTTATTCAGGGTAAGGGTCACTCGCTATGTAACTGTACAGAGTCACTGTTTATTCAGGGTAAGGGTCACTCGCTGTGTAACTGTACAGAGTCACTGTTTATTCAGGGTAAGGGTCACTCGCTGTGTAACTGTACAGAGTCACTGTTTATTCAGGGTAAGGGTCACTCGCTGTGTAACTGTACAGAGTCACTGTTTATTCAGGGTAAGGGTTACTCGCTGTGTAACTGTACAGAGTCACTGTTTATTCAGGGTAAGGGTCACTCGCTGTGTAACTGTACAGAGTCACTGTTTATTCAGGGTAAGGGTCACTCACTGTGTAACTGTACAGAGTCACTGTTTACTCAGGGTAAGGTCACTCACTGTGTAACTGTGCAGAGTCACTGTTTATTTTGGGTAAGGGTCACTCACTGTGTAACTGTACAGAGTCACTGTTTATTCAGGGTGAGGGTCACTCACTGTGTAACTGTACAGAGTCACTGTTTATTCAGGGTAAGGGTCACTCACTGTGTAACTGTACAGAGTCACTGTTTATTCAGGGTAAGGGTCACTCACTGTGTAACTGTACAGAGTCACTGTTTATTCAGGGTAAGGGTCACTCACTGTGTAACTGTACAGTCACTGTTTATTCAGGGTGAGGGTCACTCACTGTAACTGTACAGTCACTGTTTATTCAGGGTAAGGGTCACTCACTGTGTAACTGTACAGAGTCACTGTTTATTCAGGGTAAGGGTCACTCCCGGTGTAACTGTACAGAGTCACTGTTTATTCAGGGTAAGGGTCACTCCCTGTGCAACTGTACAGAGTCACTGTTTATTCAGGGTAAGGGTCACTCACTGTGTAACTGTACAGTCACTGTTTATTCAGGGTGAGGGTCACTCACTGTGTAACTGTACAGAGTCACTGTTTATTCAGGGTAAGGGTCACTCACTGTGTAACTGTACAGAGTCACTGTTTATTCAGGGTAAGGGTCACTCACTGTGTAACTGTACAGAGTCACTGTTTATTCAGGGTAAGGGTCACTCACTGTGTAACTGCACAGAGTCACTGTTTATTCAGGGAAGGGTCACTCACTGTGTAACTGTACAGAGTCACTGTTTATTCAGGGTAAGGGTCACTCACTGTGTAACTGTACAGAGTCACTGTTTATTCAGGGTAAGGGTTACTCACTGTGTAACTGTGCAGAGTCACTGTTTATTCAGGGTAAGTGTCACTCACTGCGTAACTGTACAGAGTCACTGTTTATTCAGGGTAAGGGTCACTCACTGTGTAACTGTACAGAGTCACTGTTTATTCAGGGTAAGGGTTACTCACTGTGTAACTGTACAGCGTCACTCTTTATTCAGGGTAAGGGTCACTCACTGTGTAACTGTACAGAGTCACTGTTTATTCAGGGTAAGGGTTACTCACTGTGTAACTGTACAGAGTCACTGTTTATTCAGGGTAAGGGTCACTCCCTGTGTAACTGTACAGAGTCACTGTTTATTCAGGGTAAGGGTCACTCACTGTGTAACTGTACAGTCACTCTTTATTCAGGGTAAGGGTCACTCACTGTGTAACTGTACAGAGTCACTGTTTATTCAGGGTAAGGGTCACTCACTGTGTAAATGTACAGAGTCACTGTTTATTCAGGGTAAGGTCACTCACTGTGCAACTGTACAGAGTCACTGTTTATTCAGGGTAAGGGTCACTCGCTATGTAACTGTACAGAGTCACTGTTTATTCAGGGTAAGGGTCACTCGCTGTGTAACTGTACAGAGTCACTGTTTATTCAGGGTAAGGGTCACTCGCTGTGTAACTGTACAGAGTCACTGTTTATTCAGGGTAAGGGTCACTCGCTGTGTAACTGTACAGAGTCACTGTTTATTCAGGGTAAGGGTTACTCGCTGTGTAACTGTACAGAGTCACTCTTTATTCAGGGTAAGGGTCACTCACTGTGCAACTGTACAGAGTCACTGTTTATTCAGGGTAAGGGTCACTGACTGTGTAACTGTACAGACTCACTGTTTATTCAGCGTAAGGGTCACTCACTGTGTAACTGTACAATCAGTGTTTATTCAGGGTAAGGGTCACTCACTGTGTAACTGTACAGAGTCACTGTTTATTCAGGGTAAGGGTCACTCACTGTAACTCTACGGAGTCACGGTTTATTCAGGGTAAGGGTCACTCACTGTGTAACTGTACAGAGTCACGGTTTATTCAGGGTAAGGGTCACTCACTGTAACTGTACAGAGTCACTGTTTATTCAGGGTAAGAGTCTCTCACTGTGTAACTGTACAGAGTCTCTGTTTATTCAGGGTAAGGGTCACTCACTGTAACTGTACAGAGTCACTGTTTATTCAGGGTAAGGGTCACTCACTGTGTAACTGTACAGAGTCACTGTTTATTCAGGGTAAGGGTCACTCACTGTGTAACTGTACAGAGTCACTGTTTATTCAGGGTAAGGGTCACTCACTGTGTAACTGTACAGAGTCACTGTTTATTCAGGGTAAGGGTCACTCACTGTGTACCTGTACAGAGTCACTGTTTATTCAGGGTAAGGGTCACTCACTGTGTAACTGTACAGAGTCACTGTTTATTCAGGGTAAGGGTCACTCACTGTGTAACTGTACAGAGTCACTTTTTATTCAGGGTAAGGGTCACTCACTGTGTAACTGTACAGAGTCACTATTTATTCAGGGTAAGGGTCACTCACTGTCTACCTGTACAAAGTCACTGTTTATTCAGGGTGAGGGTCACCCTCTGTGTAACTGTACAGAGTCACTGTTTATTCAGGGTAAGGTCCACTCGCTATGTAACTGTACAGAGTCACTGTTTATTCAGGGTAAGGGTCACTCGCTGTGTAACTGTACAGAGTCACTGTTTATTCAGGGTAAGGGTCACTCGCTGTGTAACTGTACAGAATCACTGTTTATTCAGTGTAAGGGTCACTCGCTGTGTAACTGTACAGAGTCACTGTTTATTCAGGGTAAGGGTTACTCGCTGTGTAACTGTGCAGAGTCACTGTTTATTCAGGCTAAGGGTCACTCGCTGTGTAACTGTACAGAGTCACTGTTTATTCAGGGTAAGGGTCACTCACTGTAACTGTACAGAGTCACTGTTTATTCAGGGTAAGGGTCACTCACTCTGTAACTGTACAGAGTCACTGTTTATTCAGGGTAAGGGTCACTCACTGTGTAACTGTACAGAGCCACTGTTTATTCAGGGTAAGGGTCACTCACTGTGTAACTGTACAGTCACTCTTTATTCAGGGTAAGGGTCACTCACTGTGTAACTGTACAGAGTCACTGTTTATTCAGGGTAAGGGTCACTCACTGTGTAAATGTACAGAGTCACTGTTTATTCAGGGTAAGGTCACTCACTGTGCAACTGTACAGAGTCACTGTTTATTCAGGGTAAGGGTCACTCGCTATGTAACTGTACAGAGTCACTGTTTATTCAGGGTAAGGGTCACTCGCTGTGTAACTGTACAGAGTCACTGTTTATTCAGGGTAAGGGTCACTCGCTGTGTAACTGTACAGAGTCACTGTTTATTCAGGGTAAGGGTCACTCGCTGTGTAACTGTACAGAGTCACTGTTTATTCAGGGTAAGGGTTACTCGCTGTGTAACTGTACAGAGTCACTGTTTATTCAGGGTAAGGGTCACTCGCTGTGTAACTGTACAGAGTCACTGTTTATTCAGGGTAAGGGTCACTCACTGTGTAACTGTACAGAGTCACTGTTTACTCAGGGTAAGGTCACTCACTGTGTAACTGTGCAGAGTCACTGTTTATTTTGGGTAAGGGTCACTCACTGTGTAACTGTACAGAGTCACTGTTTATTCAGGGTGAGGGTCACTCACTGTGTAACTGTACAGAGTCACTGTTTATTCAGGGTAAGGGTCACTCACTGTGTAACTGTACAGAGTCACTGTTTATTCAGGGTAAGGGTCACTCACTGTGTAACTGTACAGAGTCACTGTTTATTCAGGGTAAGGGTCACTCACTGTGTAACTGTACAGTCACTGTTTATTCAGGGTGAGGGTCACTCACTGTAACTGTACAGTCACTGTTTATTCAGGGTAAGGGTCACTCACTGTGTAACTGTACAGAGTCACTGTTTATTCAGGGTAAGGGTCACTCCCTGTGTAACTGTACAGAGTCACTGTTTATTCAGGGTAAGGGTCACTCCCTGTGCAACTGTACAGAGTCACTGTTTATTCAGGGTAAGGGTCACTCACTGTGTAACTGTACAGTCACTGTTTATTCAGGGTGAGGGTCACTCACTGTGTAACTGTACAGAGTCACTGTTTATTCAGGGTAAGGGTCACTCACTGTGTAACTGTACAGAGTCACTGTTTATTCAGGGTAAGGGTCACTCACTGTGTAACTGTACAGAGTCACTGTTTATTCAGGGTAAGGGTCACTCACTGTGTAACTGCACAGAGTCACTGTTTATTCAGGTAAGGGTTACTCACTGTGTAACTGTACAGAGTCACTGTTTATTCAGGGTAAGGGTCACTCACTGTGTAACTGTACAGAGTCACTGTTTATTCAGGGTAAGGGTTACTCACTGTGTAACTGTGCAGAGTCACTGTTTATTCAGGGTAAGTGTCACTCACTGCGTAACTGTACAGAGTCACTGTTTATTCAGGGTAAGGGTCACTCACTGTGTAACTGTACAGAGTCACTGTTTATTCAGGGTAAGGGTTACTCACTGTGTAACTGTACAGCGTCACTCTTTATTCAGGGTAAGGGTCACTCACTGTGTAACTGTACAGAGTCACTGTTTATTCAGGGTAAGGGTTACTCACTGTGTAACTGTACAGAGTCACTGTTTATTCAGGGTAAGGGTCACTCCCTGTGTAACTGTACAGAGTCACTGTTTATTCAGGGTAAGGGTCACTCACTGTGTAACTGTACAGAGTCACTCTTTATTCAGGGTAAGGGTCACTCACTGTGTAACTGTACAGAGTCACTGTTTATTCAGGGTAAGGGTTACTCACTGTGTAACTGTACAGAGTCACTGTTTATTCAGGGTAAGGGTCACTCCCTGTGTAACTGTACAGAGTCACTGTTTATTCAGGGTAAGGATCACTCCCTGTGTAACTGTACAGAGTCACTCTTTATTCAGGGTAAGGGTCACTCACTGTGTAACTGTACAGAGTCACTGTTTATTCAGGGTAAGGGTCACTCCCTGTGTAACTGTACAGTGTCACTGTTTATTCAGGGTAAGGGTCACTCCCTGTGTAACTGTACAGATTCACTGTTTATTCAGGGTAAGGGTCACTCCCTGTGTAACTGTACAGAGTCACTCTTTATTCAGCGTAAGGGTTACTCACTGTGTAACTGTACAGAGTCACTGTTTATTCAGGGTAAGGGTCACTCCCTGTGTAACTGTACAGTGTCACTGTTTATTCAGGGTAAGGGTCACTCACTGTGTAACTGTACAGAGTCACTGTTTATTCAGGGTAAGGTCACTCACTGTGTAACTGTACAGAGTCACTGTTTATTCAGGGTAATGGTCACTCACTGTGTAACTGTGCAGAGTCACTGTTTATTCAGGGTAATGGTCACTCCCTGTGTAACTGTACAGTGTCACTGTTTATTCAGGGTAAGGGTCACTCCCTGTGTAACTGTACAGAGTCACTGTTTATTCAGGGTAAGGGTCACTCACTGTGTAACTGTACAGAGTCATTGTTAATCCAGGGACGGAGGTGTCTGTGACATTGGAAGAAACGTATGATTCTGTGAGTATTATTGGCCCGTATTTCTGATCCCAGGCCTCCCACGGGTGGAGGACTGTGATCTGGAAAAATCTGCCCCCTTACCTGAGGGCTCCCAGGACGCACACACTTCCGCTCCAGGGCCTCTCCAAACTCCAAGTGCGCAGGGCCCCCGTATCCCAGAGGCGCAGGCAGTTCGCAGCGTCCCTGGGATCACGGGGAGCCAATCACAGAAGGGAATCTCCCTTCGTACATGTGACAGAAGGACCTGTCAAATATATAAATGGAGATCAATGAAAAAACATAGTAAAACTTTAAATAAATAATTTTAAAAATCACATTTTTAAAATGACTTGAAATTACAGTAAATTAAGTATTTTAAACAAAAATTTAATTTTTTGAAAAAAATAATTAAAGTTTTTTACGGGGCTAAAACTGAATGATAAGTCAGTGAAAACATTTTTAAAAACTTTTTTCCACTCTTATCCTGGTAAAAGCAGGCCTTACGCATTTACCAGGCATAGGATTTCTAAGGGTTTTCTGCGGGCGGAGGGTCTCCAGAAAGCGGAACTCTCCCCCCGCAGAGGCCCTGCTCCAGGGCAGCCGGAGGATCTGTCAAGACCATTCTTAATAGATCGGAAATGCCGGTTTCCAGTGTGTGCACTGTGCATGCCTGAAACCGGCATTTCCGATGTCCCTACTGGTGGGTACACAGCACGTACACACCCGTAGGGATTGGAATATCTGGGCCATTATGTCAGGCTGTTGCTTGACTAGTCTGTGGGACAGATCTCCTAACATTGGCAGCAGTCCCCAGGTGTTAGTGAGGAGGACTTTACAGGTTCGAGTGGGCTGGGTGTGCCTTTGTCGTGTCCAAATGCCTAGGTCAGTGCTCTATCTGGTTTTATTCTTATTGTACTTTTTTGTAGGGGTTTGATACAACTGAGTGTCTTACTAGGCCTTTTAGAGGCAGTTAAAGGTCAACCACATTACTGTAGAACTGGAGTCACATATAGGCCACCACCAGCGTACCGTGGCTGCAGTGTGTACCGTCTACAAGATGCACTGCAGCAACTCGCCAAGACTTCTTCGGCAGCACTTCCCAAACCCGCAACCTCTTCCACCTAGAAGGACAAGGGCAGCAGGCGCATGGGAACACCACCACCTCCAAGTTCCCCTCCAAGTCACACACCATCCTGACTTGCAAATATATCAGCTGTTCCTTCATTGTCTCTGGGTCAAAACCCTGGAACTCCCTCCCTAACAGCACTGTGGGAGTACCTTCACCACACGGACTGCAGCGGTTCAAGAAGGCGGCTCACCACCACCACCTTCTCAAGGGCAATTAGGGATGGGCAATAAATGCTGGCCTTGCCAGCGACGCCCACATCCCAGGATCAAATAAAAAAAGTTACACTGTGAGTGACCCTTATCCTGAATAAACAGTGACTCTGTACAGTTACAGTGAGTGACCCTTACCCTGAATAAACAGTGACTCTGTACAGTTACAGTGAGTGATCCTTACCCTGAATAAACAGTGACTCTGTACAGTTACAGTGAGTGACCCTTACCCTGAATAAACAGTGACTCTGTACAGTTACAGTGAGTGACCCTTACCCTGAATAAACAGTGACTCTGTACAGTTACACAGTGAGTGACCCTTACCCTGAATAAACAGTGACTCTGTACAGTTACACAGTGAGTGACCCTTACCCTTAATAAACAGTGACTCTGTACAGTTACACAGTGAGTGACCCTTACCCTGAATAAACAGTGACTCTGTACAGTTGCCCAGTGAGTGACGCTTACCCTGAATAAACAGTCACTCTGTACAGTTACACAGCGAGTGACCCTTACCCTGAATAAACAGTGACTTTGTACAGTTACACAGCGAGTGACCCTTACCCTGAATAAACAGTGACTCTGTACAGTTACAGCGAGTGACCCTTACCCTGAATAAACAGTGACTCTGTACAGTTACACAGTGAGTGACCCTTACCCTGAATAAACAGTGACTCTGTACAGTTACCCAGTGAGTGACCCTCACCCTGAATAAACAGTGACTCTGTACAGTTACAGTGAGTGACCCTTACCCTGAATAAACAGTGACTCTGTACAGTCACACAGTGGCCCAGAAATTCCAGAACGGGGCTTGCAGCGCGTGCAAGCCCCGTATTTACACTTACCCCGCGCTACTGACGATCAGCTCCAGGGACGCCTGGACTTGGTGAATGAAAAAGAAGAATCCCGGGCAGTGTATGACGTCACGCCGCCCAGGAGTGCAGCCAGCGCAAAGCCAGGAGCGTGCAGTGTAAGTGAGACACGCCCCTTGAGGTCTCAGTTTCACTGGACACGCCCCCAATGTTTCTGTCAAACTGCTAATCATTTTTACATGCAAAGCAGCAGCTTAAATAGGTTTTTGGAAGTTTTTTGAAGATTTTGGTAACTTTTATAAACTTTTTAAAATGTTTACATTATTTTGAGTAATCTGAAGTAGTTTTAAAGAGAATTAAAGCAATTTAAAGACTTTTAAAAGCCCTAAAAGAATTTTTTAAATTCCATTTATTTATTTAGCAATGTCGTCGTCATACGTGTCTTCACACTGTTCCCTTTGGGGAACTGTATGAAGTGGTGGAAGGATTTATGGCCGTGATTAACGCTCATTCCGTGACCGTAACCATCTTTGAACCAGCCATTAGGGCGGTTAGTCCTATGGCGGGAGGGTTTTACGGGCTCCCACAAGCTATACAAGGAGGGGGGGCCACCCACACCCACGGACGCAAATATCCCACTGGATGTCAACCCAGAATTTAGAGCAGGAGCTCCGACTCCACTTGCCGGGACTGTCTGGAGCGGGGTTCGAAACCCTACCCTGATCTGGCCCAGCGGCGGGGATCCTACCGCTATGACAAAGGCCCAATCCGATTAGCAACGTGAAATGGCAGCATAGGGCTCCAGTCACGGGGAGGGAAAAGGCGCAGGAAACGTATGGGTGTCACCTTTTGTGCGGAGTGGGCCTTTTGCGTAGCAGTAAGCATCCCCGCCGCTGGGCCAGAAGGAGTAGGGTTTTGAACCCCACTCCAGACAGTCCCGGCAAGTGGAGTCGGAGTTCCAACTTTAAATTCTGGGTGGACATCCAGCGGGATACTTGCGTCTGTGGGTGTTGGTGGCCCCCCCCCCCCCCTCAGATGGGTTGTGGGAGCCCGTAAAACCCTCCTGCCATAGGACTAACCACCCTAATGGCTGGTTCAAAGATGGTTACGGTCACGGAATGAGCGTTAATCACGGCCATAAATCCTTCCACCACTTCATACAGTTCCCCAAAGGGAACAGTGTGAGGATACGTACGATGATAACCTCTTGCGCAATGCACCTCCTTGGACCCTCAGTCACAGATGCGAGGGGGCAAGTCGTGCAATTGTTAAATTTTTCATTTTATTGACATGTAAAATGTTGGCCCAGTAATTCCCTTCCAACTGCGCGAGTACGGTCGGGGTACTTACGCATCTGGCCGGATGAAATGCCGGTTTTCAGCATGCACAGTGCTTTTGGGGAAAACCGGCATTTCCTGTCCTCTGAACGAAGGGGTTCAGAGGCAGAACGCGTGCGACTGCACAGGCAGCGCGTGCGCAGTATAATTCGCCGCTTTCATTACTGCTTTCAGTGAGGTCAAGTCCTTACAACTTACACATGAAAAAAGCATGGGTACAGTTGCTCCAGAGGCTGCGGAGGAAGATATTTCTTATCGTGGAGCTTCTGAAAGTATGTATATCTGTATATATTCCTTTGCGTGTTATGTATATATTCCTTTACTTATGTGTATGAATGTATTATTTAATTATGACTTTCAGAGAAAGTAACTTATTTGAAAATCATAATTAAAAACATACATTCATACACATTAGTAAAGGAATATAAAACATACATACATATACGTAAAGGAATATATGTGGACATACATACATAACTCATTCTCACATTCCATTCACACAGCCACAATTGCTCCTTCTACCTACCGTTCTGAAAACCCTTTAAAAAAAAAAAAAAAAATGTTAACTTTAAAACTTACTTAAAATTTCTTAAAATAACTTCCCTCCCTTTCCCAAACAAAAATATTGCATTTCAGAAGCTCCACGATAAAATGTTTCTTCCTCCGCAGCCAATGAACCACTTTACACTTGCTTTTTTCAAGTGTAACTTCTGAGGACTTACCCTCACGGATTTCATGCATGAAATCTACGAAGTTCACTGCGCAAGCGCTGCCTGTGCAGTCGCACGCGCTCGAGGTCTGGAAATGCCGGCGTTCCCCGCATGCGCTGTTCATGCTGAACGCCGGCATTTCCAACGGCCAGATGCGTGAGTACCCCGAGCGCACTCACACCTTTGGCCGCGAATTTCTGGCCCAGTGAGTGACCCTTACCCTGAATAAACAGTGACTCTGCACAGTTACAGTGAGTGACCCTTACCCTGAATAAACAGTGACTCTGTACAGTTACAGTGAGTGACCCTTACCCTGAATAAACAGTGACTCTGTACAGTTACAGCGAGTGACCCTTACCCTGAATAAACAGTGACTCTGTACAGTTACACAGCGAGTGACCCTTACCCTGAATAAACAGTGACTTTGCACAGTTACACAGTGAGTGACCCTTTCCCTGAATAAACAGTGACTCTGTACAGTTACACAGTGAGTGACCCTTACCCTGAATAAACAGTGACTCTGTACAGTTACAGTGAGTGACCCTTACCCTGAATAAACAGTGACTCTGTACAGTTACCCAGTGAGTGACCCTTACCCTGAATAAACAGTGACTCTGTACAGTTACCCAGTGAGTGACCCTTACCCTGAATAAACAGTGACTCTGTACATTTACAGTGAGTGACCCTTACCCTGAATAAACAGTGACTCTGCACAGTTACAGTGAGTGACCCTTACCCTGAATAAACAGTGACTCTGTACAGTTACAGTGAGTGACCCTTACCCTGAATAAACAGTGACTCTGTACAGTTACAGCGAGTGACCCTTACCCTGAATAAACAGTGACTCTGTACAGTTACACAGCGAGTGACCCTTACCCTGAATAAACAGTGACTTTGCACAGTTACACAGTGAGTGACCCTTTCCCTGAATAAACAGTGACTCTGTACAGTTACACAGTGAGTGACCCTTACCCTGAATAAACAGTGACTCTGTACAGTTACAGTGAGTGACCCTTACCCTGAATAAACAGTGACTCTGTACAGTTACACAGTGAGTGACCCTTACTCTGAATAAACAGTGACTGTGTACAGTTACAGTGAGTGACCCTTACCCTGAATAAACAGTGACTCTGTACAGTTACACAGCGAGTGACCCTTACCCTGAATAAACAGTGACTCTGTACAGTTACCCAGTGAGTGACCCTTACCCTGAATAAACAGTGACTCTGTACAGTTACCCAGTGAGTGACCCTTACCCTGAATAAACAGTGACTCTGTACAGTTACAGTGAGTGACCCTTACCCTGAATAAACAGTGACTCTGTAGTTACACAGTGAGTGACCCTTACTCTGAATAAACAGTGACTGTGTACAGTTACAGTGAGTGACCCTTACTCTGAATAAACAGTGACTCTGTACAGTTACACAGCGAGTGACAAATTAAAAAAAATTATTCTCAGGATATGGGCGTCGCTGGCATGGTCGACATATGTTTTCCATCTCTAATTGCCCTTGAGAAGGTGGTGGTGAGCTGCCTTCTTGAACCGCTGCAGTCCGTGTGGTGAAGGTGCTCCCACAATTCTGTTAGGGAGGGAGTTCCAGGATTTTGACCCAGCGACGATGAAGGAACGACGATAAATTTCCAAGTCCGGATGGTGTGTGTCTTGGAGGGGAACTTGGAGGTGGTGGTGTTCCCATGCACCTGCTGCCCTTCTATTGATAGAGGTCGCGGATTTGGGAGGTGCTGCCAAAGAAGCCTTGGTGAGTTGCTGCAGTGACTCTTGTAGATGGTGCACACACTGCAGCCACTCTCATTACCATTCGGTTGGTGGGCTGTAGACTCAAGTCCAGTGCAGGTACAGTAGTTTGTGTTGGCAGAGTAGGTATAGAGTCATAGGCCTAGAAATTCAGTTGGGCGCGCCAGCCGTTAGCGCCTTAGGAGGAGTAGATCTCGAGCGCTAGGCGCTTAGCGCCCGGGCGCAGCGCGATCTGCGCCTCGCCCCAACTTCAGTACACATTTAGCGCTGGCGCAAAGTCTTAGCGCGCGCCCTGCTGCGCGCGCAGATCATGACGTCATTTACTAGTGCAACGCCCTTTGTGCGCCCCGAACCGGAACTTCACTCGCGCCGGGCGGCCCTAACGACTGTGAAGTGGAACGGTACACAGCCGAGGCGGGCCGCGGGGAGCGCTAATTAAAGGGCACTTACCCTGCACGATAAAGGCCAGCCATTTTGCAGCATTCACTCTTGTGCAACGGTTTTTTGGAGAGAGACCAAGGAGGAGAGCTTACTGGTTTGGACCAACACTAGGACAGGTATTTTTGGCTCAGGCCAGAGCTTAGCAATTATCTTTGCCTTCATTGAGAGCTCATTGTTTGCCAGCATATAATGGGGGCTGCATTGGGTGCCAACGCTGACTTTCAGCCTTATGCCAGAAGGGCTTACAGACGCCGTGAGAGAGTGGCAGCCCTGGCCAGACGCAGAGGGGGCAACAGGCGTCGCTAACTGAGGCCTTACCCACCCAGGCTATACCGCCAGCAGTCCTCCTATCTGACCATGTCTGCCGCGATGTGTGTAAGGAGGCTGCGATTCAGAAGGGAGGTGGTTGCAGACATCTGCCAGCAGCTTCAGAGAGATCTGCAGCCACAGCTGATGCACAGGACGTCTCTGTCGGTGGCAGTGAAGGTGACGGTGGCTCTCAACTTCTATGCCACCGGCTCCTTCCAATCCGCTGCTGGGGACATCGCTAACATCTCCCAGTTCGCCGTGCATTGCTGCATCCGCCAGGTGACCGAAGCCCTTTTCAGAAGGAGACATCAATTCATCTCCTTCCCCATGACCCTGGACAAGCAGCAGCAGCGTGCAGTGGGACTTGCAAGAATAGCGGGCTTCCCCATGGTGCAGGGTGCCATTGACTGCACGCATGTGGCTTTGTGGGCACCTCTGGAGCATGCCGAGGATTACCGCAACCGGAAGAGCTACCATTCCCTCAACGTACAGCTGGTGTGTGACCACAGGCAGCGCATCCTAGCTGTCAATGCCCACTTTCCAGGCAGCAGCCACGATGCCTTTATCCTGCGACAGACAACTGTGGCTGACATGTTCCAGGCACAGCCTCCCCCAAGAGGATGGCTTATCGGGGACAAAGGCTATCCTTTGTGTACCTGGCTCATGACCCCGCTCCGCGCGCCCACGACCCCTGCTGAAGAGGCATACAACGAGAGCCTTCAAGAGACTAGGAGCATCATAGAACAAACAATTGGCGTCCTCAAGCAACGGTTCCGCTGTCTCGATCGCTCCGGGGGAGCCCTCCAGTATTCGCAGGAGCGAGTCTCCCAATTCGTCGTCGTTTGCTGCATGCTGCACAACCTGGCTATCCGCAGGACTCAGGCACTGCCACCTCACGTTGGACCCCCACCTCAGGAGGAGGAGCAGGAGGAGCATGAGGAGGAGGAGGACGAGGAGTACCAGCCCAGGAGGGAGGCACAAGGTCCAAGGGCCGCCCGTCGGCGGCTTATTGAACGTCACTTCTAGGCCCCCTGTCAGGGAATGGCTTGTGCCAATGAAAGAACATGATTGCAGCCGCTCCGCAAGCCCTCAGCCGGTTAAGGCAACAAACACTTCAAAGATCAAACATGGACAATGTTAATAAATAAAATGCTTTATTGTACAAACTCAGGGCCCTTCCCACATGAAAACCAAAAACAGACGAAACCCCCAAAAAACACTCAAACACATTACTCGCTCCCACAACCTGGAGAGGATTAACAAAACAGTGCAACTAAAATGGCCGTCATCCTCGGCCTTCGTAAAATACAAACATCACATCCTCGGCCTTCAAAAAACAAACATCCAATTCTCGGCCTCAAAAAACAAACATCCAATTCTCGGCCTCAAAAAACAAACACAACTGGCCACACATTCGACTTTTTGGCCCGCTAGGGCGATGCCTTGGCCATCTTTGTGTGGCCCCTGCCCGCCCTGCTGCTCCTCCTCAAAGTAAGGCCATTGGCTGCTGCAAGGCTGGGGGCAGGCTCCAGAGGGGCACATGTCGTGATGGCAGATGCCCTTGGGGGTCGGCCTAGTCGAGGTCTGGCCGTCGAGCGGGCGGCTGTTGAATGCTGCAGCTGTGGCTGGCCAGCATCAGTCACTGCAGCAGCTCCTGGCAGCTCCACTGGGGGAGTGGCAGTGGCGGCTGGAGGAATGGGGGCAAGCTGGCGGATGGCAGGCGCTCACTGGTCGCCTGAGACACTGGCACTCGCCCGGGCCAGCACTGCAGCATGCGCACCAATCTGCCGAGGGACAGACCGCTGTGCTGCTGCAGCGCGCCGGGTGCCCTGGCGATGCCTGGCTGACACAGCGAGTGTGGCAGCAGTGAGTGCCCGTGTTGACCTGTTCAGTGACCTCATCAGAGCACCCAGTGACTGCACGGCACCACTGATCAGCTGCCCACTCGCTGCCTGAGCTGCCCCGAATGCCGCCCGACTCGCTGCCTGATCTGCCCCGAATGCCGCCCGACTCGCTGCCTGCTCTGCCCAGAATTCCGCCAAACTGATGGCCTGTGAGGCCCCGACGTCGGTGACACTCCGAGAGAGGGACTCGATGGCCTCAGGCAACCGTGCCACTACCCCCATGAGCTCCGTGTGCCGGCGCTCCGAGTCCGCGGACAAGTCCTCGAGGTGTTCCATCTCCTCGGCGAAGACCATCTCCGGACTGGAGGCCGGACTCTCCCTCTGGGGAGAAGGCCGCCGAGCTGGCTGACCCTTCCTGCATTGCTGGACGCCGCTGGGCCCAGCAATTGGACTCCCCTCCGACCCTTCCCCCCTCTGGGGAGAAGGCTGCCGAGCTGGCACCCCCCTCCCGCGTTTCTGCAGGCCGCAGGTCCCATGAGCTCCCCTCCCCTCCGACACTTCTGCGACGCTCCCCTCCAGGGAAGACGTGTCCCCTACATTGGCATGGGTTGCCACGGCTGAGGGTTCCCCTGATGGGCCGCCTTCCTCTTGCTCCTCCTCCTCCTCCTCTTCTGAGGGGCTGTCACTGGCAAGTTCAGGGACCTCCTCCTCACCATCTGAAAGCAGGAAGGCACAAGAGTAGCTTTAGAGTGAGGAGAGGGCGTCAGCGAGGGATGCATGAGTGGTGGCATTCAGCGCATTGGTCGGACAGTGGCAAAGGATGTAGATCTGATGCGCAAGTGGGACGAGAGAGGTCCAAACGTTGATGTCCTTACCATTGGTGCCCAGAATAGGGTCGGCATCTCCACATGCAACGGGGCCAATCACCCGGCCACCCATGATGCGCTCCACGCGATGTTGCAGCTCGGTGAGCGGCTGGATCTGGGGTCGGCCTCCCCCGGTTGCAGTCCGGCTCTTCTTGTTATTGGCCAGCTTGGCCTGCAAGAGAAAGGACGGCCTCTAAGTACAGTGTGTCGCCCTGATCTTGTGTGCACTGCCTCCCATGGTGGAATAGCCTGGCCAGTGTGTCGCCCTGATCTTGTGTGCACTGCCTCCCATGGTGGAATAGCCTGGCCAGTGTGTCGCCCTGATCTTGTGTGCACTGCCTCCCATGGTGGAATAGCCTGGCCAGTGTGTCGCCCTGATCTTGTGTGCACTGCCTCCCATGGTGGAATAGCCTGGCCAGTGTGTCGCCCTGATCTTGTGTGCACTGCCTCCCATGGTGGAATAGCCTGGCCAGTGTGTCGCCCTGATCTTGTGTGCACTGCCTCCCATGGTGGAATAGCTTGGCCAGTGTGTTAAGTGCAGAATGTGCAATTGATGTTCATGCCTGTTCCATCGCTGCTGGATGAGGGCTGGCCATTAGGGCTTTCAGGTCCCTTTGCCCATAATGTGAGGTGCACATGCAAGGATGAGGAGGACACTGGAAAGGGTACTCACCCTGACAATCCGAGTGAGGTCATTAAACTTTTTGCGGCATTGGACACCGGTCCTGGGGACCTCGCTGTTGGCTGACACCTTGCTGGCGACATGCCTCCAGGCTCTCCGGTAGACGCGGACCAGCGCCTTCCTGCCATTGTCCGGGTACAAAAGATGGCGCCTCTTCTCCACACCACCAACCAGCACACTCAGATCACGCTCTGAGAAGCGCTGCGCTCGTTCACAGGCCTTCTGCATGGCTTCAGGCGCTATTTGGGTCCAGCAGCAGTGTTCAGGCCTAGCTGGAGGGCTCCACTATCCAGGGCGTGGCAGCAGACCAAGTCGACCCTTCCCCCTTAAGAGCTGGCCGGCGCCAGGGTGTCTGCTGTCAATCACGAGATGGCTGCACCTGCGCTGCGCCCGGCCTTGGCACTCTCGCTCAGCACCTCCGGCTTAGCGCCTAAAGAGAGGCGTGCATCAACAGTTTTAGCGCTCGAGCAATCTCTTAGGGCGAAGCTAATGAATATCGGAGAAGTGGCCTCGATTTGGCGGCGGGCGCAAACTTTAGCGGCCGCCCGACTTTACCGCCCCAAAAGTGGCTACAATGAATTTCTAGGCCATAGAGTTATACAGCACAGAAAGAGGCCCTTTGGCCCATCGCGTCCGCGCCGGCCATCAAGCCCTGTCTAATCTAATCCCATTTTCCAGCATTTGGTCCGTAGCCTTGTATGCTATGGCATTTCAAATGCTCATCCAAATGCTTCTTGAATGTTGTGAGGGTTCCTGCCTCTACCACCCTTTCAGGCAGTGAGTTCCAGATTCCAACCACCCTCTGGGTGAAAAAGTTCTTCCTCAAATCCCCTCTAAACCTCCTGCCCCTTACCTTGAATCTATGCCCCCTTGTTATTGACCCCTCTACTAAGGGAAAAAGTTCCTTTCTATCTACCCTATCTATGTCCCTCATAATTTTGTACACCTCAATCAGGTCCCCCCTCAGCCTTCTCTGCTCTAAGGAAAACAACCCCAGCCTGTCCAGTCTTTCTTCATAGCTGAAGCGCTCCAGCCCAGGTAACATCCAGGTATCATCTTCCGATTAGGCAGTCTGCAGCCTTCCGGACTCAATATCGAGTTCAACAATTTCAGATCATAAGCTCGGCCCCCATTTCATTTTCTCTTGTAATTGTTCCACTCCTTTCCCCCCCCCCCCCTTTCCTTTTGTTTCTCTCTCACACCTGGCAGCTATCTTTTGCCCTGCCAGTACACTTTACACCTAATCCCAGCCTATCACCATCTCGTCTAGCTTCTAATCTCTTTTACTTCTTTTGTTTCTTTTATTCTTTTGTCCGATCGCAGCCCTGCCTCCGATCTAGTTTCTTTTCTTTCCAGTTTTGAAGAAGGGTCCAACCCGAAACGTCAACTCAAATTTCTCTCCACGGATGTTGCCTGACCTGCTGAGTTTTTCCAGCATTTTCTGTTGTTATTTCGGATTTCCAACATCTGCAGTATTTTGCTATCGAACATCCTGGTGAATCTCCTCTGCACCCTCTCCAAAGCAATCACATCCTTCCTATAGTGTGGCGACCAGAACTGAACACAGTACTCCAGCTGTGGCCTTACCAGCGTTTTGTACAGCTCCATCATAACCTCCCTGCTCTTATATTCTATGCCTCGGCTAATGAAGGCAAGTATCCCATATGCCTTTTTAACTACCTTATCCACCTGTTCTGCTGCCTTCAGGGATCTATGTACATGCACACCAAGGTCCCTCTGATCCTCTGTCTTTCCTAGGGTCCTACCATTCATTGTGTATTCCCTTGCCTTGTTCGTCCCTCCAAAATGCATCACCTCACACTTTTCAGGGTTAAATTCCATTTGCCACTGTTCTGCCCATCTGACCAACCCATCTATATCGTCCTGCAGACTGAGGCTACCCTCCTCGCTATTTACCACCCCACCAATTTTCGTGTCATCTGCGAACTTACTGATCATACCTTTTACATTCACATCCAAATCATTAATGTAGACCACAAACAGCAAGGGACCCAGCACCGATCCCTGCGGTACCCCACTGGACACAGGCTTCCAGTCACAAAAACAACCTTCCACCATCACCCTCTGCCTTCTGCCACTAAGCCAGTTTTGGATCCAATGTGCCAAGGCACCCTGGATCCCATGGGCTCTTACCTTCTTGATCAGTCTCCTATGCGGGACTTTATCGAAAGCCTTACTGAAATCCATGTATACCACATCCACTGCACTACCCTCATCCACACACCTAGTCACCCCCTTGAAAAATTCAATCACATTGGTCAGACATGATCTTCCCATGACAAAGCCATGCTGACTATCCCTGATTAATCCCTGCCTCTCCAAGTGGAGACTAATTCTGTCCCTCAGAATTTTTTCCAATAATTTCCCTACCACTGATGTCAGGTACTAACTGGCACAATTTATGGCAATTGCTCCCCGACCTGTGACTTCCCCCGTCCCAAACCTTGCGGACTGAGCACCATGGCGATGCCTCATTCCCACTTTCTACTGTGGACAGTTTTGATATTGACAGGACAGATGTCAGGGTGGGTAATGAGAAACATTATCACTGTAGAGCCTCCTCTAACCACACTGTGAGGCACTGACCGTACAAAGCCGGCAGGAGCAGCACTCGCTCCTGACCACTGCTGTCAGCTGATCAGGGGTGAAAGGGGAGCTCTCCCGGAGATGGACAGTGGTTGGGGAAATCAGCCTGGGTTCCTCTTGCTCCTCACTGGCTGCTGATCCGCCTGCTCAGGTATCTGTGGATCTAAACTCAGGATAGCATCAGACTCTGGTGTGTCGCTCCTCGAATGGACAAACATCCAGTCAGCAGTCGTGCCTAGATTTTATTACTGGAATTATATTAACACCTTCAGGAACTGTACCCCAGTGAGAGTCAGCACCTTCAGGAACTGTACCCCAGTGGGAGTCAGCACCTTCAGGAACTGTACCCCAGTGAGAGTCAGCACCTTCAGGAACTGTACCCCAGTGAGAGTCAGCACCCTCAGGAACTGTACCCCAGGGAGAGTCAGCACCTTCAGGAACTGTATCCCAGTGAGAGTCGGCACCTTCAGTAACTGTACCCCAGTGAGAGTCAGCACCTTCAGGAACTGTAGCCCAGTGAGAGTCAGCACCTTCAGGAACTGTACCCCAGTGAGAGTCAGCACCTTCAGGAACTGTACCCCAGTGAGAGTCAGCACCTTCAGGAACTGTACCCCAGTGAGAGTCAGCACCTTCAGGAACTGTACCCCAGTGAGAGTCGGCACCTTCAGGAACTGTATCCCAGTGAGAGTCAGCACCTTCAGGAACTGTACCCCAGTGAGAGTCAGCACCTTCAGGAACTGTACCCCAGTGAGAGTCAGCACCTTCAGGAACTATACCCCAGTGAGAGTCAGCACCTTCAGGAACTATACCCCAGTGAGAGTCAGCACCTTCAGGAACTGTACCCCAGTGAGAGTACGCACCTTGAGGAACTGTACCCCAGTGAGAGTCAGCACCTTCAGGAACTGTACCCCAGTGAGAGTCAGCACCTTCAGGAACTGTACCCCAGTGAGAGTCAGCACCTTCAGGAACTGTACCCCAGTGAGAGTCAGCACCTTCAGGAACTGTACCTCAGGGAGGGTCAGTATCTTTGGGGAGAGTGAAATGTACGTCGGCACCTTCACGACCAGGAGTGGAGCAAATTGATAGAGAAAAATACCATGTTTACCAGTTTTGAGCTGATACCTGTGCTGGCTGAAGTGGGGTGTCCAGTGATGCTGCAGTGTGTCATGGACCCACAATAAATTTCACAGTAGGAACAACCAAAATTGAACAAACCACTCACTACACATACTTGGGCTTAAAAATCAGTTCTACGGGAAACTTCAAACTGGCTGTGAATGAACTGAAAGAGAAAGCAAGAAGGGCTTTCTATGCCATCAAAAAATCAATCCAAATAGAAATCCCAATTAGCATTTGGCTCAAAATTTTCAAATCAGTAATTGAACCAATTGCACTCTATGGCAGTGAGGTCTGGGGACCACTAACACAACAAGATTTTGCAAAATGGGACAAACACCCAATTGAGATCCTACATGCGGAATTCTGTAAAAGTATCCTCCGGACTCAAAGGAAAACAGTAAACAACGCATGCAGGGCGGAACTAGGCCAATACCCATTAATAATCACTATCCAAAAAAGAGCCACCAAATTTTGGAATCACCTACAAATGAGCAACCCCCAATGCTATCACTACGACGCCCTGAAATGCCAAGAGCTGACCATAAAGAAGAATACCCTCAGTCAACTAGTCCTGGGACTCAATAAAGTAACTAATAACAATACTAACAATAACCAGCCCCAGGACAGTGACAGGGTAACACAAAGAATTCGACCCAACACAATCGTCGCTAAGCAAAAGGAAAAATATCTGTCATATTGGGCAGAAACAACAAAAACCCAAAGCAAACTCAATTGCTACTTGGCCCTAAACAGACAATACAACATAGCTGATTACCTGACCATGGTAAAGGATAACAAACTGAGAAGAACCTTGACAAGGTACAGACTTAGCGAACATAGCCTAGCGATCGAAAAAGGCAGACACAGGCAGACCAGGCTGCCAAGAGAAGACAGGATATGCTCTCACTGCAGTCAGGGAGTAGTTGAGACAGAGATGCACTTCCTCACAGCCTGTGGAAAATATCAGGGCATCAGAGAGAATTTCTATCAAAAATTCTCACAAATATGCCCTGAATTCAGAAATCTGACTGACAACCAAAAACTCCCATTCCTACTGGGGGAGGAGAGAAGCTGTGTAACACTGGCGGCACACTATGTTACAGCTTGCCATGAACAGAGGGACAACCAGTAAACTAAGACAAGAGTATATATAAACAAGGCGAAAATATATTTATAAACTCAGGGATATACCTGTTTATACACTGTATGAATGGAACCGCGTTTATGTGTTCAACCATAAATGTATTTTGATGCTTTGGCAACATAAGATGTACCTTATCATGCCAATAAAGCGATTTGTATTGTATTGTATTGTATTGTGTCCTGGTGTCCACTAGATGGTGGTGGTGCTCCATGTTCAGCAGCTCGGCTTTGCTTAAAAACCCTTCGCCCAGTTACTGCTTGGGGCTTATCTGCTGGTTGGAGGGAACCTGAATCGTTGATTATTTGCATCGGATTTAATGCTGTGACTCTGTCTCCCTCTCCCTGTGTCTCTCCCTTCTGCTCTTTCAATCCATCGCCTGCTTTTAAAGCATCGTCACCTGTAGAATCATTCCAATTCATTCCTCAAAGGGCAAACGTTAATCGCACCATATGCGAGCACACTGAGAGCAGGTGCTGAACCCACTCTCGAAACATTGCCCGATGTTTTGTCAGGTGTACCCAGCTCAGGTACATAGCGGTCGATTCTCACCCTCGTGGCCTGGGTGATAGTGTCACAGTGATTATAGACACTGCCCAATATTCATTCACTGAAATTAACTGCAGTGCAGAAATTACAGAATCAGTGGGACAAGATGTGGAAGTGGGAAGAACAATGGGAGATGGAACTAAATGCAGAAGGATAAAAACCACACGATCTCCATCAACAGTGCTGAATTAGCGAAAGGTGAAGTTAAAAGTAACCTGGGAATATTATTGACCTAACACGCAACACGTTCAACCATTGCAGGACACTGATCGAGTAAACCAACAGGCTGCGGAACTCCAATCAACACAGTGGAATAGAAGTCAGAGGAGGTAATGATAAAACTGTACAGGGCTCTGGTCAGCCCCACCTTCAGAACTGTGTCCAGTTCTGCTGCGACCCAGTGAGTCAGCACCTTCAGGAACTGTACCCCAGTGAGAGTCAGCATCTTCAGGATCTGTACCCCAGTGAGAGTCAGCACCTTCAGGAACTGTACCCCAGTGAGAGTCAGCGCCTTCAGGAACTGTACCCCAGTGAGAGTCAGCATCTTCAGGATCTGTACCCCAGTGAGAGTCAGCACCTTCAGGAACTGTACCCCAGTGAGAGTCAGCACCTTCAGGAACTGTACCCCAGTGAGAGTCAGCACCTTCAGGAACTGTACCCCAGTGAGAGTCAGCACCTTCAGGAACTGTACCCCAGTGAGAGTCAGCACCTTCAGGAACTGTACCCCAGTGAGTGTCAGCACCTTCAGGAACTGTACCCCAGTGAGAGTCAGCACCTTCAGGAACTGTACCCCAATGAGAGTCAGCACCTTCAGGAACTGTACCCCAGTGAGAGTCAGCACCTTCAGGAACTGTACCCCAGTGAGAGTCAGCACCTTCAGGAACTGTACCCCAGTGAGAGTCAGCACCTTCAGGAACTGTACCCCAGTGAGAGTCAGCACCTTCAGGAACTGTACCCCAGTGAGAGTCAGCACCTTCAGGAACTGTACCCCAGTGAGAGTCAGCACCTTCAGGAACTGTACCCCAGTGAGAGTCAGCACCTTCAGGAACTGTACCCCAGTGAGAGTCAGCACCTTCAGGAACTGTACCCCAGTGAGAGTCAGCACCTTCAGGAACTGTACCCCAGAGAGAGTCAGCACCTTCAGGAACTGTACCCCAGTGAGAGTCAGCACCTTCAGGAACTGTACCCCAGTGAGAGTCAGCACCTTCAGGAACTGTACCCCAGTGAGAGTCAGCACCTTCAGGAACTGTACCCCAGTGAGAGTCAGCACCTTCAGGAACTGTAGCCCAGTGAGAGTCAGCACCTTCAGGAACTGTACCCCAGTGAGAGTCAGCACCTTCAGGAACTGTACCCCAGTGAGAGTCAGCACCTTCAGGAACTGTACCCCAGGGAGAGTCAGCACCTTCAGGAACTGTACCCCAGTGAGAGTCAGCACCTTCAGGAACTGTACCCCAGTGAGAGTCAGCACCTTCAGGAACTGTACCCCAGTGAGAGTCAGCACCTTCGGGAACTGTACCCCAGTGAGAGTCAGCACCTTCAGGAACTGTGCCCCAGTGATACGCTTATCAATTACTTCATAAAAGGTGATGAGTCGAAGAAGAGATGATGAGTCGAAAGAAGAGATGAATAAGGCTTTTATTAGCTAAGAAGAGACCATGCTTCTTCGTGAGTGACTGAACAAGTCTGAACGAAACCCACACAGTGGTGGGTGGAGTCAGCTGAGGCATGCCTCCATACACAGCGCCACCCAGAGGTGGCAATATACAATACAGTGGTTTACCACATTCACCCCTTGTTTAATGTGAAGTCCGGCGGGGTGAAGGGTACTACAAGTTAAGTCTATCAGGAGGCCTTGTCTGACGTCCTGATCGTCGTGGTGGCGGCGGTGGTGTTGCAGCATCCGACGTCGGGTCTGGTGTCTGGGTGGTTGGCGAAGATTCCTGGGGCTTTGGCATGCCGTCTGCAGGGGTTGGGTTGGGAGGGGTGGTGGGGGATAACAGTGGTAAGGGGGATAACGGTGGTAAGGGGGATAACGGTGGTAATTCAGGGGTACCCGAGGGTGCGAGATCTCGTATGGAGACCGTGTCCTCCCGCCCGTCTGGGTATGTCACCCAGGCATACTGGGGGTTGGCGTGTAGGAGGTGCACCCGCTCGACCAGGGGGTCCGTTTTATGCGTCCTCACATGCCTCCGCAGTAGGACGGGCCCAGGAGAAGTCAACCATGCCGGTAGCGAGGTTCCCGATGTAGACTTCCGGGGGAAAACGAACATTTTCTCATGAGGGGTCGCATTAGTGGCAGTACAAAGCAGTGACCGAATGGAGTGAAGCGCTGCAGGGAGGACCTCCTGCCAGCGGGAGGTCGGAAGGCCCTTAGATTTTAGTGCTAAGAGGACTGCCTTCCAAACCGTCGCGTTCTCCCTTTCCACCTGGCCGTTCCCCCGGGGGTTGTAACTGGTGGTCCTGCTCGTGGCGATACCTCTTGTTAGCAGGTACTGCCGAAGTTCGTCGCTCATGAACGATGAGCCCCTGTCGCTATGTATATAGCTGGGGAACCCGAACAGAGCGAAGGTGTCATTCAGACACTTGATGACCGTGGTACTGGTCATGTCTGGGCAAGGGATGGCAAAGGGGAAACGGGAGTACTCATCAACTATGTTGAGGAAGTACACATTGCGGTCAGCGGAGGGGAGGGGCCCTTTAAAATCGACGCTCAGGCGTTCGAAGGGGCGGGTGGCCTTGATCAGGCTTGCTCTGTCCGGCCTATAGAAGTGCGGTTTGCACTCGGCGCAGATTTGGCAGCTCTTGGTCATGGTCCTGACCTCCTCGATGGAGTAGGGCAGGTTACGGGATTTGATAAAATGGAAAAACCTGGTGACCCCCGGGTGGCAGAGGTCATTGTGGAGGGACTGCAGCCTATCACTCTGCGCGTTGGCGCATGTACCACGTGATAGGGCATCTGGGGGCTCATTGAGTTTCCCTGGCCGATACAAGATATCATAATTGTAGGTGGAGAGTTCGATTCTCCACCTCAAGATCTTGTCGTTCTTGATTTTACCCCTCTGCTTATTATTAAACATAAAAGCTACTGAACGCTGGTCAGTGAGCAGGGTAAATCGTTTCCCGGCCAGGTAATGCCTCCAGTGACGCACCGCTTCTACAATAGCCTGGGCCTCCTTTTCGACGGAGGAGTGTCTCGTCTCGGGGCCCTGGAGGGTCCTTGAGAAAAAGGCCACGGGTCTGCCCGCCTGGTTAAGGGTCGCGGCTAGGGCGAAGTCGGAGGCATCGCTCTCCACTTGGAAGGGGATGGACTCATCCACCGCGTGCATTGCGGCCTTCGCGATATCGTTCTTGATAAGAGTGAAGGCTGCACACGCCTCTGGTGTCAGGGGGAAGGAGGTGGCTTTGATGAGGGGCCTGGCTTTGTCTGCATAGAGGGGCACCCACTGGGCATAGTAGGAGAAAAACCCCAGGCATCTCTTCAGTGCTTTTTGGCAGTGGGGAAGGGGTAGCTCCATTAGGGGGCGCATTCTGTCGGGGTCGGGCCCGATGACTCCGTTCTCCACCACGCAGCCGAGGATGGCCAGGCGCTTGGTGTGAAACATACATTTTTCCTTATTGTACGTTAGGTTCAGCCGTTGGGCCGTACGGAGGAAATTTGCTAGATTAACGTCGTGGTCCTGCTGGTCGTGGCCGCAGATGGTGACGTTATCCAAATAGGGGAAGGTTGCCCGCAGCGCGTTCTGGTCAACCATTCGGTCCATCTCCCTTTGGAAGACCGAAACCCCGTTGGTGACGCCGAAGGGGACCCTAAGGAAGTGGTAGAGGCGGCCGTTTGCCTCGAAGGCAGTATACTGGCGGTCCTCATGGCGGATGGGCAGCTGGTGGTACGCTGACTTAAGGTCGATGGTGGAGAATACTTTGTATTGCGCAATCTGATTGACCATATCAGATATGCGAGGGAGGGGGTACGCGTCCAGCTGGGTGTACCGGTTTATGGTTTGGCTGTAGTCGATTACCATGCGGCGTTTTGCAGTGGTTTTAACGACTACAACCTGGGCTCGCCAGGGGCTAGTGCTACCTTCGATAATGCCCTCCTTCAAGAGCCGCTCCACCTCAGAGCTGATAAAAGCTCTGTCCCCGGCACTGTACCGCCTGCTTTTGGTAGCGATGGGTTTACAGTCGCGGGTGAGGTTAGCGAACAGGGGAGGGGGGGGGACTTTTAATGTGGAAAGGCTGCAGGTGGTTTGCAGCGGGCGATTTAAAAGTTGTTGGTTGCAGACTGTGAGTGGGGGGAGGGGTCCACCGTATGCTAGTGTGACACTCTTAAGGTGGCACTGAAAATCCAACCCTAGCAGGACGCAGCGCAAAGACGGGGCAGGACTAGCAGTTTAAATTTTTGATATTCAGTGCCCCCTACTGACAGGGTCACCACACAGTAGCCGCTGATGTCCATTGACTGGGACTTGGACGCCATAGAAATGCGATGGTGCGTTGGCAGAATCGTGAGGGAGTGGCTACGTACCGTGTCGGGGTGGACGAAACTCTCTGTGCTCCCGCTGTCGATCAGGCAACTGGTGGCGCGGCCGTTTACCGCGATATCCATCATGGAGCTGGATAGATGGTGAGGGTGGCCTTGATCCAGCGTCACGGAGGCCAGTATGTGGCTTAGTGAGTCACTATAGTCATCCGCCGAGACGGTGGTCGGTTCCGGTGACGAAATGGCGGTTGAGTGCGTTGGATACGATGGCGGCGGATGCCATGCGGCCGGGGGTACACAAAATGGCGGATAAGATGGCTGCTCCCACGGCCCACACGCTGCGCTGCTGGCTGGCTTCCCCTTGCAGGCGTTAGCGTAATGGCCTTTCTTCCCGCAGCCCGAGCAGGTAGCTGTCTTAGCTGGGCAGTGCGCTCTGGGATGTTTTAACTGGCCACAGAAATAGCATTTTTGGGCCTGGTTACTGGGCATCGAAGCAGTTCTTACCGGAGGCTGCTGTCTCGGTTGGGTCGCTGCAGTGGTTGGTGCCGGGGGCGGCGGTCCCGTGTCCCACGGTTTCGATTGCCATGTCTCGGCGCCGTTACGGGGGTATGCCTCGAGGTTTCGGTGGGCCTCCTCTAACGAGAGCGCAAGGGCAATGGCCGTCTTCAGGTCGGGTTCCTTGCTTTCTAGCAGTCTCTGCCGGGTGTGGTCTGACTGGAGGCCCCTGACGAAGGCATCACAGGCGAGTCCCTGCGCGTGCTCCACAGCCGTTACCGCTTTACAATCGCAGTCTCTGCAGAGTGCCAGTAGCGCCCGTGCAAATGCCCCTACCGATTCTCCCGGTTGCTGCCTGCGGGATCCCAAGAGGTGTCGGGCGTAAATTGTGTTCACTGGGCGCGTATATTGCCCTTTTAGTAGCTCGAGGGCCGCCACGTACGTATTAGAGTCCCGGATTAGCATATATACTTGATGGCTCACCTGGGCGGTCAAAATTTTCAGTTTGTGATCCTCCTCTGTAACCTGTGAGATTGCGAGGAAGGATTCAAAGCAGCTCAGCCAGTGTTCAAACTTGGCTGATGCACCCACATCTTGAGGGTCGAGGTCCAGGCGTGGTGGTCTGAGGGCTCTCAGCAATGTCTGCTGTATCCGTTGCTGTTGTTGCTCCTCAGGTGTCGCCATTTAACTTTTAGCTAATAAAATTGATACGCTTATCAATTACTTCATAAAAGGTGATGAGTCGAAGAAGAGATGATGAGTCGAAAGAAGAGATGAATAAGGCTTTTATTAGCTAAGAAGAGACCATGCTTCTTCGTGAGTGACTGAACAAGTCTGAACGAAACCCACACAGTGGTGGGTGGAGTCAGCTGAGGCATGCCTCCATACACAGCGCCACCCAGAGGTGGCAATATACAATACAGTGGTTTACCACATTCACCCCTTGTTTAATGTGAAGTCCGGCGGGGTGAAGGGTACTACAAGTTAAGTCTATCAGGAGGCCTTGTCTGACGTCCTGATCGTCGTGGTGGCGGCGGTGGTGTTGCAGCATCCGACGTCGGGTCTGGTGTCTGGGTGGTTGGCGAAGATTCCTGGGGCTTTGGCATGCCGTCTGCAGGGGTTGGGTTGGGAGGGGTGGTGGGGGATAACAGTGGTAAGGGGGATAACGGTGGTAAGGGGGATAACGGTGGTAATTCAGGGGTACCCGAGGGTGCGAGATCTCGTATGGAGACCGTGTCCTCCCGCCCGTCTGGGTATGTCACCCAGGCATACTGGGGGTTGGCGTGTAGGAGGTGCACCCGCTCGACCAGGGGGTCCGTTTTATGCGTCCTCACCTGCCTCCGCAGTAGGACGGGCCCAGGAGAAGTCAACCATGCCGGTAGCGAGGTTCCCGATGTAGACTTCCGGGGGAAAACGAACATTTTCTCATGAGGGGTCGCATTAGTGGCAGTACAAAGCAGTGACCGAATGGAGTGAAGCGCTGCAGGGAGGACCTCCTGCCAGCGGGAGGTCGGAAGGCCCTTAGATTTTAGTGCTAAGAGGACTGCCTTCCAAACCGTCGCGTTCTCCCTTTCCACCTGGCCGTTCCCCCGGGGGTTGTAACTGGTGGTCCTGCTCGTGGCGATACCTCTTGTTAGCAGGTACTGCCGAAGTTCGTCGCTCATGAACGATGAGCCCCTGTCGCTATGTATATAGCTGGGGAACCCGAACAGAGCGAAGGTGTCATTCAGACACTTGATGACCGTGGTACTGGTCATGTCTGGGCAAGGGATGGCAAAGGGGAAACGGGAGTACTCATCAACTATGTTGAGGAAGTACACATTGCGGTCAGCGGAGGGGAGGGGCCCTTTAAAATCGACGCTCAGGCGTTCGAAGGGGCGGGTGGCCTTGATCAGGCTTGCTCTGTCCGGCCTATAGAAGTGCGGTTTGCACTCGGCGCAGATTTGGCAGCTCTTGGTCATGGTCCTGACCTCCTCGATGGAGTAGGGCAGGTTACGGGATTTGATAAAATGGAAAAACCTGGTGACCCCCGGGTGGCAGAGGTCATTGTGGAGGGACTGCAGCCTATCACTCTGCGCGTTGGCGCATGTACCACGTGATAGGGCATCTGGGGGCTCATTGAGTTTCCCTGGCCGATACAAGATATCATAATTGTAGGTGGAGAGTTCGATTCTCCACCTCAAGATCTTGTCGTTCTTGATTTTACCCCTCTGCTTATTATTAAACATAAAAGCTACTGAACGCTGGTCAGTGAGCAGGGTAAATCGTTTCCCGGCCAGGTAATGCCTCCAGTGACGCACCGCTTCTACAATAGCCTGGGCCTCCTTTTCGACGGAGGAGTGTCTCGTCTCGGGGCCCTGGAGGGTCCTTGAGAAAAAGGCCACGGGTCTGCCCGCCTGGTTAAGGGTCGCGGCTAGGGCGAAGTCGGAGGCATCGCTCTCCACTTGGAAGGGGATGGACTCATCCACCGCGTGCATTGCGGCCTTCGCGATATCGTTCTTGATAAGAGTGAAGGCTGCACACGCCTCTGGTGTCAGGGGGAAGGAGGTGGCTTTGATGAGGGGCCTGGCTTTGTCTGCATAGAGGGGCACCCACTGGGCATAGTAGGAGAAAAACCCCAGGCATCTCTTCAGTGCTTTTTGGCAGTGGGGAAGGGGTAGCTCCATTAGGGGGCGCATTCTGTCGGGGTCGGGCCCGATGACTCCGTTCTCCACCACGCAGCCGAGGATGGCCAGGCGCTTGGTGTGAAACATACATTTTTCCTTATTGTACGTTAGGTTCAGCCGTTGGGCCGTACGGAGGAAATTTGCTAGATTAACGTCGTGGTCCTGCTGGTCGTGGCCGCAGATGGTGACGTTATCCAAATAGGGGAAGGTTGCCCGCAGCGCGTTCTGGTCAACCATTCGGTCCATCTCCCTTTGGAAGACCGAAACCCCGTTGGTGACGCCGAAGGGGACCCTAAGGAAGTGGTAGAGGCGGCCGTTTGCCTCGAAGGCAGTATACTGGCGGTCCTCATGGCGGATGGGCAGCTGGTGGTACGCTGACTTAAGGTCGATGGTGGAGAATACTTTGTATTGCGCAATCTGATTGACCATATCAGATATGCGAGGGAGGGGGTACGCGTCCAGCTGGGTGTACCGGTTTATGGTTTGGCTGTAGTCGATTACCATGCGGCGTTTTGCAGTGGTTTTAACGACTACAACCTGGGCTCGCCAGGGGCTAGTGCTACCTTCGATAATGCCCTCCTTCAAGAGCCGCTCCACCTCAGAGCTGATAAAAGCTCTGTCCCCGGCACTGTACCGCCTGCTTTTGGTAGCGATGGGTTTACAGTCGCGGGTGAGGTTAGCGAACAGGGGAGGGGGGGGGACTTTTAATGTGGAAAGGCTGCAGGTGGTTTGCAGCGGGCGATTTAAAAGTTGTTGGTTGCAGACTGTGAGTGGGGGGAGGGGTCCACCGTATGCTAGTGTGACACTCTTAAGGTGGCACTGAAAATCCAACCCTAGCAGGACGCAGCGCAAAGACGGGGCAGGACTAGCAGTTTAAATTTTTGATATTCAGTGCCCCCTACTGACAGGGTCACCACACAGTAGCCGCTGATGTCCATTGACTGGGACTTGGACGCCATAGAAATGCGATGGTGCGTTGGCAGAATCGTGAGGGAGTGGCTACGTACCGTGTCGGGGTGGACGAAACTCTCTGTGCTCCCGCTGTCGATCAGGCAACTGGTGGCGCGGCCGTTTACCGCGATATCCATCATGGAGCTGGATAGATGGTGAGGGTGGCCTTGATCCAGCGTCACGGAGGCCAGTATGTGGCTTAGTGAGTCACTATAGTCATCCGCCGAGACGGTGGTCGGTTCCGGTGACGAAATGGCGGTTGAGTGCGTTGGATACGATGGCGGCGGATGCCATGCGGCCGGGGGTACACAAAATGGCGGATAAGATGGCTGCTCCCACGGCCCACACGCTGCGCTGCTGGCTGGCTTCCCCTTGCAGGCGTTAGCGTAATGGCCTTTCTTCCCGCAGCCCGAGCAGGTAGCTGTCTTAGCTGGGCAGTGCGCTCTGGGATGTTTTAACTGGCCACAGAAATAGCATTTTTGGGCCTGGTTACTGGGCATCGAAGCAGTTCTTACCGGAGGCTGCTGTCTCGGTTGGGTCGCTGCAGTGGTTGGTGCCGGGGGCGGCGGTCCCGTGTCCCACGGTTTCGATTGCCATGTCTCGGCGCCGTTACGGGGGTATGCCTCGAGGTTTCGGTGGGCCTCCTCTAACGAGAGCGCAAGGGCAATGGCCGTCTTCAGGTCGGGTTCCTTGCTTTCTAGCAGTCTCTGCCGGGTGTGGTCTGACTGGAGGCCCCTGACGAAGGCATCACAGGCGAGTCCCTGCGCGTGCTCCACAGCCGTTACCGCTTTACAATCGCAGTCTCTGCAGAGTGCCAGTAGCGCCCGTGCAAATGCCCCTACCGATTCTCCCGGTTGCTGCCTGCGGGATCCCAAGAGGTGTCGGGCGTAAATTGTGTTCACTGGGCGCGTATATTGCCCTTTTAGTAGCTCGAGGGCCGCCACGTACGTATTAGAGTCCCGGATTAGCATATATACTTGATGGCTCACCTGGGCGGTCAAAATTTTCAGTTTGTGATCCTCCTCTGTAACCTGTGAGATTGCGAGGAAGGATTCAAAGCAGCTCAGCCAGTGTTCAAACTTGGCTGATGCACCCACATCTTGAGGGTCGAGGTCCAGGCGTGGTGGTCTGAGGGCTCTCAGCAATGTCTGCTGTATCCGTTGCTGTTGTTGCTCCTCAGGTGTCGCCATTTAACTTTTAGCTAATAAAATTGATACGCTTATCAATTACTTCATAAAAGGTGATGAGTCGAAGAAGAGATGATGAGTCGAAAGAAGAGATGAATAAGGCTTTTATTAGCTAAGAAGAGACCATGCTTCTTCGTGAGTGACTGAACAAGTCTGAACGAAACCCACACAGTGGTGGGTGGAGTCAGCTGAGGCATGCCTCCATACACAGCGCCACCCAGAGGTGGCAATATACAATACAGTGGTTTACCACACCCAGTGAGAGTCAGCACCTTCAGGAACTGTACCCCAGTGAGAGTCAGCACCTTCAGGAACTGTGCCCCAGTGAGAGTCAGCACCTTCAGGAACTGTACCCCAGTGAGAGTCAGCACCTTCAGGAACTGTACCCCAGTGAGAGTCAGCACTTTCAGGGGAGGGGTGTGAAAATTGAATTAAGGAAATAATTGTTATCGTGTTGAGGATTGGCAGCGTGATACTTGGGGAGACACTGCTCCAACTGTTGGGGGAGTGGAGGTGGATTCGAGAGACGGGAGGTGAACAGAATATCTTCCTTTTGCCTGGACCTCAGAAGCTGGATGGGAGTCAGACTGCTGTCTGGGGCTTGAGAGAACAGGAAGCACTGGGTAATGAATTGCTCCTGGCCCGCTCCGGTCGAGTCTCCAGGGCCCAGGGTGGGGGGGGACTCAGGAGAGACTGTTTATGAGGCAGGCAGCATGTTGGACGAGTGACAGGAGAGGTTAAATGAGAGGAAAGGCGGGAGGTTCTGAGAGACTCAATCTGCTGGATTCGAACTGTTGGTCGCAAGCACCAGAGATCCCAGTGTGCGAAGCCTTGGTAACACATGTTAAAGCCAACAAATGCTAGAGAAATTTCAGCAATCTGTTTCCTTATAAAGAGATGATCCATTCTGGGCACTGCACCGCTCCCTTCATTCTGCCCTTTGAAATACCGCATCTGAGCTTTGATTGAACTCACACTGATCTGAGACGTCACCACTCTCTGCTGTTTCAAGGGTCGCATGTGCAACGAGTTTACCAACTGCACTTCTCAGGCTGTAAGAATCCATAGTACAAAGTGAACAATGATTCTCAATCACTGAGATTACAGCAAGTGAACCGAAGGACAAAAAAACCTTTGACTGGGAATCCAGTCCAGCAGAGGACACTATTCTACCCTTAGGGACAGTGTAGAGGGAGCTTTACTCTGTATCTAACCCGTGCTGTACCTGCCCTGGGAGTGTTTGATGGGACAGTGTAGAGGGAGCTTTACTCTGCATCTAACCCATGCTGTAGCTGCCCTGGGAGTGTTTGATGGGACAGTGTAGAGGGAGCTTTACTCTGTATCTAACCCGTGCTGTACCTGCCCTGGGAGTGTTTGATGGGACAGTGCAGAGGGAGCTTTACTCTGTATCTAACCCGTGCTGTACCTGCCCTGGGAGTGTTTGATGGGACAGTGTAGAGGGAGCTTTACTCTGTATGTAACCCCATGCTGTACCTGCCCTGTGAGTGTTTGATGGGACAGTGTAGAGGGAGCTTTACTCTGTATCTAACCTGTGCTGTACATAAGAACATAAGAACATAAGAAATAGGAGCAGGAGTAGGCCAATTGGCCCCTCGAGCCTGCTCCGCCATTCAATAAGATCATGGCTGATCTGATCCTAACCGCCAATCCACTATGACAGGACTATCTCCTGAATCTAACAGCATTAGACACACGAAAACAGGAGCAGGATCAGGCTACACGGCCCCTGGGCCCGCTCCGCTACCCACAGGGCCATGACCTATCCGAACCTAGACTCATGTCCAAATTCCTGCCCGCTCCCCGTAACCCTTAATTCCCTTTTCTACTAGGAAACTGTCTATTTCTGTTTTAAATTTATGTAATGATGTAGCTTCGACAGCTTTTTGGGGCAGCATATTCCATGGACCTACCACCCTCTGAGTGAAGTAGTTCCTCCTCATCTCAGTTTTGAAAGAGCAGCCCCTTATTCTAAGACTATGCCCCCTAGTTCTAGTTTCACCCATCATCTGGAACATCCTCCCTGCATCCACCCGATCCAACCCCTTCATAATCTTATATGTTTCAATGAGATCGCCTCTCATTCTTCTGAACTCCAATGAGTAGAGTCCCAATCTACTCAACCTCTCCTCATATGTCCATCCCCTCATCCCCGGGATTAATCGAGTGAACCTGCTTTGTACTGACTCGAGAGCAAGTATGTCCTTTCTTAAGTATGGACACCAAAACTGTATGCAGTATTCCAGGTGCGGTCTCACCAATACCTTGTACAACTGAAGCAATACCTCCCTATTTTTATATTCTATCCCCCTAGCAATGAAAGCCAACATTCCATTGGCCTTCTTAATCACTTGCTGCACCTGCATACTAACCTTTTGAGTTTCGTGCACCAGGACCCCCAGATCCCTTTGTACTTCAGTACTTTCAAGTTTCTTGCCATTAAGATAATAACTTGCTCTACGATTTTTCCTGCCAAAGTGCATAACCTCACACTTTCCAGTATTGTATTCCATCTGCCAAATCTCTGCCCACTTACTTAGCCTGTCTATGTCCCCTTGCAGGTTTTTTATGTCCTCCTCACTCACTACTTTCCCTCCCATCTTAGTATCATCTGCAAACTTTGACGTGTTACACTCGGTCCCCTCCTCCAAATCGTTAATATAGATTGTAAAGAGTTGGGGACCCAGCACTGACCCCTGCGGAACACCACTGGTTACTGATTGCCAGTCTGAATATGAACCATTTATCCCAACTCTCTGCCTTCTGTTAGATAGCCAATCCTCTATCCATGCCAGAATATTACCCCCAATCCCGTGATTTTTTATCTTGAGCAATAATCTTTTGTGTGGCACCTTGTCAAATGCCTTTTGGAAGTCTAAATACACTACGTCCACTGGTTCACCTTTATCCACCCTATATGTTACTTCCTCAAAGAACTCCAGCAAATTTGTCAAACATGACTTCCCCTTCATAAAACCATGCTGACTTTGTCTTATTAAATTATGATTATCCAAATGTCCTGTTACTGTCTCCTTAATAATGGACTCCAAAATTTTACCTACCACAGATGTTAGGCTAACCGGTCTATAGTTTCCAGCCTTCTGTCTACTGCCCTTTTTAAATAAGGGTGTTACATTAGCAGTTTTCCAGTCTGCCGGGACCTTTGCTGAGTCCAGGGAGTTTTGGAAGATTATTACCAATGCATCCACAATCCCTACCGCCACTTCCCTCAAAACCCTGGGATGTAAGCCATCAGGTCCAGGTGATTTATCCGCCTTGAGTCCCATTATTTTACCAAGTACTACTTCCTTAGTGATTTTAATCGTATTTAGCTCCTCCCCCCCTATAGCCCCCTGCTTGTCAAGTGTTGGGATATTCTTGGTGTCCTCTACTGTAAAGACTGATGTAAAATATTCATTCAGTGTTTTTGCCATCTCCATATTTCCCACCATTAATTTCCCGGTCTCATCCTCTAAGGGACCAACATTTACTTTAGCCACCCTTTTTCTTTTTATATAACTATAAAAACTCTTACTATCTGTCTTTATATTTTTTGCTAATTTACTTTCATAATGTATCTTCCCTTTCTTAATCAATCTTTTTGTTATTTTTTGCTGTCTTTTAAAGTTTTCCCAATCCTCTATCCTCCCACTAGATTTGGCTACCTTATATGCCCTTGTTTTTAGTCGAATACTATCCTTAATTTCTTTACTTAGCCACGGATGGCTGTCTTTTCTTTTACACCCTTTTTTTCTCAGTGGAATATACTTTTTTTGGAATTTGTAAAATAACTCCTTAAATGTACACCACTGATCATGTATCGTCTTATCCTTTAACCTATTTTCCCAATCCACTTTACTCAATTCCGCTCTCATACCTTCATAGTCTCCTTTATTCAAGCTTAGCACGCTTGTTTGAGATACAGCCTCCTCACCCTCTAACTGAATATGGAATTCAACCATGTTATGGTCACTCATTCCAAGGGGATCCTTTACTAGGACATTTTTAATTAATCCTGTCTCGTTACACAGGACCAGATCTAAGGTTGCTTGCCCCCTGGTTGGTTCAGTTACATACTGCTCAAGAAACCCATCCCTAATACACTCAATGAACTCATCCTCAAGGCAGCCCTGCCCAATTTGATTCGTCCAATTTATATGATAGTTAAAATCCCCCATAATTATAGATGTTCCCTTATTACAAGCCTCAACTATTTCCTGATTGATACTCCGTCCAACCGAGTTGCGACTGTTCGGAGGCCTATATACTACACCCACTAGTGTTTTTTTCCCCTTATTATTCCTTATCTCCACCCAAACTGTTTCATTATCCTGATCCTTTGACCCAATATCATTTCTCTGTATTACAGTGATTCCTTCCTTTATTAACATAGCCACCCCACCTCCCCTTCCTTCCTGCCTGTCCTTCCTGATTGTTAAATAACCTGGTATGTTTAATTCCCAGGCATTGTCACCCTGCAGCCATGTTTCTGTAATGGCCACAAGATCATACCCATATGTAGCTATTTGTGCCTTTAACTCGTCTATTTTGTTACGAATGCTACGTGCATTCAGATAGAGAACTTTCAAATATGTTTTGTGACACTTAGTTCCTGCTATTGCCCTTTTTATTACTTTACCTTTTACTCCACACCTTCTACCCCTTCCTGACACGCTCTGGTTTTTAATTTCCCCACTGCTACCTAAGTCTATGACCTTCTCTGTTGTCATTTGTATTATTTGCTCTCTGGGAACCTCCCCCCCACTAGTTAGTTTAAAGCCCTCTCTACAGCCCTAGTTATATGATCCGCCAGGACTCTAGTCCCAGCACTGGCCAAGTGAAGCCCGTCCCAACGGAACAGCTCCCTCCTGTCCCAGTACTGGTGCCAGTGTCCCAGGAAGCAAAACCCATTTCTCCCACACCAGTCTTTGAGCCACGCATTTAACTCTCTTATTTTATTTGTCCTAGCCAAATTCGCTCGTGGCTCAGGTAATAATCCAGAGATTATTACCCTTGTGGTTCTGCTTTTTAATTTGGCCCCTAGCTGCTCAAACTCCCTCAGCAGAACCTCCTTCCTTGTCCTATCTATGTCGTTGGTACCAACATGGACCACGACAACTGGATCCTCCCCCTCCCTGCCCTGGGAGTGTGTGATGGGACAGTGTAGAGGGAGCTTTACTCTGTATCTAACCCGTGCTGTACCTGCCCTGGGAGTGTTTGATGGGACAGTGCAGAGGAAGCTTTACTCTGTATCTAACCCGTGCTGTACCTGCCCTGGGAGAGTTTGATGGGACAATGTAGAGGGAGCTTTACTTTGTATCTAACCCGTGCTGTACCTGCCCTGGGAGTGTTTGATGGGACAGTGTAGAGGGAGCTTTACTCTGCATCTAACCCGTGCTGTACCTGCCCTGGGTGTGTTTGATGGGACAGTGTAGAGGGAGCTTTACTCTGCATCTAACCCGTGCTGTACCTGCCCTGGGTGTGTTTGATGGGACAGTGTAGAGGGAGCTTTACTCTGTATCTAACCCGTGCTGTACCTGCCCTGGGTGTGTTTGATGGGACAGTGTAGAGGGAGCTTTACTCTGTATCTAACCCGTGCTGTACCTGCCCTGGGTGTGTTTGATGGGACAGTGTAGAGGGAGCTTTACTCTGCATCTAACCCGTGCTGTACCTGCCCTGGGTGTGTTTGATGGGACAGTGTAGAGGGAGCTTTACTCTGTATCTAACCCGTGCTGTACCTGCCCTGGGAGTGTTTGATGGGACAGTGCAGAGGGAGCTTTACTCTGTATCTAACCCGTGCTGTACCTGCCCTGGGAGTGTTTGATGGGACAGTGTAGGCCCCGGTGCCCTTTACCCTCGTGCCCTTTAAACCTCCCCCCCACCCCGCGTGCTTCAAAACTCTGCTTGTGATCTTCCAGTTTGTGAGCTGGTTCTGTGATGAGGAATGATGACTGGTCTGTTTTATTGGAGCAGGCCATTGAGTGGATGGTCAGCAGACTCAGTTGCCATGGGTAACTGGCACCAACTCCTGATCTTATGACTCTGAGGAAGCCCAAATGGCACCAGATGTCTGGCTGTGTCAGAGTGACTCATCCCGACAGTCCCGGGCTCTGTGGCAATCTAATTGCCCAATTACAGGATGTACTGCTGGGCTGCTGTCTGGGTTACACTTTCACAGTCCTTGATGCCAGTCCCAACCAACAGCCATATGAAGGGAGTCCAGAACAAGGGGACAGAACCTTAGAATTAGAGCCATCCCGTTCAGGGGTGATGTCAGGATGCACCTTCACCGTAGGAACAGGAGGAGGCACTTCAGCCCCTTGAACCTGTTCCAACATTCAATTAGATCATTACTAATCTGTATCTTAACTCCATCTACCTGCCTTGGTTCTGTAACCCTTAATACCCTTACCCAACAAAAATCTGTCAATCTCAGCTTTGAAAGCTTTACTTGACCCCCAGTCTCAGCAGCTTTTGGGGGAGAGAATTCCAGATTTCCACTGCCCTTTGTGTGAAGAAGTGCTTCCTGACATCTCCCCTGAACGGCCTGGCTCTAATTTTAAGGTTCTGCCCCCTTGTTCTGGACCCCCCCCACCAGAGGAAATAGTTTCTCTCTCTCGACCTGATCAAATCCTTTAATCATCTTAATCACCTCGATTAGATCACCCCTTAATCTTCTAAACTCAAACTTTGTGTCCACCTAGCACTGAGGGAGAATGAGGAGAAGCACCATTACTGGCCTACCCTCTGACTTCCACCCGAGCCCCTCCTTCCGCACATTGCCATCCCACCTTGGCAACCCCCTGAATCCCTGGACAATAGACCCTAACTAAAGGGTAGGGAATTCAGGAGAAACTTCTTTATCCAGAGAGTGGTGAGAATGTGGAACTCGCTACCACAGGGAGTGGTTGAAGCGAATGGTATAGATGTATTTAAGGGGAGGCTAGATAAGCATATGAGGGAGAAGGGAATAGAGGGTTACGCTGATAGTTAGATGAGGAAAGACGGGAGGAGGCTCGAGTGGAGCATAAATGCCGGCATGGACTGGTTGGGCCGAATGGCCTGTTTCTGGGCCGTATATCCTCTGTAATCCTGTGTAAATGGCAACCTTGTGTTATTAGAATCCATTGAAGCCTGTAGTTAGATTTAATTGAAGGAAAATGCTAATTAAAGCAGCCGGCAGGTGTTGTCCCTCGATAGATTGCTGGCTAACAGCTGGAGAAACATTTTCCCATATTGTCCGAATGGTTGGAATGTTTTCACAGAATCATACAGCACAGAAGAAGTCCATTCGGCCCATCGTGCCTGTGCCGGCTCTTTGAAAGAGCTCTCCAATTAGTCCCACTCCCCCCTGTTCATTCCCCAGAGCTCTGCAATTGTTTCCCTTCAATTATTTATCCAATTCTCTTTTGAAAGTTATTATTGAATCTGCTTCCACCGCCCTTTCAGGCAGCGCGTTCCAGATCATCATAACTCGCTGAGAAAAAAATGTTTCCTCATCTCCCCTCTGACTCTTTTGCCAATCACCTTAAATCTGTGTCCTCTGGTTACCGACCCTCCTGCCATTGGGAACAGTTTCTCCTTATTTACTCTATCCTCATGATTTCCTCATGATTTTGAACAGCTCGATCAAATCTCCTCTTAACCTTTTCTGCTCTAAGGAGAACAATCCCAGCTTCTCCAGTCTCTCATCCCTGGTACCATTCTAGTAAATCTCCTCTGCACCCCCTCCAAGGTGTTGACATCCTTCCTAAAGTGCGGTGCCCAGAATTGGACACAAAACTCCAGCTGAGGCCTAGCCAGTGTTTTATAAAGGTTTAGAATAACTTCCTTGCCTTTGTACTCTATGCCTCTATTAATAAAGCCCAAGATCCCGTTTGCTTTTTTAACAGCTTTCTTAACTTGTCCTGCCACCTTCAACGATTTGTGTACGTAAACCCCCAGGTCTCTCTGATCCTGCACCCCCTGTAAAATTGCACCATTTAGTTTATATTGCCTCTCCTCAGTCTTCCTACCAAAATGCATCATTTCACACTTCTCTGCATTAAATTGCATCTGCCATGTGTCTGCCCATTTCACCAGTCTGTCTGTCCTACTGGAGTCTGTTACTATCCTCCTCATTGATTACTATATTTCTGAGTTTTGTGTCATCTGCAGACTTTGAAATGATGTCCTGTATACCCAAGTCCAGGTCATTAATATATATCAGAAAGAGCAGTGGTCCTAATACTGACCCCTGGGGGACACCACTGCACACTCCCCTCCAGTCTGTAAAACAGCCGTTCACCACTACTCTCTGCTTTCTGTCCTTTAGCTAATTTTGTATCCATACTGCCACTGTCCCTTTAATTTTGGCCTCTACCGGGATCTCAAACACGCAGGCATGGGGGAGAAGGGCACAGGTCTGCACATCTTGAACAGCCCACCATAATAGTACCATAGCATGATACAGCATAGAAGGAGGCCATTCGGCCCATGGTGCCAGTGCCGGCTCCTCGGTAGAGTGAGAGCAGTGAGCAGTGCGACAAACCGAGAGAAAAAATTCACAGTGATGTCATAATTGGCGGCGGAACTGGAGGAGATTGAGCTGAGTATTTAATCTACTTTATACACTCTTTTAGTGTTATTTTTAATTTTTAACTTAACTATAAATAAATAGTTAAATAAATATTCAGAATATTATAAAAAATAGTCTAAGAGGAGCAGGCAGTGAAACTAAGGATAAAGTGAAGTCACAGAGAACCCGAAGGAGCAGCTTGGAGTTGGAGCAAACCGGCTGAGTAAACAGGAAGTTGTTGGCATTGTTTTAACAAAAGCTGTCGATCTAATTTAAATTTAAGTTTAATTAAATAAATAAACTGGCCGGGAGCAGCAGAGCACTGGATCAAAAAATCAAGGAGCGACTCACAGGACAGCAGGTCGGTGATTGGTTGGTGAGTGGTACAGCTTTGTTTTCCTCTCTAAGTTAAGGAACTGGGTTACATTAAGAGCTGGTAGAATAATAACTGCTATTACTTTATTAAATTAATAACTTAAACTAGCGTAATAATTATATAAATAAAATAAGGTTGATAGAGATGACAGGGCAGGTGATGTGTGGTATCTGCAGCATGTGGGAGTTGGTCGATCCTGAGCAACCACATCTGCAGTAAGTGTCTGCAACGCGAGGAACTTCGGCTCAGAATTGTTGAGCTGGAGTATGAGCTGCAGACATTGCGGGGCATCAGGGAGGGGGGGAGTTACCTGGACACTTTGTTCCAGGAGGCAGCCACACCCTTTAGGTTAAGCAATACTTTAGAGTTCATCGGTGGTCAGGGACAGGAGGGTGTGACTGCGAGTCAGGAAGGTATGGGGACCCAGGATGTAGTGGTGGAGGAGCCTCAGCCCTGGACCTTGCCCAACAGGTACCAGGTACTTGCTGCCTGTATGGATGAGGAAAAGGACTGCAGGGAGGATGGACAAACTGACCACGACACTGTGTTACAGGAGGCCACTCAAGTGGGGGGAATAAAAAGAATGTGGTAGTGGTGGGGACTGTATAGTCAGGGGATAGATACTGTTCTCTGCAGCCACGACTGGGAGTTCCGAAGGTTGTGTTGCCTGCCCGGTGTCAGGGTTAAAGACATCTCCTCACTGGAGAAGAACTTGGAGTGGGAGGGGGAAGATCCAGTTGTCGTGGTCCACGTAGGAACTAATGACATAGATAGAACTAAGAATGAGGTTCTGCTGAGGGAGTTTGAGGAGCTAGGATCCAAATTAAAAAGCAGAACCTCCAAGGTAATAATCTCTGGATTGTTACCTGAGCCACGTGCAAATTGGCACAGGGAGAAACAGATTAGAGGTTTAAATGCATGGCTCAAAGAGTGGTGTGGGAGGTAGGGGTTTCAGTTCATGGGACACTGGATCCAGTACTGGGGAAAGAGGGAGCTGTTCCATTGGGATGGGCTCCATTTAAACCGGGCTGGGACCAGTGTCCTGGCGAACAGAATAACTAGGGCAGTAGACAGGGCTTTAAACTAATGAAGGGGGGGCGGGAGGATTCAGGAAAAAGTAAATTTAAATGCAGCAAGAGAAATGTCAAGGCTCTAGAGCAGAGTAAAAATAAGCAGAGTGCGTCAGGAAGGGACAGAGAGAGTAACAAAGGTAATAAGGCATCAGTGACTAAGATGACATCAGGGAAAAATAGAAAAAAGTCAAAGCTAAAGGCACTATATCTAAATGCATGAAGCATTCGCAACAAAATAGATTAATTAATAGCGCAAATAGAAATGAATAGGTTTGATCTAATAGCCATTACGGAGATGTAGTTGCAATGTGACCAAGGTTGGGAACTAAATATTCCAGGATACTTCACTTTTAGAAGAGATAGGCAAAATGGAAAAGGAGGAGGGGTAGCCCTGATAATAAAGGATGGGGTAAAGACAGTAGAGAGAAAGGATCTTGGCTCCGAAAATCAAGAAGTAGAATCAGTTTGGGTGGAGCTAAGAAACAGCAAGGGGCAGAAAACATTGGTGGGAGTTGTTTATAGGCCCCCAAACAGTAGTTGTAATGTAGGGCAGAGTATAAATCAGGAAATTAGAGGCGCATGTAACAAGGGTAATACAGTGATCATGGGGGACTTTAATCTACATATAGACTGGGCAAACCAAATTTGCAGTAATAGTGTGGAGGACGAATTCATGGAATGTATACAAGATAGTTTTCTAGATCAGTATGTTGAGGAACCAAGTAGGGAACAGGCTATTTTAGATCTAGTATTTTGCAACGAGAAAGGGTTAATGAATAACCTTGTAGTAAAGGGGCCTTTAGGGAAGAGTGACCATAATATGATAGAATTTTATATTGAGTTTGAAAATGATTTAGTTAAATCTGAAACTAGAGTCTTAAATCTAAACAAAGCAAACTACGTAAGTATGAGGGGCAAGTTGGCTAAGGTAGATTGGGTAACTACATTAAAAGGTATGACAGTGGACGAGCAATGGCTAGCATTTAAAGAATTAATACATAATTTACAACAAATATACATTCCTTTAAGGAACAAAAACCCCACAGGAAAAGTGGTCCAACCGTGGCTAACAAGTTAAAGAATAGTATTAGATCAAAGGAAGAGGCTTATAATGTTGCCAAAAAGAGTAGTAAGCCTGAGGATTGGGAGGATTTTAGAATTCAGCAAAGGAGGGCCAGGAAATTGATAAGGAAAGAAAAAAAAAAGAGAGTAAATTAGCATGAGATATAAAAACAGATTGTAAACATTTCTATAGGTATGTAAATAGGAATAGATTAGTGAAAGTAAACGTGGGCCCATTACAGGCTGAGACAGGAGAAATTATAATGGGCAATAAGGAAATGGCAGAGACATTAAACAAATACTTTCTATCTGTCTTCCCGGTAGAGGACACAAAAAACATTCCGGAAATAATGGGGAACCAAGGGTCTAGAGAGAATGAGGAACTTAAAGAAATCAGTATAAGTAAAAACATAGTGCTGGAGAAATTAATGGGACTAAGTGTCGACAAATCCCCTGGACCTGACAACCTGCATTCCAGGGTTTTAAAAGAGGTAGCTGTAGAGATAATGGATGCACTGGTATTAATCTTCCAGAATTCCCTAGATTCTAGAACAGTCCCCAAGGATTGGAAGGTAGCAAACATAACCCCGCTATTTAAGAAAGGAGGAAGAGAAAAAACAGGGAACTATAGGCCAGTTGGCCTGACATCAGTAGTAGGCAAAATGCTAGAATCTATCATTAGGGACGTGGTAACAGGGCGCTTAGAAAATCGTAATCTGATTAGGCAAAGCCGACATGGTTTTATGAAAGGGAAATCGTGTTTGACAAATCTGTTAGAGTTTTTTGAAGTTGTAACTAGTAGGATGGATAAGGGGGAACCAGTGGATGTAGTGTATGAATTTTCAAAAAGCATTTGATAAGGTGCCACACAAGAGGTTATTACACAAAATTAGGACTCATGGTATTGGGGGTAATATAGTAGCATGGATTGAGGATTGGTTAATGGACAGAAAACAGAGAGTAGGAATAAACGACTTTTTCGGGTTGGCAGGCTGTAACTAGTGGGGTACCGCAAGGATCGGTGCTTGGGCCTCAGCTATTTGTAATCTATATTAATGACTTGGATGAAGGGACTGTGTGCAATGTATCCAAGTTTGCTGCTGATACAAAGTTAGGTGTGAAAGTAAGCTGTGAGGAGAACACAAAGAGGCTGCAGAAAGATATAGACAGGTTGACTGAGTGGGCAAAAACATGGCAAATGGAATACAATGTGGGGAAGTGTGAAGTTATCCACTTTGGTAGGAAAAACAAAAAAAGCAGAATATTCTTTGAATGGTGAGTGACTGGGAAATGTTTGCACCAGAGGGACCTGGGTGTCCTTGTACATGAATCACTGAAAGTTAACATGCAGGTACAGCAAGCAAGTAGGAAAGCAAATGGTATGTTAGCTTTTGTTACAAAGGGATTAGAGTATAAGAGTAAAGATTCTGGTCTCCTTACCTAAGGAAAGACATACTTGCCTTAGAGGGAGTGCAGCGAAGGTTCACCAGACTGGTTCCTGGGATGAGGGGATTGCCCTAAGAGGAGAGATTGAGTAGACTAGGCCTATATTCCTTAGAGTTTAGAAGAATGAGAGGTGATTTAATTGAAACATATAAAATTCTAAAGGGGCTTGACAGGGTTAATGCTGGGAAAATGTTTCCCCTGGCTGGGGAGTCTAGAACACGGGGTCACAGTCACAGAATAAGGGGTCGGCCATTTAGGACTGAGATGAGGAGAAATTTCTTCACTCAGAGGGTTGTGAATCTTTGGACTTCTCTACCCCAGAGAGCTGTGGATAAGAACATAAAAAATAGGAGCAGGAGTCATCCATTTGGCCCCTTGAGCCTGCCCCACCATTCAATAAGATCATGGCTGATCTGATCGTGGCCTCAGCTCCACTTTCCTGCCCGCTCCCCATAACACTTGATTCCCCTGTAGCTCAAATATCTGTCAATCTCCGCCTTGAATATATTCACTGACTCCGCCTCCACAGCTGTCTGGGGTAGAGAATTCCAAAGATTCACGAACCTCTGAGAAGAACTTCCTCCTCATCTCTGTTTTAAATGGACTACCGCTTATTCTGAAACTATGCCCCCTAGTTCTAGATTCCCCCACGAGGGGAAACATCCTCTCTGCATCTACCCTGTCCAACCCCCTCAGAATCTTATATGTTTCAATAAGATCACCTCTCATTCTTCTAAACTCCAATGAGTATAGGCCCAACCTGCTCAACCTTTCTTCATAAGACAACCCCTTCATCTCCGGAATCAACCTCGTGAACCTTCTCTGAACTGCCTCCAATGCAAGTATATCCCTCTTTAAATAAGGAGACCAAAATTGTACGCAGTACTCCAGGTGTGGTCTCACCAGCGCCCTGTACAGTTGTAGCAAGACTTTCCTACTTTTATACTCCATCCCCCTTGCAATAAGGGCCAACATTCTATTTGCCTTCCTAATTACTTGCTGTACAATTTTGGTCTTCTTACCTAAGGAAGGATATATTTGCCATAGAGGGAGTGCAACGAAGGTTCACGAGATTGATTCCTGGGATGGCAGGACTGTCGTATGAGAAAAGATTGAGTAAACTAGGCCTGTATTCTCTTGAATTCAGAAGAATGAGAGGGGATCTCATTGAAGCACACAAAATTATTACAGGGCTTGATAGGGTGGATGCTGGGAGAATGTTTCCCTTGGCTGGGGGTCTAGAACCAGGGGCCACAGTCTCAAGATAAAGGGGAGGCCATTCAGGACTGAGATGAGAAGAAATTTCTTCACACAGAGGGTGGTGAATCTTTGGAATTCTCTACCCCAGAGAGCTGTGGAGGCTCAGTCATTGGGTATATTCAAAACAGAAGTCGATAGATTTCTGACTAGTAAGGGCATCAAGGGATATGGTGATAGGGCCGGTGAATGGAGTTGAGGCAGAAGATCAGCCATGATCTCATCAAATGGCGGAGCAGGCTTGAAGGGCCGAATGGCCTACTCCTGCTCCTATTTCTTATGTTCTTATGTTCTTATACCTGCATGCTAACTGTTTGGGGGAAAATTTCAGTATCGCCCCGTTTGGAGTGCCATTATCGGCCGTGCGCAAAGTTTAGCACCTGGCGCTAATTATTGTCTCCGAGGGCAAACTTGGCTTTTATCGCCCCTGGAGGTGATTGGAGTGCTAAATCAGGTGCTTCACACCTGTCTTAAGGCGCAAAGGCCGAGGAGTGAGGCGCTACCTCAGAGCGCTGGCGAAGCTCATGTGATGTCAGTCAGCAGTGAAACACAGACACACTGGCGCCGGTCAGTTCTTAAAGGGGAGTTCTGACGAAAGGTCATCGACCTGAAACGTTAACTCTGTTTCTCTCTTCACAGATGCTGCTTGACCTGCTGAGTTTCTCCAGCATTTTCTGTTTTTATCTTAAAGGGGAGGGTTGATTTTCCTCTCCATCCACATCCTGCTCATTGCAGCCTTGAATCTCAGCCTGGAGAGACCTGTACATCAAATCTGCTGGAAAGAACAATGGAGAGACCCAAGGAAAGAGCTCAGAGTGCAGCCCCCACAGTCTCTTCTAAATTGATACAAGGAAGTGCAAATCAAAATGAACCTGCAAAGTGCTGCTCAGTACCCAAAACACTTTCACACAGCGTTGAATCTCTCCAGAAGTCTCTCTCTCAGAATGCGTGGTGCAAAAATGTCACCAACAAAAAAAGGCAGGAAGCGGTCGCCTATAAATAGCGCTCCCCCAGTCCCTTCCTGACTGCATAACGCTCCCCTCAACCTAATGGCAGGTGGTAAGGCAGGGGGCGCCACTCAATATCCAGCCCGGGGCGCTACCGAGGCATTGCGCACTCGACTGATGTCACGATCGGCCGGCGCAGGAGATTGTGGCAGTAGTGTTTAGCGCCGCCGCAAAATGTCTAGTTAATTTCGCGAACGGCGCAAACATCGCCGCGCCCGGGCGCTAGTTGCTTTGCGCCCCATTAGCGCCCTCTTAAGGCGCTAACGGGAGGCGCAAACCAACTGAATTTTTCCCCCCTTTGTGTTTCGTGTACGAGGACCCCCAGATCCCTCTGTACCGCAGCATTCTGTAGTCTCTCTCTATTTAAATAATCATTTGCTTTTTTATTCTTCCTACCAAAGTGGATAACCTCACATTTTCCCACATTATACTCCATCTGCCAAATTTGTGCCCACCCACTTAACCTATCTATTTCCCTTTGCAGACACATTGGGCTGGATTTTCTCAGCGGTGTCGGGATGGTGGCGGGAGAGCTGGTTTCCAGGTTCCGGTCCCGCTCCCAGCTGCAGCCACTGTGTCAAAGGGATTCTTCCTTGATTGGCCTTGTTAAGCCTGCCTTGCGGGCTTCCCGGCCAATGAACAGGAAGCGGGTCTGTTGACGTCATTTGATGACGCGTCATGAGCCGGTTTCCTTAAAGGGGCCACGGCCACATTGAGTTTGACAGTTGTTCTGTCAGTGTTTGACAGCATTGAGGTGCTGCAAACACTGACAAGCACTGCACAAAGGTGGACGCTTGCACTCAGGCTCTCCAATGACTCCCTCCATAAGCATATGGAGAGAATCACAGCACGCAGGGAGGTTCTCTTCCCTTCCAAGGGTGGAAGAGACCTCCCCAGGACACTGACACAGCCTGGCTGCACATTGCACAGGAGGACACAAGCAGGGATGTCATCAAGGGTCCCTGGCTGGAGTGGCGCCAACTTTTCAATGGTCTCAGTGGATCACGAAATGTTACTGCAAAGCCACACTCAAACTCACTCTGCTGTGCCACTCAACACATCCCCATCACTCTACCTTCCCTACCCTTCTCCTGCACATCCTTACTCACACCAACTTACCTTGCACCTCCACCCAACCCTCTCTATCTACATTATCACTTCCCCATCTCACTAGCCACCCCTCACACTCACCCTCATCCTACTGCAAGCATACCAACTAAAAACACACAAGGGTAGGCACTTGAGAGGTTTAGCCAATGTCCATGTGAAGTTTCTGGTAATGTGGTGTCATACAGTGAAATCTATATTTTCAACACTGCCCCTTATTGGACAGATCTGAGTGCACCTTGAGAAGTGTCTTAAATAACAACAGAAAATGCTAGAAATACTCAGCAGGCCAGGCAGCATCCGTGGAGAGAGAAACAGAGTTAACGTTTCAGGTCTGGGACCCTTCATCAGAACAGGAAAAAGCTGGAGATGTAACAGACATTAAGCAGGTGCAGAGATAAACGGAACTCCCGTTGGAGAGAAGAGCAGAACTTCTTCAAGGTAGGCATTCCTAGAAGAGAAGTGTCTTACTGAGTTCCAGTGAATGTTGAGACATAACTCCCCCCACCCCCCCCCCCTGCCCCCGCTATAGCGATGAGTGTGCATGGAATGGCTTGGACATTAAAGGGCTGTTTCACGGTGCTGGTGTGGGATGGTGTCAACCTGGCGCATCATGTGGCAGCCAGGATTTACAGCATCAAGAGAAGTAAATCTGGCCATGGTGATGCCATTGCTGGCATCCCGGGCAGCAATGTTGTCGGGTGCTGATGCCCTGTGTCCTGTGCAGCATCAGGTGATGGCGGAGAAGGTTGGTAGTGTTATTGCTGCTGCTGGTGTGCCTGGTGATGTTGGTGTTGGGGCTGATCGTGGAGGGATTCAGAGGACCAAGGTGAGATAGTTTCTAGGGCACCGATGTTGCTGCAATAGATGGCAGCTGCAGGTGAGATGACAGAAGTGATCTGTCAATGGAGAGAGAGGTTGTTCCAATGAAGTGGCACTGGACATACAGTTGCCTCAAAACACTTGCAAGCTAAAGAAATCTCTATATGTCTTACAAATGCAGTAACTGTTAAATCCGTGAATCTTTAGGTATGGTGTTCTTCAATAAATAGACGGAGACTGCAGATGAACAATCAACAGGTGTTTACTGGATGAGGGTATTCTAAAAACTAACAGTACAGATCCCTACTCAGGGTTTATATACAGGTGTGGTCACTGCCGGTACTACAGTATACAGGAGCTGTAAAAGTAGTTCTCCTCTTAAAGGTACATACACTACAATTCCTCCCCTTTTAGATTAACAGTACCATAACATTCATTTAACAGTTAACACTTTTAACATGCACATTAACTGAAATAGTCCATTTATAAATTCAGTCTTGGGGCGGCTTCCTGATCCTTTCTGGATAGCGCCTTTCCTGAGTCTCTTGCTCTTGGTGCGGAGGCGATTCTGGCCCCCTGTCATCGGTTAGTTCATCAGCTTCCGATGCTACTGTTTCTGGGGTAGATGCTACCGGTATGTTGGGTTCATCACCAGGTACGCGAGACATGGGGTTGACTCGTTCCTGTGACGGTAGGATCTGGTCGACATGGCGTCTCACAATGTTCTCCCCAACATCCACTGTGTACATTAGTGGCCCCTGCCGTGTGCATATCGTTCCTGGTTGCCATTTCTCTGTTCAGTAGTCGCGGGCCAAGACTGGTTGTCCTACATTGAAGCTCCTTGTCAGCTTCTCATTGATGAGCTGGAATTGCTTCTTCTCAACATTTCTTCGTACATTTGGTCTGAGCAAATCCAGACAAGATCTCAACCTTCGGTTAAAGAACATCATGGCCGGGGTCTGGTTGGTAACTGCATGTGTCGCATTTCTGTAGGCTAACAGGAAATTGTCCACCTTATGCTGCAGTGGAATGTCATCATCGCACATGGCCCTTACTGCCTTTTTAAAGGTTTGTACGAACCTCTCAGCCAATCCATTTGTGGCTGGATGATACGGGGCGGATGTGTAATGCCTTACCCCATTCCTTCTCATAAATTTCCGAAACTCTTCGGACACAAACTGTGGTCTGTTATCAGAGCAAATCTGCTCTGGCAAGCCGTTCCTGGCAAATATGGTCCGTAGGACTGCAATCGTTTTCTCCGTAGTGGTGGAGGACATTTTGATCACCTCAGGCCATTTCGAGTGCGCATCCACTGCTATTAAGAACATTGAGTCCTTGAATGGACCAGCAAAATCAATATGCACCCGTTGCCATGGAGAGGAGGGCCACTCCCATGGGTGTAGAGGGGCATGTGGTGGTGCATTTTGGACCTTCTGGCATCCTGAGCAGCTCTTTGTTAGGTCCTCAATTTGTTGATCGATCCCCGGCCACCACACATAAGCCCTAGCAAGGCTTTTCATTTTCACCCCTCCCAGATGGCCTTCGTGAAGCTCATTGAGCGCTCTCTCCCTTAACCTGGGTGGAATTACCACTCGGGATCCACACATCAATGTCCCCTGGCATACTGACAGCTGTTCTCTTCTGGATGAGAATGCTAGCAACAGTGAGTCGCCATGTGTTGGCCATCCCTTCACCGTCAAATCATATACCCAAGACAGTGTCGGATCATTTCGGGTCTCCTTCTCTATATCCGCGTTAGTTACTGGCAAGCGTTCAATTATAGTTGAATAAAATATTTCGACAGGGTCCACTGCTGGTACTTCCTCCGCAGTAGGCAGTGGCAGGCGTGATAGCCCATCAGCGTTTCCATGCTGTTTCGTGCCCTTATACTCTATTTCATATTGGTTCACCCCTAGAAAAAGGGACCATCTTTGTAGCCGTTGCGCAGTCATCACCGGAACGCCCTTCTTTGGATTAAAGATGGAGACAAGTGGTTGGTGGTCAGTCAGCAAGGTGAACTTCTGCCCGTGCAGATAGTGGTTGAACTTTTTCACTCCCCACACTAGGCTGAGGGCCTTCCTGTCAATCTGGGCGTAGTTGCGCTCGGCTGAGGTTAGTGACCGAGACGCAAAGGCTACTGGCCTCTCCAAATCGTCCGGGGATTTGTGCGACAGCACCGCTCCAATACCATAGGGTGATGCATCACACGCCAACCGAATTGGTAGTGCTGGGTTGAAATGAGCCAACACCTCTTTTGATGTGATCAATTTTTTGCACTTCTGGAAAGCTCATTTACATTCGTCATTCCACTTCCATGGTACCCCCGTTTGCAGTAGGGTGTTCAGTGGGTGTAATACTGTAGACAAATTTGGCAAGAACTTATGGTAGTAGTTCACCAGCCCGAGGAACAACCTCAGTTGTGACACATTTTCCGGTGCTGGAGCCTTGACTACTGCCTCAATCTTTTCAGGGGACTTATGTAACCCCTCTTCATCAATAACGTGGCCACAATACGAGATCTGCTTCTGGAAAAACTCGCATTTGTGGCGATTAGCTCGGAGCCCATATTCCTTCAATCTAGTGAGCACCTGCTCCAGGTTGGCGAGGTGATCACTGTCATTTTCGCCCGTGACCAGGATGTCGTCCAAATAACACTGGGTCCCTGGAATCCCTTGCAGGACTTGATCCATTGCCCTTTGCCAAATAGCCGGAGCTGATGCTACCCCGAACACCAGCCGGTTGTATTGGTAGAGACCTTTGTGAGTGTTGATCGTGAGGTATTGTTTCGAGGCTTCTTCTACCTCCATTTGCAGGTACGCCTGGGCCAGATCAATCTTAGTGAAGCGTTTTCCTCCAGATAGCGAGGCGAAAATATCTTCAATCCGCGGAAGCGGATATTGTACCGTGTAAAGGACTGGGTTCACTGTCACCTTAAAGTCCCCACAGATGCAAACCTTCTTTGGTTCCCCAGGCGTATTACTCAATGACCTCTTCATTACAGGAACGATGGATGTAGCCCACTCACTCCAGTCCACTTTGGACAGTACTCCTGAATGTTCCAAACCTTCCAGCTCTGCTTCGACGGCTGGGCGGATCGCATAAGGCACCGGTCTGGCCTTAAAAAACTTTGGGCTTGCATTTCCCTCTATTTTGATCGTCGCTGTTATGCCTTTTAGTGTTCCGAGTCCCTCCTGGAACACCTCTTGTGCGTCAATTAGCATTTTTGACAGTTGTCCAGGTGTGACGTCGTCATCCTTTTTGGCCTCTACCATCAGTGCTTGTATGGAATGCCAATCTAACTGTATCTTCCGGATCCATTCACATCCTAGTAGTGGTGGTCCTCCATCTGGGCAGCACGGTGGCATAGTGGTTAGCACTGTTGCCTCACAGCGCCAGGGACCCGGGTTCGAATCCAGCCTCGGGCGACTGTCTGTGTGGAGTTTGCACATTCTCCCCGTGTTTGCGTGGGTTTACTCCGGGTGCTCCGGTTTCCTCCCACAGTCCAAAGATGTGTGGGTTAGGTTGATTGGCTATGATAAATTGACCCTTAGTGTTAGGGGGATTAAATACGTGGGGTTACGGGGATAGGGTGGGATATGTGTTGGTGTAGGGGTTGCGGGGATCGGGTGGGATTTGTGTCGGTGCAGGCTCGATGGGCCGAAATGGCCTCTATCTGCACTGTGTGGTTTCTGTGATTTCTGTGATCTGGCAATACATATAGGTCCATTTTTGGTGTTTCCTTGCCGTTGTATATCACGTTCACCCTTATTTTTCCTTTGGGGTAGACTTTTTGCCCCGTGTACGTCTTCAAGACAATCTCTGTATCTCTCAAGGGTATATGTGAGAATAGCCGCTTGTAGTCCCTTCGGTTTATGACTGTTAGGGCTGATCCTGTGTCCAATTCCATTTTCACTTGGACTCCGTCTATCTTGAGCGTCACCCAGATAGTTTGGTGATCCTCCATTTTGATTACATTATGTAATTTCAGACAACCCAGCTCCTTGCTTCCGGAGTCTGTATCACTTTTCTGTTCGTCTGAACTACTCTCCGTCACCTTATGTACCTTTTTGTACTTCTCCTGTGGAGATTTCTTGCTGCTGGTTTTCTTTCCTGACCTGCAGACTCTTGCTATGTGTCCTGCTTTTCCACACTGTCTGCACACTTGGTCCTTGAACCAACAATCCTTCTGGTCGTGTGTTGTTCTGCCGCAGCGATAACACTTCACTGCTCCATATGACATTTCATTGATGCCATATTCTTGCGGTCTCCGTTGTATCTCTGCAGTGCCCCGTGCGGCTGCTTCGTGTGATACTGCCATGCTGAAAGCCTTGTCCAGCGTAAGATCCTTTCCTGATAGAAGCCGTTTCTGGGTTCCTTCACTTTGAAGCCCACACACAAACTTGTCCCTTAACGTATCTGCTAGTCCCATTCCAAACTGGCAGTGTTTTGATAGCTTGCGCAGTTCCGTTAAATACTCAGCATTACTTTCGTCTTTATGCTGGTTCCTTTTGTGAAACTTAAATCTTTCTGCTATCAGCAGCGGCGTGGGGTTTAAGTGGTCCTGTAGGATTGCCACTATGCTTTCAAAATCCTTATCCACTGGCTTCTCTGGGGTTACTAGGTTTCGCAGTAAGCCATACGTTTTTGCACCCATAGAATCCAACAATACCAGTGCTTTCCTGGCATCTGGCACTTCATTCGCCTTGCAGTACACTTCAATGCGTTCTACATATGTCGCCCAATCTTCGACTTCATTGTCGAATGCTGTGACACTGCCACTCTTTGGCATCCCTGGGTGTGGTTAGACTGGCTAAAATGGCGTCTCCCGCGCTCTCCCTTTTTCTCCGCTGGCTCAAAATGGCATCTCCCGCGCTTCCCTCTCTTCCCACGCTCGCCCTTCTTCTCCGCTGCGGCTTCAAAAATGGCGTCTCCCACGCTCTCCCTTCTTCTCCGCTGCAGCTCAAATGGCATCTCCCGCGCTTCCTTTCTTCCCCCGTGGACGCTGCTCAGCCCTTGAGCACTGGCTGCGCTCTGCGCGTTTTCCTGCGCGCCTCTCTCGTTGACGCCGCTCGGTCCTGAACCCCAGCTGTGCTTTACCCTCTCTCTCTTTCTGTTTTCCGTCGACGCCGCTCGGTCTTCAACCCCCGGCTGTGCCCTGTGCGCTTTACCCTCTCTCTTACCCCGTCGACGCTGCTCGGCCTTTTCTGTGCCATCGGTCGGCTCCAGCCGCCGCTGTCCGGGAAGGGTCTGCGCCGTACCTGTTGCCAGCCTGTTGTGCTGGATCGTCGTGACTGGAGAACCAAGCCCAGCTCTCAACAGCCTCCCCTGCGATGCTCAATCTCTGCTGGATGACTGGGCGGTTGCTCGTGGTCGACGCCCGTGCTTCTGGCCTCGACTTTCTTCCACTGTCCTCCAGGATCGAATCCCTGGGAGGAAATGCAGAGTTGCAGGTAGGTTCGAATCTGCCTCGTCGCCACTGTTAAATCCGTGAATCTTTAGGTATGGTGTTCTTCAATAAATAGACGGAGACTGCAGATGAACAATCAACAGGTGTTTACTGGATGAAGGTATTCTAAAAACTAACAGTACAGATCCCTACTCAGGGTTTATATACAGGTGTGGTCACTGCCGGTACTACAGTATACAGGAGCTGTAAAAGTAGTTCTCCTCTTAAAGGTACATACACTACAGTAACCTACAGTTTCTGCGCTCTGAAACTGACCATCTGCAACCTGGCTTCCTTTACACCACTTCTGCAGCTGTCAGCTTATCAGATACATCAGAGCAGACTCAACCCATGCCAAGGTGAGCTGGCCTGTTCCCCGAGCAGTGGGTAACCCATGAGGGAGAACGTAAAATTGAAAGGAAGGCTCAAAATACCATTAAATTGGCTCTTAACAAGCAACTTAATGAGCTCAATTGTCTCCCCTGCCGCTTTGAGTCGGGTCAGTTCTCCACTGACAGACCTGACACCTGGGAGACTCACATGGTGACGGGTTGACAGCGGACCCGCCTCCAAACCTGCCCTCTGAGCTCAGGCAACATCCAACCCTTTGTGTCCTCCCCACAACTTGCTTTCCTACCTATCTTTGTATCATCAGAAAATTTGGCTACAGTACACTCGGTCCCTTCATCCAAGTCATTGGGCCAGTAATTCCGTTCCCAACGCGTGAGTCCGGACGGTGTACTCACGCGTGTGGCCGGAGGAATTGCCGGATTCCAGCATGCACAGCGCATGCGCGGGAAACCGGCATTTCCTCTCCATCGAACTAAGGGGTTAAGAGGTCCAACGCGTGACGCGTTGAACTTCCTTCGTGTTGACAGGTTTGCGCGTGTGCAAGGGCCTGGACTTTTTGGAAATGAAAAAAGGAGGCGTAAGTAGTGGATTCTTGAAGGTAAGTGGTCTATTATTTAAAATTATTACATTTTTTCCACAGCTTCATTGTTTTTAAGGACTGTACAGTAAGGTAAGTTTATTTTTAGACCCGAATTCGTAAAAAATTATTTTTTTCAAAAATTTTATTAATTGTTTTAAATAGTTTTTAAAAGTTATTTATAGTTTATTTAATTATTGGGATTTTTTTTTAATTTTAATTAAAGTTGAACTAGTCTTTTGGGTGCCTGTACTTTTCATGAGTTTGACAGTCTTTACTATCAAACTCATGAATGAGTTTCCCCTCCCCTGATTGGCTGCAGAGTGCTCACCTGATCCCAGCCGGCACATCGCACTAACTACGCCGCTGGATCAGGTAAGCACATCGCGCCGGAACCGGGCCAGTGACAGGAAATGCAAGCAGGCCCGGGCTTCAGATGTCAGCGCGCAGGGTGAGTGCAGATCGGGGGCTTGCACGCGCGGCAAGCTCCCGATCCTAATTTCAGGGCCATTAATATAGATTGTAAATAGTTGAGGTCCCAGCACTGATCCCTGTGGCACCCCACTAGTTACTGGTTGCCAACCTGAAAATGACCCATTTATCCCGATCTCTGTTTTCTGTTAGTTTGCCAATCCTCTATCCATGCTAATATATTACCCCCAACAGCATGAGCTCTTATCTTGTGCAGTAACCTTTTATGTGGCACCTTATCGAATACCGTCTGAAAATCCAAATACACCACATCTACTGGTTCTCCGTTATCCACCCTGCTCGTTACATCCTCAAAGAACTCTAGTAAATTTGTCAAACACGATTTCCCTTTCATAAAACCAGGTTGACTCTGCTTGATTGTATTATGATTTTCTAAATGTCCTGCTACTACATCCTTAATAATGGATTCTAGCATTTTCCCAATGACAGATGTTAGGCTAACTTGTCTATAGTTTCCTGCTTTCTGTCTCCCTACTTTCTTGAATGGGGCATTACATTTGCAGTTTTCCAATTCATAGAAACATAGAAGATAGGAGCAGGGGTAGGCCATTCGGCCCCTCGAGCTTGCTGTGCCATTCAATGAGATCATGGCTGATCATCTAAATTCAGTACCCTGTCCCTGCTTTCTCCCCGTTTCCCTTGATCCCTTTAGCCTTCAGAAATATATCTAACTCCTTCTTGAATATATTTAATGAATTGGCCTCAACTGCCTTTGTGGTACAGAATGTCACAGGTTCGCCACTCCCTGGGTGAAGAAATTCCTCCTCATCTCTGTCCTAAATGGCTTACCCCTTATCCTTAGACTGTGACCCCTGGTTTTGGACTCCCCGGCCATTGGGAACATCCTTTCTGCATCTAGTCTGTCTAGTCCTGTTAGAATTTTGTAAGTTTCAATGAGATCCCCTCTCATTCTTCTAAACTCCAGCGAATATAAGCCCAATCGACCCAATCTCTCCTCATACGTCATTCCTGCCATCCCAGGTATCAGTCTGGTGAATCTTCGCTGCACTCCCTCCATGGCAAGAACGTCCTTCCTCAGGTAAGGCGACCAAAACTGCACACAATACTCAAGGTGTGGTCTCACCAAGGCCCTGTACAACTGCAGCAAGACATCCTTGTTCCTGTACTCGAACCCTCTCGCTACGAAGGCCAACATACCATTTGCCTTCTTAACCGTCTGCTGCACCTGCATACTTACCTTCAGCGACTGGTGCACAAGGACACCCAGGTCTCGTTGCACTTCCCCTTCTCCCAATCTAGTGCTGTTCAGATAATAATTTGCCTTCCTGTTTTTGGCACCAAAGTGGATAACCTCGCATTTATCCACATTATACTGCATCTGCCCAATCACCCAACCTGTCCAAATCATATTGGAGTTTCTCGGCATCCTCCTCACAGCACACACGCCCACCCAGCTTTGGGTCGTCTGCAAACTTGGAGATATTACATCTAGTTCCCTCGTCCAGATCATTAATATATATTGTGAATAGCTGGGGTCCTAGCACCGATCCCTGCGGTACCCCACTAGTCACTGCCTGCCACTCGGAAAAAGACCCGTTTATTCCAACTCTTTGCTTCCTGTCTGCCAACCAGTTCTCTATCCAAGTCAGTACCTTACCCCCAATCCCATGTGCTTTAAGTTTACACGCTAATCTCTTATGCGAGACCTTATCGAAAGCCTTCTGAAAGTCCAAATACACCAAATCCACTGGTTCTCCCTTATCTATTCTACCAGTTACATCCTCAAAAAATTCCAGTAGATAATTCGCTGGGACCTCTCCAGAATCCAGGGAATTTTGGTAGATTACAACCAACGTATCCACTATCTCTGCAGCCACTTCCTTTAAGACCCTAGGATGCAGGCCATCGGGTCCAGGGGACTTGTCCACCTTTAGTCCCATTAGTTTGCCTAATGCTTTTTCTCTAGAGATAGTGATTGTTTTAAGTTCCTCCCTCCCTATAGCCCCTTGATTATCTATTATTATTGGGATGCTTTTAGTGTCTTCTACTGTGAAGACTGATACAAAATATTTGTTCAAAGTCTCTGCCATTTCCCTGTTTCCCATTATTAATTCCCCAGTCTCATCCTTTAAGGGACCAATGTTTACTTTATGCTACTCTCTTCCTTTTTATATACCTGTAGAAGCGCTTACTGTCTGTTTACTCTCATAGTCTATCTTCTCCCTCTTTATTATTTTTTAGTCATCCGTTGCTGATTTCTAAAAATTTCCCAATCCTCTGGCCTACCACTAATCTTCGCAACATTGTACGCCTTTTGCTTAAATTTGATGCCATCCTTAACTTCCTTAGTTAGCCACGGATGGTTCATCCTTCTCCTAGAGTCTTTCTTTCTCACTGGAATAAACCTTAGCTGAGAGTTATGAAATATCTCCTTAAATGTCTGCCACTGCTTATCTACCGTCTTACCCTTTAATCTATTTTCGCAGCGAAGATTCACCAGACTGATACCTGGGATGGCAGGAATGACGTATGAGGAGAGATTGGGTCGATTAGGCTTATATTCGCTGGAGTTTAGAAGAGTGAGAGAGGATCTCATTGAAACTTATAAAATTCTAACAGGACTAGACAGACTAGATGCAGGAAGGATGTTCCCGATGGCGGGGGAGTCCAGAACCAGGGGTGATCCATTCATCACTCATCAGTATTTCTCTGCCTGTGACTGTGGTTGGTTTCAGTTTCATTTCCATTGTATTGTACTGTGTGTAGGGCTCCGCCCATACCTGGCTCCTATGTAAGCTGGCCCAGCCTGCAGCACATCCAGTACGGCAGACCTCTGGATGGAAGATACATTCTCCTCTGTGTGTTACCTTCTAAGTCAATAAAAGCCTTGTTTTGTTTCGCTAACATCGAGTCTCGGATTTATTGAGGCACATCAATTTTATTGACTTAATTTTCAACACAATGGATCAACTCTTGAAACCCGAACGTTTGGATTTGGACCAGCATGCTTCGGACGCATCGGCACGCTTCGGACACTGGTTTATGTGTATGGAATTCTTCCTGGACAATTCCGCAGCCGTCAAAGACGCTACGGACGCTGCGAGTATGAAACTCGGAATTCTGCGGAATTGGGTAAGCCACCGGGTTTACCCCCTCATTCAAGACGCCGACACGTACCCGGCCGCCTGCGACATCTTAAAGGCGCATTACCAGCAGCCTACGAATGAGGTGTATGCTAGGCATCTGCTCGCTACTCGCGCACAGCAACCTGGGGAATCGGTGGAGGAGTTCCTAGGCACCCTGAAAACGCTTGGCAAAGACTGCAAGTGCCAAGATGTAAAAGCCGCAGTGTACACTGACGAGCTTGTTCGCGATGCCTTTATCACAGGCCTCAGCTCCACTTACATCCGGCAGAGACTGCTGGAAGAAAACGGGATTGGACCTGAAACAGGCTGCAGACACAGCACGATCCCTGGATGTGGCCCAGAGAAACTCGGACGCCTACTCTTCAGCCCGCGCCGTCCACGCCGCCACGTGTGCACCAAGGGCGCCGCCATCTTGGAAGGCATCTTCCCCGCCTGGCAACCCGAAACCGTCGGTGCCCCGCTCTCCCCCCAGAAGCCCTACGACAGCCGCGACGCGTCGGGGACCCAACTGCTACTTCTGCGGGCAGCCGAAGCACACCAGAAACCTGTGCCCGGCGAAAGGCACCACCTGCTTTAAGTGCGGTAAGAAGGGGCACTTCGGGAAGGTGTGCAGAGGGAACCCCGCCGGAAAACCCGCCACCGCCGCGTGTGCGCCGTGGGAGTGGCCATCTTGGACGCCATCTTGCCCGACCTCGTGGGGTCCGCCATCTTGTGAGCAGACAGCGTGGATGCCATCTTGTCTCGATCAGGGCCCTACAGTGGCATCGGTCACAGTGGACCAGACCAGGCCGCACCCGCTATCCAAATCAATGGTGGACATCGAGGTAAACGGGTGCAGGGTTAAATGTTTAATTGACAGTGGAAGCACGGAGAGTTTTATCCACCCTGAACTGGTACAACAACTCTCCCTAAAGGTGGTCCCTACTCGGGGTACCATCTCTATGGCTGATAAAACCCAGACATCGACCATTATGGGTTACTGCATGGTACAATTGTCCGTTAACGGAACTGTATACGATAATTTTAAAGTATTAATCATGAAGAATCTATGTGCGAGCATGATCTTGGGCCTGGATTTCCAGTGCTACCACCAAAGCATCACGCTCAATTACGGTGGGTCCCAGCCGCCCCTCACAGTGTGCGGTCTGGCTACCCTGAAGGTAAAGCCGCCTTCGCTATTCGCGAACCTTACCCCTAACTGCCGGCCAATAGCGACCAAAAGCAGGAGGTACAGCTGGGAGGACAGGCGGTTTATCGCGACCGAGGTAGACAGGCTCCTGAAAGAGCGCATTATTGAACGCAGCAATAGCCCGTGGCGCGCCCAAGTGGTGGTGGTAAGGGGTAGCGAGAAGAAACAGATGGTGATCGACTATAGCCAAACGATCAACAGGTACACCCAACTAGACGCCTACCCGCTACCCCGCATATCAGAAATGGTGAACCAAATCGCCCAATACCGGGTGTTCTCCACCATCGACCTCAAGTCAGCGTACCACCAGCTCCCTATCAGACCAGAGGACCGCCCGTACACCGCCTTCGAGGTGAACGGACGCCTCTACCAATTCCTCAGAGTCCCCTTTGGGGTGACGAATGGGGTCTTGGTCTTCCAGAGGGAGATGGACCGCATGGTCGATGACCACCACTTGCAGGCAACCTTCCCCTACCTCGACAACGTCACCATCTGCGGTCACAACCAGCAGGATCACGACTCGAACCTCGAGAGGTTCCTGAAAACCGCACAAAAACTCAACCTCACCTACAACGAGGACAAGTGCGTCTGCAACACCACGCGCCTCTGCATACTAGGCAGCGTGGTGGAGAATGGGGAAATCGGACCAGACCCCGACCGATTGCGCCCCCTACGGGAGCTGCCCCTGCCCAACACTCCCAAAGCCCTGAAAAGGTGCCTGGGGTTATTTTCTTATTATTCCCAATGGGTCCCCAACTACTCCGACAAAGCCCGCCCCCTCTTGAAAGCATCCTCTTTTCCGCTCTCTGCTGAGGCCCATGCCGCCTTCAAAAGCATTAAGCAGGATATTGAGCGGGCCACGCTACAGGCAGTGGACGAGAACACTCCCTTTCAAGTGGAAAGTGATGCGTCTGACTTTGCCTTGGCGGCCACCCTCAACCAGGTGTGGCGGCCCGTAGCTTTCTTCTCGAGGACCCTCCAAGGGCCCGAGATCAGACACTCCTCCGTAGAAAAGGAGGCCCAAGCCATCGTGGAGGCAGTGCGCCACTGGCGCCACTACCTAGCCGGCAAACGCTTCACCCTACTTACCGACCAGCGGTCCGTAGCGTTTATGTTCAATAATAAACAGAGGGGGAAGATTAAAAATGATAAGATTCTTAGGTGGCGGATCGAGCTCTCCACCTTCAATAATGACATCATTTACCGGCCAGGGGCCCTTAACGAATCCCCCGACGCCCTCTCACGAGGGATGTGTGCCAGCACCACCGGGGATCGGCTACAGACCCTCCACAATGACCTCTGCCACCCAGGGGTCACGCGGCTGATCCACTTCATAAAGTCCCGCAACTTACCCTACTCGATTGAGGAAGTTCGGTCCCTGACCAGGAACTGTCGCACTTGCGCTGAGTGCAAGCCTCAGTTCTACCTCCCAGATAGAGCCCACTTAATCAAAGCTACACGGCCCTTTGAGCGGCTCAGCTTAGATTTCAAGGGCCCCCTCCCGTCCGCCGACCGCAATGTTTACTTCCTGAACATTGTGGACGAATACTCTCGTTTCCCATTCGCTTTCCCCTGCCCAGACATGACCAGCGCCACGGTCATTAAATGCCTCAACAGCCTGTTCTGCCTGTTCGGTATGCCGAGCTACATCCATACAGATAGGGGGGCGTCCTTCATGAGTGAAGAGCTACGCCAGTACATGCTGTCCAGGGGGATCGCCACGAGCCGTACCACCAGCTACAACCCCCGGGGTAACGGTCAAGTGGAGCGAGAGAACGGGACAGTATGGAAAGCAGTCACTCTAGCTCTAAGGACCAAAGGCCTCCCTATCTCCCGCTGGCAGGAAGTCCTCCCAGATGTGCTCCATTCGATACGGTCGCTATTGTGTACTGCCACTAATGCCACGCCTCATGAGCGAATGTTTGTCTTTCCCCGGAAATCCACCTCAGGCGTATCCATGCCGTCATGGCTCTCCACCCCAGGTCCGGTATTCGTGCGAAGGCATGTGAGGGGCCACAAGACGGACCCTCTCGTGGAGTCAGTGCACCTACTCCACACCAACCCCCAATACGCGTATGTCCGGCACGCCGACGGAAGGGAGGACACCGTGTCCATAAAAGACGTCGCCCCAGCCGGTAACGACAACAACCACGACAACAGCAGCAACAACGACCACAGCAACTCTTACCCACCCACTACTCTTTCATCACCCCCGGAAGAACATCGACCAACGGTACCCCCACCAACTACCCCTTCAACAACCCTGGCGGCACCCCCGGCAGAGACCCAGGAGGCCACCGGGGACACCCAGCCGACACCCGCGGCACCACAACAGCCACGTCGGTCGCAGAGGACTATCAAACCCCCGAACAGACTAAATCTATAGAAGGGGTGAATGTGATGAAATATTCCATTCATCACTCATCAGTATTTCTCTGCCTGTGACTGTGGTTGGTTTCAGTTTCATTTCCATTGTATTGTACTGTGTGTAGGGCTCCGCCCATACCTGGCTCCTATGTAAGCTGGCCCAGCCTGCAGCACATCCAGTACGGCAGACCTCTGGATGGAAGATACATTCTCCTCTGTGTGTTACCTTCTAAGTCAATAAAAGCCTTGTTTTGTTTCGCTAACATCGAGTCTCGGAATTATTGAGGCACAAATGGGTAAGCCATTTAGGAAAGACATGAGGAGGAATTTCTTCACCCAGAGAGTGGTGAACCTGTGGAACTCTCTACCACAGAAGGCAGTTGAGGCCAATTCATTAAATATATTCAAGAAGGAGTTAGATATATTTCTTAAGGCTAAAGAGATCAAGGGATATGGGGAGAAGGCAGGGACCGGGTACTGAGTTTTGATGATCATCCATGATCTCATTGAATGGCGGAGCAGGCTCGAGGGGCCGAATGGCCTACTCCTGCTCCAATCTTCTATGTTTCTATGTCCACTTTAGACAACTTTTCATACTTTGTAATTGCCTTTATTTAATTTTAGGACACTAGTTTCAGCCCTAAGTTTCTCACCCTCAAACTGAATTTGAAATTGTATCATGCAATGATCACTGTTCTCTAGAGGATACTTTACTATGAGATCATTAATTAATCCTGCCTCAGTGAGAGTCAGCACCTTCAGGAACTGTACCCCAGTGAGAGTCAGCACCTTCAGGAACTGTACCCCAGTGAGAGTCAGCACCTTCAGGAACTATACCCCAGTGAGAGTCAGCACCTTCAGGAACTGCACCCCAGTGAGAGTCAGCACCTTCAGGAATTGGACCCCAGTGAGAATCAGCACCTTCAGGAACTGGACCCCAGTGAGAGTCAGCACCTTCAGGAACTGTACCCCAGTGAGAGTCAGCACCTTCAGGAACTGTACACCAGTGAGAGTCAGCACCTTCAGGAACTGTACCCCAGTGAGAGTCAGCACCTTCAGGAACTGTACCCCAGGGAGAGTCAGCACCTTCAGGAACTGTACCCCAGTGAGAGTCAGCACCTTCAGGAACTGTACCGCAGTGAGAGTCAGCACCTTCAGGAACTGTACCCCAGTGAGAGTCAGCACCTTCGGGAACTGTACCCCAGTGAGAGTCAGCACCTTCAGGAACTGTACCCCAGTGAGAGTCAGCACCTTCAGGAACTGTACCACAGTGAGAGTCAGCACCTTCAGGAACTGTACCCGAGTGAGAGTCAGCACCTTCAGGAACTGTACCCCAGTGAGAGTCAGCACCTTCAGGAACTGTACCCCAGTGAGAGTCAGCACCTTCAGGAACTGTACCCCAGTGAGAGTCAGCACCTTCAGGAACTGTACCCCAGTGAGAGTCAGCACCTTCGGGAACTGTACCCCAGTGAGAGTCAGCACCTTCAGGAACTGTACCCCAGTGAGAGTCAGCACCTTCAGGAACTGTACCACAGTGAGAGTCAGCACCTTCAGGAACTGTACTCCAGTGAGTGTCAGCACCTTCAGGAACTGTACCCCAGTGAGAGTCAGCACCTTCAGGAACTGTACCCCAGGGAGAGTCAGCACCTTCAGGAACTGTACCCCAGTGAGAGTCAGCACCTTCAGGAACTGTACCCCAGTGAGAGTCGGCACCTTCAGGAACTGTACCCCAGTGAGAGTCAGCACCTTCAGCAACTGTACCCCAGTGAGAGTCAGCACCTTCAGGAACTGTACCCCAGTGAGAGTCAGCACCTTCAGGAACTGTACCCCAGTGAGAGTCAGCACCTTCAGGAACTGTACCCCAGTGAGAGTCAGCACCTTCAGGAACTGTACCCCAGTGAGAGTCAGCACCTTCGGGAACTGTACCCCAGTGAGAGTCAGCACCTTCAGGAACTGTACCCCAGTGAGAGTCAGCACTTTCGGGAACTATACCCCAGTGAGAGTCAGCACCTTCAGGAACTGTACCCCAGTGAGAGTCAGCACCTTCAGGAACTGTACCCCAGTAAGAGTCAGCACCTTTGGGAACTGTACCCCAGTGAGAGTCAGCACCTTCAGGAACTGTACCCCAGTGAGAGTCAGCACCTTCAGGAACTGTACCCCAGTGAGAGTCAGCACCTTCAGGAACTGTACCCCAGAGAGAGTCAGCACCTTCAGGAACCGTACCCCAGGGAGAGTCAGCACCTTCAGGGAGAATGTGAAAAGTTCGAAAGGGCTATGCAAGATCAGGATGTAAACTCAATTTGACTCCTGCCACTAGTTCTAATGCAGTCTATCAGTCTATAGTCGACCTACAGGGAGCTCTTGTCTCTCTGGGAGTTCATGTTCAGTTGCCTTTTTAACTTGTCGCTGAAACACAGTTCCCTTGAAAGATTTTTTTTAAACTAATCTGTAAGTGGTTGGAGCTGGATTGTGGATCGAATCCAGGGAATGATCCGTACGGTGAGAACGGAGAAAGGCTTCCATCGCTCCATCAAGCCAAGCACTTACTGGATGGAATCACCAGAGATCTTTCCGAATATTCCACCATAACGCGAACATCAGTCATCACATGGTGAGATATGGCAAGCGATTGGCAGCCCCAAAAACCTTGGACACCTGGAATCCTGGTTCTTCAGCTTGTGACTTGCATGTTATTTTGCTTAAGCTGCTAATAATTAAACAATTGTACTTCCTGGTCTGAGGCTCCAGCGTCCAAAGCAGGCCTGTGAACACACGTTCCTCAACATCCAGTTCTAATCAACCACATGACAACAGATCAAGTGCCAAACCACAGTTGGGTTCTGATGAATTCTTAGAACCTCAGTAATTTGTTGTTGCCGAGCACTTAACACTAAACCAGCAACAAACAGCTTGGTCCTCGCCCTCCCAGCAGCATTAGTGACTTAACCAACTACTCAGCCAAACATGTGCTTCAGCCCTTCCCCCAGCCAAGCTCTATCGTGATTACTGAGCGCACTGCCTACAAGTGTCGACTTTACATGCCCGTGTTATTCACTCGCTTGTTTGTTGACGACTTACATCTCTGTCAGAGGACACACTCTGCAGACTTCCAGCTGGTGCTCATACTGAGGGAGATGAGGTGGAAACTACAGATTCCCTACAATAACCTTCTGATTTCAAACGTGCCGACCAGACAGTTGTCAAATGTAGGCCGGTATTTCCTCAGGGAGAGGAACTCTTCCCCATCACCCTGAATACTCAATACTTTAAATAGAGTTTACTCACTTACTCTATCAACACTTAGGTGACCCTGCCACCAACAACACATAATTCCATTCACTCACACGGGGAGAACACTAGACTTGCATATAAACAGCACCTTATCATACCTCAGAATATCCTAACGTATAGAACATAAGAACATAAGAATTGGGAGCAGGAGTCGGCCACTTGGCCCCTCGAGCCTGCTCCGCCATTCAATAAGATCATGGCTGATCTTGGGCTCAAAACCACTTCCCCGCCCGCTCCTCATAACCCTTCACTCCCTTATTTTGCAAAATTCTGTCTATCTCCATCTTAAATGTATTTAATGACCGAGCCTCCACGGCTCTCTGGGGCAGAGAATTCCACAGATTTACGACCCTCTGAGAGAAGAAATTCCTCCTCATCTCAGTTCTAAATGGGCGACCCTTTATTCTGAAACTATGACTCCGAGTTCTAGATTTCCCCACGAGGGGAAACATCCTCTCTTCATCTACCTTGTCGAGACCCCTCATTATCTTATATGTTTCAATAAGATCACCACTCATTCTTCTAAATTCCAATGAGTATAGGCCCAGCCTGCTCAACCTTTCTTCATAAGTCAACCCCCTCATCTCTGGAATTAACCTAGTGAATTAAGGATGTGATTGCTTTGGAGAGGGTGCAGAGAAGATTCACCAGGATGTTACCTGGGATGGAGCGCCTCAGCTATGAAGAAAGACTAAACAGGCTGGGGTTGTTTTCATTGGAGCAAAGAAGGCTGAGGGGGGACCTGATTGAGGTGTACAAAATGATGAGGGGCATAGATAGGGTAGATAAAGAGGAACTTTTCCCCTTAGTAGGGGGGTCAATAACAAGGGGGCATAGATTCAAGGTAAGGGGCAGGAGATTTAGAGGGGATTTGAGGAGGAACTTTTTCACCCAGAGGGTGGTTGGAATCTGGAACTCTCTGCCTGAAAGGGTGGTAGAGGCAGGAACCCTCACAACATTCAAGAAGCATTTGGATGAGCACTTGAAATGCCATTGCATACAAGGCTATGGACCAAATGCTGGAAAATGGGATTAGACTGGACAGGGATTGATGGCCGGTGCAGACACGATGGGCCGAAGGGCCTCTTTCTGTGCTGTAAAACTCTATGACTCTATGAATCGTCTCTGAACTGCCTCCAATGCAAGTATATCCTTCCTTAAATAAGGAGACCAAAACTGTACGCAGTACTCAAGGTATGGTCTCACCAATACCCTATACAGTTGTAGGAGGACTTCCCTGCTTTTATATTCCAATCCCCTTGAAATAAAGGCCAACATTCCATTTGCCTTTTTGTGTTTCATGCACAAGGACCCCCAGGTCCCACTGAACTGTAGCATTTTGTAATCTCTCTCAATTTAAATAATAATTTGCTTTTATTTTTCCTGCCAAAGTGGATAACCTCGCACTTTCCCACATTATACTCCATCTGCCAAATGTTTGCCCACTCACTTAGCCTGTCTATATCCCTTTGCAGATTCCTTGAGTCCTCTGCACAACTTGCTTTCCCACCCATCTTTGTATCAGCTGCAAATTTGGCTACATTATACTCAGTCCCTTCATCCAAGTCATTAATGTAGATTGTAAATAGTTGAGGCCCCAGCACCGATCCCTGTGGCACCCCACTAGTTACCGTTTGCCAACCTGAAAATGACCCATTTATCCCGACTCTCTGTTTTCTGTTAGTTAGCCAATTCTCTATCCATGCTAATATATTACCCCCAACTCCGTGAGCTCTTATCTTATGCAGTAACCTTTTATGTGGCACCTTATCGAATGCCTTCTGGAAATCCAAACACACCACATCCACTGGCTCACCTTTGTCCACCCTACTTGTTACATCCTCAAAGAACTCCAGCAAAATTGTTAAACATGATTTCCCTTTCATAAAACCATGCTGACTCTGCTTGACTGCATTATGATTTTCCAAATGCCCTGCTACTGCTTCCTTAATGAAGGACTCCAGCATTTTCCCAACGACAGATGTTCGACTAACTTGTCTATAGTTTCCTGCTTTCTGTCGCCCTCCTTTCTTAAATAGGGGTGTTACATTTGCGGTTTTCCAACCCGCTGGGATCTCTACAGAGTCCAGGGAGTTTTGGTATATTGCAAGTAATGCATCCACTATCTCTGCATCCACTTCTTTTAAGACCCTGGGATGGAGGCCATCTGGTCCAGGGGACTTGTCGTCTTTTAGTCTATTATTTTACCAAGTACTTTTTCCTCAGTGATAGTATACATCTTATCACATCTCCGAATATCCCAATTTATGAGAAGGATGTTGGACTGGGTGAGTGTGATGTTGGGCTGGGTGAGTGTAATGTTGGGCTGGGTGAGTGTGATGTTGCGCTGGGTGAGTGTGATGTTGGACTGGGTGAGTGTGATGTTGGACTGGGTGAGTGTGATGGCGGATTGGGTGAGTGTCATGGCGGACTGGGTCAGTGTGATGTCGGGCTGGGTGAGTGTGATGTCGGACTGGGTGAGTGTGATGTCAGGCTGGGTGAGTGTGATGTTGGACTGGGTGAGTGGGTTGTCGGACTGGGTGAGTGTGATGTCGGACTGGGTGAGTGTGATGTCAGGCTGGGTGAGTGTGATGTCGGACTGGGTGAGTGTGATGTCGGACTGGGTGAGTGTGATGTTGGACTGGGTGAGTGTGATGTTGGACTGAGTGAGTGTGGTGTCGGATTGGGTGAGTGTGATGTTGGGCTTGGTGAGTGTGATGTTGGGCAGGGTGAGTGTGATGTTGTGCTTGGTGAGTGTGATATTGGACTGGGTGAGTGAGATGTTGGACTGGGTGAGTGTGATGTTGGACTGGGTGAGTGTAATGTTGGGCTGGGTGAGTGTGATGTTGCGCTGGGTGAGTGTGATGTTGGACTGGGTGAGTGTGATGTTGGACTGGGTGAGTGTGATGGCGGATTGGGTGAGTGTCATGGCGGACTGGGTCAGTGTGATGTCGGGCTGGGTGAGTGTGATGTCGGACTGGGTGAGTGTGATGTCAGGCTGGGTGAGTGTGATGTTGGGCTGGGTGAGTGGGTTGTCGGACTGGGTGAGTGTGATGTCGGACTGGGTGAGTGTGATGTCAGGCTGGGTGAGTGTGATGTCGGACTGGGTGAGTGTGATGTCGGACTGGGTGAGTGTGATGTTGGACTGGGTGAGTGTGATGTTGGACTGAGTGAGTGTGATGTCGGATTGGGTGAGTGTGATGTTGGGCTTGGTGAGTGTGATGTTGGGCAGGGTGAGTGTGATGTTGTGCTTGGTGAGTGTGATATTGGACTGGGTGAGTGAGATGTTGGACTGGGTGAGTGTGATGTTGGACTGGGTGAGTGAAATGTTGGACTGGGTGAGTGAAATGTTGGACTGGGTGAGTGAAATGTTGGACTGGGTGAGTGAGATGTTGGACTGGGTGAGTGTGATGTTCGACTGGGTGAGTGACATGTTGGACTGGGTGAGTGTGATGTTGGACTGGGTGAGTGTGATGTCGGACTCGGTGAGTGTGATGTTGGACTGGGCGAGTGTGATGTTGGACTGGGTGAGTGAGATGTTGGACTGGGTGAGTGTGATGTTGGACTGGGTGAATGGAATGTTGGACTGGGTGAGTGAGATGTTGGACTGGGTGAGTGTGATGTTGGACTGGGTGAGTGATATGTTGGACTGGGTGAGTGTGATGTCGGACTGGGTGAGTGAGATGTTGGACTGGGTGAGTGTGATGTCGGACTGGGTGAGTGTGATGTCGGACTGGGTGAGTGTGATGTTGGACTGGGTGAGTGTGATGTTGGACTGGGTGAGTGTGATGTTGGACTAGGTGAGTGTGATGTTGGGCTTGGTGAGTGTGATGTTGGGCTGGATGAGTGAGATGTTGGGCTTCGTGAGTGTGATGTCAGACTGGGTGAGTGTGATGTCGGACGGGGGAGTGTGATGTTGGACTGGGTGAGTGTGATGTTGGGCTTGGTGAGTGTGATGTTGGGCTTGGGGAGTGTGATGTTGGACTGGGTGAGTGTGATGTTGGACTGGGTGAGTGTGATGTTGGACTGGGAGAGTGTGATGGCGGACTGGGTCAGTGTGATGTTGGGCTGGGTGAGTGTGATGTTGGGCTGGGTGAGTGATATGTTGGACTGGGTGAGTGTGATGTCGGACTGGGTGAGTGAGATGTTGGACTGGGTGAGTGTGATGTCGGACTGGGGGAGTGTGATGTTGGACTGGGTGAGTGTGATGTTGGGCTTGGTGAGTGTGATGTTGGGCTTGGGGAGTGTGATGTTGGACTGGGTGAGTGTGATGTTGGACTGGGTGAGTGTGATGTTGGACTGGGAGAGTGTGATGGTGGACTGGGTCAGTGTGATGTCGGGCTGGGTGAGTGTGATGTTGGGCTGGGTGAGTGTGATGTCGAACTGAGTGAGTGTGATGTTGGACTGGGTGAGTGTGATGTTGGACTGGGTGAGTGAGATGTCGGACTGGGTGAGTGTGATGTCGGACTGAGTGAGTGTGATGTTGGACTGGGTGAGTGTGATGTTGGACTGGGTGAGTGAGATGTTGGACTGGGTGAGTGTGATGTTGTGCTTGGTGAGTGAGATGTTGGACTGGGTGAGTGTGATGCTGGACTGGGTGAGTGTGATGTTGGACTGGGTGAGTGTGATGGCGGACTGGGTCAGTGTGATGTCGGGCTGGGTGAGTGTGATGTTGGGCTGGGTGAGTGGGTTGTCGGACTGGGTGAGTGTGATGTCGGACTGGGTGAGTGTGATGTCGGGCTGGGTGAGTGTGATGTTGGGCTGGGTGAGTGGGTTGTCGGACTGGGTGAGTGTGATGTCGGACTGGGTGAGTGTGATGTCGGACTGAGTGAGTGTGATGTTGGACTGGGTGAGTGTGATGTTGGACTGGGTGAGTGAGATGTTGGACTGGGTGAGTGTGATGTCGGACTGGGTGAGTGTGATGTCGGACTGGGTGAGTGTGATGTTGGACTGGGTGAGTGTGATGTTGGACTGGGTGAGTGTGATGTCGGAATGGGAGAGTGTGATGTTGGACTGGGTGAGTGTGATGTTGGGCTTGGTGAGTGTGATGTTGGACTGGGTGAGTGTGATGTCGGACTGGGTGAGTGTGATGTTGGACTGGGTGAGTGTGATGTCGGACTGGGTGAGTGTGATGTTGGACTGGGTGAGTGTGATGTTGGGCTTGGTGAGTGTGATGTTGGACTGGGTGAGTGTGATGTTGAACTGGATGAGTGTGATGTCGGACTGGGTGAGTGTGATGTTGGACTGGGTGATCGTGATGTTGGACTAGTTGAGTGTGATGTCGGATTGGGTGAGTGTGATGTTGGACTGGGTGAGTGTGATGTCGGACTGGGTGAGTGTGATGTTGGACTGGGTGAGTGTGATGTTGGACTGGGTGAGTGAGATGTTGGACTGGGTGAGTGTGATGTTGGACTGGGTGAGGGTGATGTTGGACTAGGTGAGTGAAATGTTGGACTGGGTGAGTGTGATGTTGGACTGGGTGAGTGTGATGTTGGACTGGGTGAGTGAGATGTTGGACTGGGTGAGTGTGATGTTGGACTGGGTGAGTGTGATGTTGGACTGAGTGAGTGTGATGTCGGACTGGGTGAGTGTGATGTCGGATTGGGTGAGTGTGATGTTGGGCTTGGTGAGTGTGATGTTGGGCAGGGTCAGTGTGATGTTGTGCTTGGTGAGTGTGATGTTGGACTGGGTGAGTGAGATGTCGGGCTGGATGAGTGTGATGTTGGACTGGGTGAGTGTGATGTTGGACTGGGTGAGTGAGATGTTGGACTAGGTGAGTGTGATGTTGGACTGGGTGAGTGTGATGTTGGACTGGGTGAGTGAGATGTCGGGCTGGGTGAGCGTGATGTTGGACTGGGTGAGTGTGATGTTGGACTGGGTGAGTGAGATGTTGGACTGGGTGAGTGTGATGTCGGACTGGGTGAGTGTGATGTTGGACTGGTTGTGATGTTGGACTGGGTGAGTGTGATGTTGGACTGGGTGAGTGTGATGTCGGACTGGGTGAGTGTGATGTTGGGCTGAGTGAGTGTGATGTCGGATTGGGTGAGTGTGATGTTGGGCTTGGTGAGTGTGATGTTGCGCAGGGTGAGTGTGATGTTGTGCTTGGTGAGTGTGATGTTGGACTGGGTGAGTGAGATGTTGGACTGGGTGAGTGTGATGTTGGACAGGGTGAGTGAAATCTTGGACTTGGTAAGTGAAATGTTGAACTGGGTGAGTGAGATGTTGGACTGGGTGAGTGTGATGTTGGACTGGGTGAGTGAAATGTTGGACTGGGTGAGTGAGATGTTGGACTGGGTGAGTGTGATGTTGGACTGGGTGAGTGTGATGTCGGACTCGGTAAGTGTGATGTTGGACTGGGTGAGTGTGATGTTGGACTGGGTGAGTGAGATGTTGGAATGGGTGAGTGTGATGTAGGACTGGGTGAGTGAAATGTTGGACTGGGTGAGTGAGATGTTGGACTGGGTGAGTGTGATGTTGGTCTGGGTGAGTGAAATGTTGGACTGGGTGAGTGTGATGTCGGACTGGGTGAGTGAGCTGTTGGACTGGGTGAGTGTGATGTCGGACTGGGTGAGTGTGATGTTGGACTGGGTGAGTGTGATGTTGGACTAGGTGAGTATGATGTTGGGCTTGGTGAGTGTGATTTTGGGCTGGATGAATGAGATGTTGGGCTTCGTGAGTGTGATTTCAGAATGGGTGAGTGTCATGGCGGACTGGGTCAGTGTGATGTCGGGCTGGGTGAGTGTGATGTCGGACTGGGTGAGTGTGATGTCAGGCTGGGTGAGTGTGATGTTGGGCTGGGTGAGTGGGTTGTCGGACTGGGTGAGTGTGATGTCGGACTGGGTGAGTGTGATGTCAGGCTGGGTGAGTGTGATGTCGGACTGGGTGAGTGTGATGTCGGACTGGGTGAGTGTGATGTTGGACTGGGTGAGTGTGATGTTGGACTGAGTGAGTGTGATGTCGGATTGGGTGAGTGTGATGTTGGGCTTGGTGAGTGTGATGTTGGGCAGGGTGAGTGTGATGTTGTGCTTGGTGAGTGTGATATTGGACTGGGTGAGTGAGATGTTGGACTGGGTGAGTGTGATGTTGGACTGGGTGAGTGAAATGTTGGACTGGGTGAGTGAAATGTTGGACTGGGTGAGTGAAATGTTGGACTGGGTGAGTGAGATGTTGGACTGGGTGAGTGTGATGTTCGACTGGGTGAGTGACATGTTGGACTGGGTGAGTGTGATGTTGGACTGGGTGAGTGTGATGTCGGACTCGGTGAGTGTGATGTTGGACTGGGTGAGTGTGATGTTGGACTGGGTGAATGAAATGTTGGACTGGGTGAGTGAGATGTCGGACTGGGTGAGTGTGATGTTGGACTGGGTGAGTGATATGTTGGACTGGGTGAGTGTGATGTCGGACTGGGTGAGTGAGATGTCGGACTGGGTGAGTGTGATGTCGGACTGGGTGAGTGTGATGTCGGACTGGGTGAGTGTGATGTTGGACTGGGTGAGTGTGATGTTGGACTGGGTGAGTGTGATGTTGGACTAGGTGAGTGTGATGTTGGGCTTGGTGAGTGTGATGTTGGGCTGGATGAGTGAGATGTTGGGCTTCGTGAGTGTGATGTCAGACTGCGTGAGTGTGATGTCGGACGGGGGAGTGTGATGTTGGACTGGGTGAGTGTGATGTTGGGCTTGGTGAGTGTGATGTTGGGCTTGGGGAGTGTGATGTTGGACTGGGTGAGTGTGATGTTGGACTGGGTGAGTGTGATGTTGGACTGGGAGAGTGTGATGGCGGACTGGGTCAGTGTGATGTTGGGCTGGGTGAGTGTGATGTTGGGCTGGGTGAGTGATATGTTGGACTGGGTGAGTGTGATGTCGGACTCGGTGAGTGAGATGTTGGACTGGGTGAGTGTGATGTCGGACTGGGGGAGTGTGATGTTGGACTGGGTGAGTGTGATGTTGGGCTTGGTGAGTGTGATGTTGGGCTTGGGGAGTGTGATGTTGGACTGGGTGAGTGTGAGGTTGGACTGGGTGAGTGTGATGTTGGACTGGGAGAGTGTGATGGCGGACTGGGTCAGTGTGATGTCGGGCTGGGTGAGTGGGATGTTGGGCTGGGTGAGTGTGATGTCGGACTGAGTGAGTGTGATGTTGGACTGGGTGAGTGTGATGTTGGACTGGGTGAGTGAGATGTCGGACTGGGTGAGTGTGATGTCGGACTGAGTGAGTGTGATGTTGGACTGGGTGAGTGTGATGTTGGACTGGGTGAGTGAGATGTTGGACTGGGTGAGTGTGATGTTGTGCTTGGTGAGTGAGATGTTGGACTGGGTGAGTGTGATGCTGGACTGGGTGAGTGTGATGTTGGACTGGGTGAGTGTGATGGCGGACTGGGTCAGTGTGATGTCGGGCTGGGTGAGTGTGATGTTGGGCTGGGTGAGTGGGTTGTCGGACTGGGTGAGTGTGATGTCGGACTGGGTGAGTGTGATGTCGGGCTGGGTGAGTGTGATGTCGGGCTGGGTGAGTGGGTTGTCGGACTGGGTGAGTGTGATGTCGGACTGGGTGAGTGTGATGTCGGACTGAGTGAGTGTGATGTTGGACTGGGTGAGTGTGATGTTGGACTGGGTGAGTGAGATGTTGGACTGGGTGAGTGTGATGTCGGACTGGGTGAGTGTGATGTCGGACTGGGTGAGTGTGATGTTGGACTGGGTGAGTGAGATGTCGGACTGGGTGAGTGTGATGTCGGACTGGGTGAGTGTGATGTCGGACTGGGTGAGTGTGATGTTGGACTGGGTGAGTGTGATGTTGGACTGGGTGAGTGTGATGTCGGACTGGGAGAGTGTGATGTTGGACTGGGTGAGTGTGATGTTGGGCTTGGTGAGTGTGATGTTGGACTGGGTGAGTGTGATGTCGGACTGGGTGAGTGTGATGTTGGACTGGGTGAGTGTGATGTTGGACTGGGTGAGTGTGATGTTGGACTGGGTGAGTGTGATGTTGGGCTTGGTGAGTGTGATGTTGGACTGGGTGAGTGTGATGTTGAACTGGATGAGTGTGATGTCGGACTGGGTGAGTGTGATGTTGGACTGGGTGAGCGTGATGTTGGACTAGTTGAGTGTGATGTCGGATTGGGTGAGTGTGATGTTGGACTGGGTGAGTGTGATGTCGGACTGGGTGAGTGTGATGTTGGACTGGGTGAGTGTGATGTTGGACTGGGTGAGTGAGATGTTGGACTGCGTGAGTGTGATGTTGGACTGGGTGAGGGTGATGTTGGACTAGGTGAGTGAAATGTTGGACTGGGTGAGTGTGATGTTGGACTGGGTGAGTGTGATGTTGGACTGGGTGAGTGAGATGTTGGACTGGGTGAGTGTGATGTTGGACTGGGTGAGTGTGATGTTGGACTGAGTGAGTGTGATGTCGGACTGGGTGAGTGTGATGTCGGATTGGGTGAGTGTGATGTTGGGCTTGGTGAGTGTGATGTTGGGCAGGGTCAGTGTGATGTTGTGCTTGGTGAGTGTGATGTTGGACTGGGTGAGTGAGATGTCGGGCTGGATGAGTGTGATGTTGGACTGGGTGAGTGTGATGTTGGACTGGGTGAGTGAGATGTTGGACTAGGTGAGTGTGATGTTGGACTGGGTGAGTGTGATGTTGGACTGGGTGAGTGAGATGTCGGGCTGGGTGAGCGTGATGTTGGACTGGGTGAGTGTGATGTTGGACTGGGTGAGTGAGATGTTGGACTGGGTGAGTGTGATGTCGGACTGGGTGAGTGTGATGTTGGACTGGTTGTGATGTTGGACTGGGTGAGTGTGATGTTGGACTGGGTGAGTGTGATGTCGGACTGGGTGAGTGTGATGTTGGGCTGAGTGAGTGTGATGTCGGATTGGGTGAGTGTGATGTTGGGCTTGGTGAGTGTGATGTTGCGCAGGGTGAGTGTGATGTTGTGCTTGGTGAGTGTGATGTTGGACTGGGTGAGTGAGATGTTGGACTGGGTGAGTGTGATGTTGGACAGGGTGAGTGAAATCTTGGACTTGGTAAGTGAAATGTTGAACTGGGTGAGTGAGATGTTGGACTGGGTGAGTGTGATGTTGGACTGGGTGAGTGAAATGTTGGACTGGGTGAGTGAGATGTTGGACTGGGTGAGTGTGATGTTGGACTGGGTGAGTGTGATGTCGGACTCGGTAAGTGTGATGTTGGACTGGGTGAGTGTGATGTTGGACTGGGTGAGTGAGATGTTGGAATGGGTGAGTGTGATGTAGGACTGGGTGAGTGAAATGTTGGACTGGGTGAGTGAGATGTTGGACTGGGTGAGTGTGATGTTGGTCTGGGTGAGTGAAATGTTGGACTGGGTGAGTGTGATGTCGGACTGGGTGAGTGAGCTGTTGGACTGGGTGAGTGTGATGTCGGACTGGGTGAGTGTGATGTTGGACTGGGTGAGTGTGATGTTGGACTAGGTGAGTATGATGTTGGGCTTGGTGAGTGTGATTTTGGGCTGGATGAATGAGATGTTGGGCTTCGTGAGTGTGATTTCAGAATGGGTGAGTCTGATGTCGGACTGGGTGAGTGTGATGTTGGGCTTGGTGAGTGTGATGTTGGACTGGGTGAGTGTGATGTTGGACTGGGTGAGTCTGTTGTTGGACTGGGTGAGTGTGATGGCGGACTGGGTCAGTGTGATGTCGGGCTGGGTGAGTGTGATGTTGGGCTGGGTGAGTGGGTTGTCGGACTGGGTGAGTGTGATGTCGGACTGGGTGAGTGTGATGTCGGACTGATTGAGTGTGATGTTGGACTGGGTGAGTGTGATGTTGGACTGGTTGAGTGAGATGTTGGACTAGGTGAGTGTGATGTCGGAATGGGTGGGTGTGATGTCGGACTGGGTGAGTGTGATGTCGGACTGGGTGAGTGTGATGTTGGACGGGGTGAGTGTGATGTCGGACTGGGTGAGTGAGATGTCGGACAGGGTGAGTGTGATGTCGGACTGGATGTGTGTGATGTCGGACTGGGTGAGTGTGATGTCGGACTGGGTGAGTGTGATGTCGGACTGGGTGAGTGTGATGTCGGACTATGTGAGTGTGATGTCGGACTGGGTGAGTGTGATGTCGGACTGGGTGAGTCTGATGTCGGACTGGGTGAGTGTGATGTCGGACTGGGTGAGTGTGATGTCGGATTGGGTGAGTGTGATGTCGGGCTTGGTCAGTGTGATGTTGGACTGGGTGAGTGTGATGTTGGGCTGGGTGAGTGTGATGTTGGACTGGGTGAGTGTGATGTTGGACTGGGTGAGTGTGATGTCGGACTGGGTGAATGTGATGTTGGACTGGGTGAGTGTGATGTTGGACTAGCTGAGTGTGATGTTGGACTGGGTGAGTGTGATGTCAGACTGGGTGAGTGTGATGTTGGACTGGGTGAGTGTGATGTTGGACTGGGTGAGTGAGATGTTGGACTGGGTGAGTGTGATGTTGGACTGGGTGAGGGTGATGTTAGACTAGGTGAGTGAAATGTTGGACTGGGTGAGTGTGATGCTGGACTGGGTGAGTGTGATGTTGGACTGAGTGAGTGTGATGTCGGACTGGGTGAGTGTGAAGTCGGATTGGGTGAGTGTGAAGTTGGGCTTGGTGAGTGTGATGTTGGGCAAGGTGAGTGTGATTTTGTGCTTGGTGCATGTGATGTTGGTCTGGGTGAGTGAGATGTCGGGCTGGGTGAGTGTGATGTTGGACTGCGTGAGTGTGATGTTGGACTGGGTGAGTGAGATCTTGGACTGGGTGAGTGTGATATTGGACTGGGTGAGTGTGATGTTGGACTGGGTGAGTGTGATGTTGGACGGGGTGAGTGCGATGTCGGACTGGGTGAGTGAGATGTTGGACTGAGTGAGTGTGATGTCGGACTGGGTGAGTGTGAAGTCGGATTGGGTGAGTGTGATGTTGGGCTTGGTGAGTGTGATGTTGGGCAGGGTGAGTGTGATGTTGTGCTTGGTGAGTGTGATGTTGGACTGGGTGAGTGTGATGTTGGACGGGGTGAGTGCGATGTCGGACTGGGTGAGTGAGATGTTGGACTGAGTGAGTGTGATGTCGGACTGGGTGAGTGTGAAGTCGGATTGGGTGAGTGTGATGTTGGGCTTGGTGAGTGTGATGTTGGGCAGGGTGAGTGTGATGTTGTGCTTGGTGAGTGAGATGTTGGACTGGGTGAGTGGGATGTTGGACTGGGTGAGTGAGATGTTGGACTGGGTGAGTGTGATGTTGGACTGGGTGAGTGTGATGTTGGACTGGGTGAGTGAGATGTTGGACTGGGTGAGTGTGATGTCGGACTGGGTGATGGTGATGTCGGGCTGGGTGAGTGTGATGTTGGACTGGGTGAGTGTGATGTTGGACTGGGTGAGTGTGATGATGGACTGGGTGAGTGAGATGTTGGACTGGGTGAGTGTGATGTCGGACTGGCTGAGTGAGATTTTGGACTGGGTGAGTGTGACGTTGGACTCGTTGTGATGTTGGACTGGGTGAGTGTGATGTTGGAGTGGGTGAGTGTGATGTTGGACTGGGTGAGTGTGATGTCGGACTGGGTGAGTGTGATGTTGGACTGGGTGAGTGTGATGTTGGGCTTGGTGATTGTGATGTTGTGCTTGGTGAGTGTGATGTTGGACTGGGTGAGTGTGATGTTGGACTGGGTGAGTGTGATGTTGGACTAGGTGAGTGTGATGGCGGACTGGGTCAGTGTGATGTCGGGCTGGGTGAGTGTGATGTTGGGCTGGGTGAGTGGGTTGTCAGACTGGGTGAGTGTGATGTCGGACTGGCTGAGTGTGATGTCGGACTGAGTGAGTGTGATGTTGGACTGGGTGAGTGTGATGTTGGACTGGGTGAGTGAGATGTTGGACTGGGTGAGTGCGATGTTGTGCTTGGTGAGTGAGATGTTGGACTGGGTGAGTGTGACGCTGGACTGGGTGAGTGTGATGTTGGACTGGGTGAGTGTGATGTCGGACTGGGTGAGTGTGATGTCGGACTGGGTGAGTGTTATGTCGGACTGGGTGAGTGTGATGTCGGACTGGCTGAGTGTGATGTTGGACGGGGTGAGTGCGATGTCGGACTGGGTGAGTGAGATGTTGGACTGAGTGAGTGTGATGTCGGACTGGGTGAGTGTGAAGTCGGATTGGGTGAGTGTGATGTTGGGCTTGGTGAGTGTGATGTTGGGCAGGGTGAGTGTGATGTTGTGCTTGGTGAGTGTGATGTTGGACTGGGTGAGTGTGATGTTGGACTGGGTGAGTGTGATGTTGGACTGGGTGAGTGTGATGTTGGACTGGATGAGTGTGATGTTGGACTGGGTGAGTGTGATGTCAGACTGGGTGAGTGTGATGTTGGACTGGGTGAGTGTGATGTTGGACTGGGTGAGTGAGATGTTGGACTGGGTGAGTGTGATGTTGGACTGGGTGAGGGTGATGTTAGACTAGGTGAGTGAAATGTTGGACTGGGTGAGTGTGATGCTGGACTGGGTGAGTGTGATGTTGGACTGAGTGAGTGTGATGTCGGACTGGGTGAGTGTGAAGTCGGATTGGGTGAGTGTGAAGTTGGGCTTGGTGAGTGTGATGTTGGGCAAGGTGAGTGTGATTTTGTGCTTGGTGCATGTGATGTTGGTCTGGGTGAGTGAGATGTCGGGCTGGGTGAGTGTGATGTTGGACTGCGTGAGTGTGATGTTGGACTGGGTGAGTGAGATCTTGGACTGGGTGAGTGTGATATTGGACTGGGTGAGTGTGATGTTGGACTGGGTGAGTGTGATGTTGGACGGGGTGAGTGCGATGTCGGACTGGGTGAGTGAGATGTTGGACTGAGTGAGTGTGATGTCGGACTGGGTGAGTGTGAAGTCGGATTGGGTGAGTGTGATGTTGGGCTTGGTGAGTGTGATGTTGGGCAGGGTGAGTGTGATGTTGTGCTTGGTGAGTGTGATGTTGGACTGGGTGAGTGTGATGTTGGACGGGGTGAGTGCGATGTCGGACTGGGTGAGTGAGATGTTGGACTGAGTGAGTGTGATGTCGGACTGGGTGAGTGTGAAGTCGGATTGGGTGAGTGTGATGTTGGGCTTGGTGAGTGTGATGTTGGGCAGGGTGAGTGTGATGTTGTGCTTGGTGAGTGAGATGTTGGACTGGGTGAGTGGGATGTTGGACTGGGTGAGTGAGATGTTGGACTGGGTGAGTGTGATGTTGGACTGGGTGAGTGTGATGTTGGACTGGGTGAGTGAGATGTTGGACTGGGTGAGTGTGATGTCGGACTGGGTGATGGTGATGTCGGGCTGGGTGAGTGTGATGTTGGACTGGGTGAGTGTGATGTTGGACTGGGTGAGTGTGATGATGGACTGGGTGAGTGAGATGTTGGACTGGGTGAGTGTGATGTCGGACTGGCTGAGTGAGATTTTGGACTGGGTGAGTGTGACGTTGGACTCGTTGTGATGTTGGACTGGGTGAGTGTGATGTTGGAGTGGGTGAGTGTGATGTTGGACTGGGTGAGTGTGATGTCGGACTGGGTGAGTGTGATGTTGGACTGGGTGAGTGTGATGTTGGGCTTGGTGATTGTGATGTTGTGCTTGGTGAGTGTGATGTTGGACTGGGTGAGTGTGATGTTGGACTGGGTGAGTGTGATGTTGGACTAGGTGAGTGTGATGGCGGACTGGGTCAGTGTGATGTCGGGCTGGGTGAGTGTGATGTTGGGCTGGGTGAGTGGGTTGTCAGACTGGGTGAGTGTGATGTCGGACTGGCTGAGTGTGATGTCGGACTGAGTGAGTGTGATGTTGGACTGGGTGAGTGTGATGTTGGACTGGGTGAGTGAGATGTTGGACTGGGTGAGTGCGATGTTGTGCTTGGTGAGTGAGATGTTGGACTGGGTGAGTGTGACGCTGGACTGGGTGAGTGTGATGTTGGACTGGGTGAGTGTGATGTCGGACTGGGTGAGTGTGATGTCGGACTGGGTGAGTGTTATGTCGGACTGGGTGAGTGTGATGTCGGACTGGCTGAGTGTGATGTTGGACGGGGTGAGTGCGATGTCGGACTGGGTGAGTGAGATGTTGGACTGAGTGAGTGTGATGTCGGACTGGGTGAGTGTGAAGTCGGATTGGGTGAGTGTGATGTTGGGCTTGGTGAGTGTGATGTTGGGCAGGGTGAGTGTGATGTTGTGCTTGGTGAGTGTGATGTTGGACTGGGTGAGTGTGATGTTGGACTGGGTGAGTGTGATGTTGGACTGGGTGAGTGTGATGTTGGACTGGATGAGTGTGATGTTGGACTGGGTGAGTGTGATGTTGGACTGGGTGAGTGTGATGCTGGGCTGGGTGAGTGTGATGTTGGACTGGGTGAGTGTGATGTCGGATTGGGTGAGTGTGATGTTGGACTGCGTGAGTGTGATGTTGGACGGGGTGAGTGTGATGTTGGACTGGGTCAGTGTGATGTCGGGCTGGGTGAGTGTGATGTCGGACTGGGTGAGTGTGATGTCGGACTGGGTGAGTGTGATGTCGGACTGGGTGAGTGTGATGTCGGACTGAGTGAGTGTGATGTTGGACTGGGTGAGTGTGATGTTGGACTGGGTGAGTGAGATGTTGGACTGGGTGAGTGTGATGTCGGACTGGGTGAGTGTGATGTCGGACTGGGTGAGTGTGATGTTGGACTGGGTGAGTGAGATGTCGGACTGGGTGAGTGTGATGTCGGACTGGGTGAGTGTGATGTCGGACTGGGTGAGTGTGATGTTGGACTGGGTGAGTGTGATGTTGGACTGGGTGAGTGTGATGTCGGACTGGGAGAGTGTGATGTTGGACTGGGTGAGTGTGATGTTGGGCTTGGTGAGTGTGATGTCGGACTGGGTGAGTGTGATGTCGGACTGGGTGAGTGTGATGTTGGACTGGGTGAGTGTGATGTTGGACTGGGTGAGTGTGATGTTGGACTGGGTGAGTGTGATGTTGGGCTTGGTGAGTGTGATGTTGGACTGGGTGAGTGTGATGTTGAACTGGATGAGTGTGATGTCGGACTGGGTGAGTGTGATGTTGGACTGGGTGAGCGTGATGTTGGACTAGTTGAGTGTGATGTCGGATTGGGTGAGTGTGATGTTGGACTGGGTGAGTGTGATGTCGGACTGGGTGAGTGTGATGTTGGACTGGGTGAGTGTGATGTTGGACTGGGTGAGTGAGATGTTGGACTGCGTGAGTGTGATGTTGGACTGGGTGAGGGTGATGTTGGACTAGGTGAGTGAAATGTTGGACTGGGTGAGTGTGATGTTGGACTGGGTGAGTGTGATGTTGGACTGGGTGAGTGAGATGTTGGACTGGGTGAGTGTGATGTTGGACTGGGTGAGTGTGATGTTGGACTGAGTGAGTGTGATGTCGGACTGGGTGAGTGTGATGTCGGATTGGGTGAGTGTGATGTTGGGCTTGGTGAGTGTGATGTTGGGCAGGGTCAGTGTGATGTTGTGCTTGGTGAGTGTGATGTTGGACTGGGTGAGTGAGATGTCGGGCTGGATGAGTGTGATGTTGGACTGGGTGAGTGTGATGTTGGACTGGGTGAGTGAGATGTTGGACTAGGTGAGTGTGATGTTGGACTGGGTGAGTGTGATGTTGGACTGGGTGAGTGAGATGTCGGGCTGGGTGAGCGTGATGTTGGACTGGGTGAGTGTGATGTTGGACTGGGTGAGTGAGATGTTGGACTGGGTGAGTGTGATGTCGGACTGGGTGAGTGTGATGTTGGACTGGTTGTGATGTTGGACTGGGTGAGTGTGATGTTGGACTGGGTGAGTGTGATGTCGGACTGGGTGAGTGTGATGTTGGGCTGAGTGAGTGTGATGTCGGATTGGGTGAGTGTGATGTTGGGCTTGGTGAGTGTGATGTTGCGCAGGGTGAGTGTGATGTTGTGCTTGGTGAGTGTGATGTTGGACTGGGTGAGTGAGATGTTGGACTGGGTGAGTGTGATGTTGGACAGGGTGAGTGAAATCTTGGACTTGGTAAGTGAAATGTTGAACTGGGTGAGTGAGATGTTGGACTGGGTGAGTGTGATGTTGGACTGGGTGAGTGAAATGTTGGACTGGGTGAGTGAGATGTTGGACTGGGTGAGTGTGATGTTGGACTGGGTGAGTGTGATGTCGGACTCGGTAAGTGTGATGTTGGACTGGGTGAGTGTGATGTTGGACTGGGTGAGTGAGATGTTGGAATGGGTGAGTGTGATGTAGGACTGGGTGAGTGAAATGTTGGACTGGGTGAGTGAGATGTTGGACTGGGTGAGTGTGATGTTGGTCTGGGTGAGTGAAATGTTGGACTGGGTGAGTGTGATGTCGGACTGGGTGAGTGAGCTGTTGGACTGGGTGAGTGTGATGTCGGACTGGGTGAGTGTGATGTTGGACTGGGTGAGTGTGATGTTGGACTAGGTGAGTATGATGTTGGGCTTGGTGAGTGTGATTTTGGGCTGGATGAATGAGATGTTGGGCTTCGTGAGTGTGATTTCAGAATGGGTGAGTCTGATGTCGGACTGGGTGAGTGTGATGTTGGGCTTGGTGAGTGTGATGTTGGACTGGGTGAGTGTGATGTTGGACTGGGTGAGTCTGTTGTTGGACTGGGTGAGTGTGATGGCGGACTGGGTCAGTGTGATGTCGGGCTGGGTGAGTGTGATGTTGGGCTGGGTGAGTGGGTTGTCGGACTGGGTGAGTGTGATGTCGGACTGGGTGAGTGTGATGTCGGACTGATTGAGTGTGATGTTGGACTGGGTGAGTGTGATGTTGGACTGGTTGAGTGAGATGTTGGACTAGGTGAGTGTGATGTCGGAATGGGTGGGTGTGATGTCGGACTGGGTGAGTGTGATGTCGGACTGGGTGAGTGTGATGTTGGACGGGGTGAGTGTGATGTCGGACTGGGTGAGTGAGATGTCGGACAGGGTGAGTGTGATGTCGGACTGGATGTGTGTGATGTCGGACTGGGTGAGTGTGATGTCGGACTGGGTGAGTGTGATGTCGGACTGGGTGAGTGTGATGTCGGACTATGTGAGTGTGATGTCGGACTGGGTGAGTGTGATGTCGGACTGGGTGAGTCTGATGTCGGACTGGGTGAGTGTGATGTCGGACTGGGTGAGTGTGATGTCAGATTGGGTGAGTGTGATGTCGGGCTTGGTCAGTGTGATGTTGGACTGGGTGAGTGTGATGTTGGGCTGGGTGAGTGTGATGTTGGACTGGGTGAGTGTGATGTTGGACTGGGTGAGTGTGATGTCGGACTGGGTGAATGTGATGTTGGACTGGGTGAGTGTGATGTTGGACTAGCTGAGTGTGATGTTGGACTGGGTGAGTGTGATGTCAGACTGGGTGAGTGTGATGTTGGACTGGGTGAGTGTGATGTTGGACTGGGTGAGTGAGATGTTGGACTGGGTGAGTGTGATGTTGGACTGGGTGAGGGTGATGTTAGACTAGGTGAGTGAAATGTTGGACTGGGTGAGTGTGATGCTGGACTGGGTGAGTGTGATGTTGGACTGAGTGAGTGTGATGTCGGACTGGGTGAGTGTGAAGTCGGATTGGGTGAGTGTGAAGTTGGGCTTGGTGAGTGTGATGTTGGGCAAGGTGAGTGTGATTTTGTGCTTGGTGCATGTGATGTTGGTCTGGGTGAGTGAGATGTCGGGCTGGGTGAGTGTGATGTTGGACTGCGTGAGTGTGATGTTGGACTGGGTGAGTGAGATCTTGGACTGGGTGAGTGTGATATTGGACTGGGTGAGTGTGATGTTGGACTGGGTGAGTGTGATGTTGGACGGGGTGAGTGCGATGTCGGACTGGGTGAGTGAGATGTTGGACTGAGTGAGTGTGATGTCGGACTGGGTGAGTGTGAAGTCGGATTGGGTGAGTGTGATGTTGGGCTTGGTGAGTGTGATGTTGGGCAGGGTGAGTGTGATGTTGTGCTTGGTGAGTGTGATGTTGGACTGGGTGAGTGTGATGTTGGACGGGGTGAGTGCGATGTCGGACTGGGTGAGTGAGATGTTGGACTGAGTGAGTGTGATGTCGGACTGGGTGAGTGTGAAGTCGGATTGGGTGAGTGTGATGTTGGGCTTGGTGAGTGTGATGTTGGGCAGGGTGAGTGTGATGTTGTGCTTGGTGAGTGAGATGTTGGACTGGGTGAGTGGGATGTTGGACTGGGTGAGTGAGATGTTGGACTGGGTGAGTGTGATGTTGGACTGGGTGAGTGTGATGTTGGACTGGGTGAGTGAGATGTTGGACTGGGTGAGTGTGATGTCGGACTGGGTGATGGTGATGTCGGGCTGGGTGAGTGTGATGTTGGACTGGGTGAGTGTGATGTTGGACTGGGTGAGTGTGATGATGGACTGGGTGAGTGAGATGTTGGACTGGGTGAGTGTGATGTCGGACTGGCTGAGTGAGATTTTGGACTGGGTGAGTGTGACGTTGGACTCGTTGTGATGTTGGACTGGGTGAGTGTGATGTTGGAGTGGGTGAGTGTGATGTTGGACTGGGTGAGTGTGATGTCGGACTGGGTGAGTGTGATGTTGGACTGGGTGAGTGTGATGTTGGGCTTGGTGATTGTGATGTTGTGCTTGGTGAGTGTGATGTTGGACTGGGTGAGTGTGATGTTGGACTGGGTGAGTGTGATGTTGGACTAGGTGAGTGTGATGGCGGACTGGGTCAGTGTGATGTCGGGCTGGGTGTGTGTGATGTTGGGCTGGGTGAGTGGGTTGTCAGACTGGGTGAGTGTGATGTCGGACTGGCTGAGTGTGATGTCGGACTGAGTGAGTGTGATGTTGGACTGGGTGAGTGTGATGTTGGACTGGGTGAGTGAGATGTTGGACTGGGTGAGTGCGATGTTGTGCTTGGTGAGTGAGATGTTGGACTGGGTGAGTGTGACGCTGGACTGGGTGAGTGTGATGTTGGACTGGGTGAGTGTGATGTCGGACTGGGTGAGTGTGATGTCGGACTGGGTGAGTGTTATGTCGGACTGGGTGAGTGTGATGTCGGACTGGCTGAGTGTGATGTTGGACGGGGTGAGTGCGATGTCGGACTGGGTGAGTGAGATGTTGGACTGAGTGAGTGTGATGTCGGACTGGGTGAGTGTGAAGTCGGATTGGGTGAGTGTGATGTTGGGCTTGGTGAGTGTGATGTTGGGCAGGGTGAGTGTGATGTTGTGCTTGGTGAGTGTGATGTTGGACTGGGTGAGTGTGATGTTGGACTGGGTGAGTGTGATGTTGGACTGGGTGAGTGTGATGTTGGACTGGATGAGTGTGATGTTGGACTGGGTGAGTGTGATGTTGGACTGGGTGAGTGTGATGCTGGGCTGGGTGAGTGTGATGTTGGACTGGGTGAGTGTGATGTCGGATTGGGTGAGTGTGATGTTGGACTGCGTGAGTGTGATGTTGGACGGGGTGAGTGTGATGTTGGACTGGGTCAGTGTGATGTCGGGCTGGGTGAGTGTGATGTCGGACTGGGTGAGTGTGATGTCGGACTGGGTGAGTGGGTTGTCGGACTGGGTGAGTGTGATATCGGACTGGGTGAGTGTGATGTCACGCTGGGTGATTGTGATGTCGGACTGGGTGAGTGTGATGTCGGACTGGGTGAGTGTGATGTTGGACTGAGTGAGTGTGATGTCGGATTGGGTGAGTGTGATGTTGGGCTTGATGAGTGTGATGTTGCGCAGGGTGAGTGTGATGTTGTGCTTGGTGAGTGTGATGTTGGACTGGGTGAGTGAGATGTTGGACTGGGTGAGTGTGATGTTGCACTGGGTGAGTGAAATCTTGGACTGGGTGAGTGAAATGTTGGACTGGGTGAGTGAGATGTTGGACTGGGTGCGTGTGATGTTGGACAGGGTGAGTGAAATGTTGGACTGGGTGAGTGAGATGTTGGACTGGGTGAGTGTGATGTTGGACTGGGTGAGTGTGATGTCGGACTCGGTGAGTGTGATGTTGGACTGGGCGAGTGTGATGTTGAACTGGGTGAGTGAGATGTTGGACTGGGTGAGTGTGATGTTGGCCTGGGTGAGTGAAATGTTGGACTGGGTGAGTGAGATGCTGGACTGGGTGAGTGTGATGTTGGACTGGGTGAGTGAAATGTTGGACTGGGTGAGTGTGATGTCGGACTGGGTGAGTGAGATGTTAGACTGGGTGAGTGTGATGTCGGACTGGGTGAGTGAGATGTCGGACTGGGTGAGTGTGATGTTGGACTGGGTGAGTGTGATGTTGGAGTGGGTGAGTGTGATGTTGGACTCGGTGAGTGTGATGTTGGGCTTGGTGAGTGTGATGTTGGGCTGGATGAGTGAGATGTTGGGCTTCGTGAGTGTGATGTCAGAATGGGTGAGTGTGATGTCGGACTGGGTGAGTATGATGTTGGACTGGGTGAGTGAGATGTTGGACTGGGTGAGTGTGATGTTGGACTGGGTGAGTGTGATGTTGGGCTTGGTGAGTGTGATGTTGGACTGGGTGAGTGTGATGTTGGACTGGGTGAGTGTGCTGTTCGACTGGGTGAGTGAGATGTTGGACTGGGTGAGTGTGATGTTGGACTGGGTGAGTGTGATGTCAGGCTGGCTGAGTGTGATGTCGGACTGGGTGAGTGTGATGTTGGACTAGGTGAGTGTGATTTTGGACTGGATGAGTGAGATGTTGGACTGGGTGAGTGTGATGTTGGACTGGGTGAGTGTGATGTTGGACTGGGTGAGTGTGATGTTGGACTGGGTGAGTGTGATGTTGGACTGGGTGAGTGTGATGTTGGACTGGGTGTGATGTTGGACTGTGTGAGTGTGATGATGGACTGGGTGAGTGTGATGTTGGACTGGGTGAGTGTGATGTTGGACTGGGTGAGTGTGATTTTGGACTGGATGAGTGAGATGTTGGACTGGCTGAGTGTGATGTTGGACTGGGTGAGTGTGATGTTGGACTGGGTGAGTGTGATGTTGGACTGGGTGAGTGTGATGTTGGACTGGGTGTGATGTTGGACTGAGTGAGTGTGATGTCGGATTGGGTGAGTGTGATGTTGGGCTTGGTGAGTGTGATGTTGCGCAGGGTGAGTGTGATGTTGTGCTTGGTGAGTGTGATGTTGGACTGGGTGAGTGAGATGTTGGACTGGGTGAGTGTGATGTTGGACTGGGTGAGTGAAATCTTGGACTGGGTGAGTGAAATCTTGGACTGGGTGAGTGAGATGTTGGACTGGGTGAGTGTGATGTTGGACAGGGTGAATGAAATGTTGGACTGGGTGACTGAGATGTTGGACTGGGTGAGTGTGATGTTGGACTGGGTGAGTGTGATGTCGGACCCGGTAAGTGTGATGTTGGACTGGGTGAGTGTGATGTTGGACTAGGTGAGTGTGATTTTGGACTGGATGAGTGAGATGTTGGACTGGGTGAGTATGATGTTGGACTGGGTGAGTGTGATGTTGGACTGGGTGAGTGAGATGTTGGACTGGGTGAGTGTGATGTTGGACTGGATGAGTGTGATGTTGGACTGGGTGAGTGAAATGTTGGACTGGGTGAGTGAGATGTTGGACTGGGTGAGTGTGATGTTGGAATGGGTGAGTGACATGTTGGACTGGGTGAGTGTGATGTTGGACTGGGTGAGTGAGATGTTGGGCTGGGTGAGTGTGATGTTGGACTTGGTGAGTGTGATGTCGGACTGGGTGAGTGTGATGTCGGACTGGGTGAGTGTTATGTCGGACTGGGTGAGTGTGATGTTGGACGGGGTGAGTGTGATGTCGGACTGGGTGAGTGAGATGTTGGACTGAGTGAGTGTGATGTCGGACTGGGTGAGTGTGAAGTCGGATTGGGTGAGTGTGATGTTGGGCTTGGTGAGTGTGATGTTGCGCAGGGTGAGTGTGATGTTGTGCTTGGTGAGTGTGATGTTGGACTGGGTGAGTGAGATGTCGGGCTGGTTGAGTGTGATGTTGGACTGCGTGAGTGTGATGTTGGACTGGGTGAGTGAGATATTGGACTGGGTGAGTGTGATATTGGACTGGGTGAGTGTGATGTTGGACTGGGTGAGTGAGATGTTGGACTGGGTGAGTGTGATGTTGGACTGGGTGAGTGAGATGTTGGACTGGGTGAGTGTGATGTCGGACTGGGTGAGTGTGATGTCGGGCAGGGTGAGTGTGATGTTGGACTGGGTGAGTGTGATGTTGGACTGGGTGAGTGTCATGATGGACTGGGTGAGTGAGATGTTGGACTGGGTGAGTGTGATGTCGGACTGGGTGAGTGAGCTGTTCGACTGGGTGAGTGTGATGTTGGACTGCGTGAGTGTGATGTTGGACTGGGTGAGTGTGATGTTGGACTGGGTGAGTGTGATGTTGGACAGGGTGAGTGTGATGTTGGACTTGGTGAGTGTGATTTCGGACTGGGTGAGTGTGATGTCAGATTGGGTGAGTGTGATGTCGGGCTGGGTGAGTGTGATGTTGGACTGGGTGAGTGTGATGTTGGGCTTGGTGAGTGTGATGTTGGACTGGGTGAGTGTGATGTCGGACTGGGTGAGTGTGATGTCGGACTGGGTGAGTGTGATGTCGGACTGGGTGAATGTGATGTTGGACTGAGTGAGTGTGATGTCGGATTGGGTGAGTGTGATGTTGGGCTTGGTGAGTGTGATGTTGCGCAGGGTGAGTGAGATGTTGGACTGGGTGAGTGTGACGTTGGACTGGGTGAGTGAAATCTTGGACTGGGTGAGTGAAATGTTGGACTGGGTGAGTGAGATGTTGGACTGGGTGAGTGTGATGTTGGACTGGGTGAGTGAAATGTTGGACTGGGTGACTGAGATGTTGGACTGGGTGAGTGTGATGTTGGACTGGGTGAGTGTGATGTCGGACTCGGAAAGTGTGATGTTGGACTGGGTGAGTGTGATGTCGGACTCGGTGAGTGTGATGTTGGACTGGGCGAGTGTGATGTTGAACTGGGTGAGTGAGATGTTGGACTGGGTGAGTGTGATGTTGGCCTGGGTGAGTGAAATGTTGGACTGGGTGAGTGAAATGTTGGACTGGGTGAGTGTGATGTTGGACAGGGTGAGTGAAATGTTGGACTGGGTGAGTGAGATGTTGGACTGGGTGAGTGTGATGTTGGACTGGGTGAGTGTGATGTCGGACTCGGTGAGTGTGATGTTGGACTGGGCGAGTGTGATGTTGAACTGGGTGAGTGAGATGTTGGACTGGGTGAGTGTGATGTTGGCCTGGGTGAGTGAAATGTTGGACTGGGTGAGTGAGATGTTGGACTGGGTGAGTGTGATGTTGGACTGGGTGAGAGAAATGTTGGACTGGGTGAGTGTGATGTCGGACTGGGTGAGTGAGATGTTAGACTGGGTGAGTGTGATGTCGGACTGGGTGAGTGTGATGTTGGACTGGGTGAGTGTGATTTTGGACTCGGTGAGTGTGATGTTGGGCTTGGTGAGTGTGATGTTGGGCTGGATGAGTGAGATGTTGGGCTTCGTGAGTGTGATGTCAGAATGGGTGAGTGTGATGTCGGACTGGGTGAGTATGATGTTGGACTGGGTGAGTGTGATTTTGGGCTTGGTGAGTGTGATGTTGGGCTTGGTGAGTGTGATGTTGGACTGGGTGAGTGTGATGTTGGACTGGGTGAGTGTGCTGTTCGACTGGGTGAGTGAGATGTTGGACTGGGTGAGTGTGATGTTGGACTGGGTGAGTGTGATGTCAGGCTGGCTGAGTGTGATGTCGGACTGGGTGAGTGTGATGTTGGACTAGGTGAGTGTGATTTTGGACTGGATGAGTGAGATGTTGGACTGGGTGAGTATGATGTTGGACTGGGTGATTGTGATGTTGGACTGGGTGAGTGTGATGTTGGACTGGGTGAGTGTGATGTTGGACTGGGTGAGTGTGATGATGGACTGGGTGAGTGTGATGTTGGACTGGGTGAGTGTGATGTTGGACTGGGTGAGTGTGATTTTGGACTGGATGAGTGAGATGTTGGACTGGCTGAGTGTGATGTTGGACTGGGTGAGTGTGATGTTGGACTGGGTGAGTGTGATGTTGGACTGGGTGAGTGAGATGTTGGACTGGGTGAGTGTGATGTTGGACTGGGTGTGATGTTGGACTGAGTGAGTGTGATGTCGGATTGGGTGAGTGTGATGTTGGGCTTGGTGTGTGTGATGTTGCGCAGGGTGAGTGTGATGTTGTGCTTGGTGAGTGTGATGTTGGACTGGGTGAGTGAGATGTTGGACTGGGTGAGTGTGATGTTGGACTGGGTGAGTGAAATCTTGGACTGGGTGAGTGAAATCTTGGACTGGGTGAGTGAGATGTTGGACTGGGTGAGTGTGATGTTGGACAGGGTGAGTGAAATGTTGGACTGGGTGACTGAGATGTTGGACTGGGTGAGTGTGATGTTGGACTGGGTGAGTGTGATGTCGGACCCGGTAAGTGTGATGTTGGACTGGGCGAGTGTGATGTTGGACTGGGTGAGTGAGATGTTGGACTGGGTGAGTGTGATGTTGGAATGGGTGAGTGACATGTTGGACTGGGTGCGTGTGATGTTGGACTGGGTGAGTGAGATGTTGGGCTGGGTGAGTGTGATGTTGGACTTGGTGAGTGTGATGTCGGACTGGGTGAGTGTGATGTCGGACTGGGTGAGTGTGATGTCGGACTGGGTGAGTGTTATGTCGGACTGGGTGAGTGTGATGTTGGACGGGGTGAGTGTGATGTCGGACTGGGTGAGTGAGATGTTGGACTGAGTGAGTGTGGTGTCGGACTGGGTGAGTGTGAAGTCGGATTGGGTGAGTGTGATGTTGGGCTTGGTGAGTGTGATGTTGGGCAGGGTGAGTGTGATGTTGTGCTTGGTGAGTGTGATGTTGGACTGGGTGAGTGAGATGTCGGGCTGGGTGAGTGTGATGTTGGACTGCGTGAGTGTGATGTTGGACTGGGTGAGTGAGATATTGGACTGGGTGAGTGTGATATTGGACTGGGTGTGTGTGATGTTCGACTGGGTGAGTGAGATGTTGGACTGGGTGAGTGTGATGTTGGACTGGGTGAGTGTGATGTTGGACTGGGTGAGTGAGATGTTGGACTGGGTGAGTGTGATGTCGGACTGGGTGAGTGTGATGTCGGGCTGGGTGAGTGTGATGTTGGACTGGGTGAGTGTGATGTTGGACTGGGTGAGTGTCATGATGGACTGGGTGAGTGAGATGTTGGACTGGGTGAGTGTGATGTCGGACTGGGTGAGTGAGATGTTGGACTGGGTGAGTGTGATGTTGGACTGGTTGTGATGTTGGACTGCGTGAGTGTGATGTTGGACTGGGTGAGTGTGATGTTGGACTGGGTGAGTGTGATGTTGGACAGGGTGAGTGTGATGTCGGACTGGGTGAGTGTGATTTTGGACTAGGTGAGTGAGATGTTGGACTGGGTGAGTGTGATATTGCACTGGGTGAGTGAGATGTTGGACTGGGTGAGTGTGATGTTGGACTGGGTGAGTGAGATGTTGGGCTGGGTGAGTGTGATGTTGGACTTGGTGAGTGTGATGTCGGACTGGGTGAGTGTGATGTCAGATTGGGTGAGTGTGATGTCGGGCTGGGTGAGTGTGATGTTGGACTGGGTGAGTGTGATGTTGGGCTTGGTGAGTGTGATGTTGGACTGGGTGAGTGTGATGTCGGACTGGGTGAGTGTGATGTCGGACTGGGTGAGTGTGATGTCGGACTGGGTGAATGTGATGTTGGACTGAGTGAGTGTGATGTCGGATTGGGTGAGTGTGATGTTGGGCTTGGTGAGTGTGATGTTGCGCAGGGTGAGTGTGATGTTGTGCTTGGTGAGTGTGATGTTGGACTGGGTGAGTGAGATGTTGGACTGGGTGAGTGTGACGTTGGACTGGGTGAGTGAAATCTTGGACTGGGTGAGTGAAATGTTGGACTGGGTGAGTGAGATGTTGGACTGGGTGAGTGTGATGTTGGACTGGGTGAGTGACATGTTGGACTGGGTGACTGAGATGTTGGACTGGGTGAGTGTGATGTTGGACTGGGTGAGTGTGATGTCGGACTCGGTAAGTGTGATGTTGGACTGGGCGAGTGTGATGTTGGACTGGGTGAGTGAGATGTTGGACTGGGTGAGTGTGATGTTGGAATGGGTGAGTGACATGTTGGACTGGGTGCGTGTGATGTTGGACTGGGTGAGTGAGATGTTGGGCTGGGTGAGTGTGATGTTGGACTTGGTGAGTGTGATGTCGGACTGGGTGAGTGTGATGTCGGACTGGGTGAGTGTGATGTTGGACTGGGTGAGTGTGATGTCGGACTGGGTGAGTGAGATGTTGGACTGGGTGAGTGTGATGTTGGACGAGTTGTGATGTTGGACTGTGTGAGTGGGATGTTGGACTGGGTGAGTGTGATGTTGGACTGGGTGAGTGTGATGCTGGGCTGGGTGAGGGTGATGTTGGACTGGGTGAGTGTGATGTCGGATTGGGTGAGTGTGATGGCGGACTGGGTGAGTGTGATGTCGGACTGGGTGAGTGTGATGTCAGACTGGGTGAGTGTGATGTTGGACTGGGTGAGTGGGATGTCGGACTGGGTGAGTGGGTTGTCGGACTGGGTGAGTGTGATGTCGGACTGTGTGAGTGTGATGTCCGGCTGGGTGAGTGTGATGTCGGACTGGGTGAGTGTGATGTCGGACTGGGTGAGTGTGATGTCGGACTGGGTGAGTGTGATGTCGGACTGGGTGAGTGTGATGTTGGGCTTGGTGAGTGTGATGTTGCGCAGGGTGAGTGTGATGTTGGACTGGGTGAGTGAGATGTTGGACTGGGTGAGTGAAATGTTGGACTGGGTGAGTGATATGTTGGACTGGGTGAGTGAAATGTTGGACTGGGTGAGTAAAATGTTGGACTGGGTGAGTGAGATGTTAGACTGGGTGAGTGTGATGTTGGACTGGGTGAGTGAAATGTTGGACTGGGTGAGTGAGATGTTGGACTGGGTGAGTGTGATGTTGGGCTGGGTGAGTGTGATGTCGGACTCGGTGAGTGTGATGTTGGACTGGGCGAGTGTGATGTTGGACTGGGTGAGTGAGATGTTGGACTGGGTGAGTGTGATGTTGGACTGGGTGAGTGAAATATTGGACAGGGTGAGTGAGGTGTTGGACTGGGTGAGTGTGATGTTGGGCTGGGTGAGTGAAATGTTGGACTGGGTGAGTGTGATGTCGGACTGGGTGAGTGAGATGTTGGACTGGGTGAGTGTGATGTCGGACTGGGTGAGTGTGATGTCGGACTGGGTGAGTGTGATGTTGGACTGGGTGAGTGTGATGTTGGACTAGGTGAGTGTGATGTTGGGCTTGGTGAGTGTGATGTTGGACTGGGTGAGTGTGATGTTGGACTGGGTGAGTGTGATGTTGGACTAGGTGAGTGTGATGTTGGGCTTGGTGAGTGTGATGTTGGACTGGGTGAGTGTGATGTTGGACTAGCTGAGTGTGATGTCAGACTGGCTGAGTGTGATGTTGGACTGGGTGAGTGTGATGTCGGACTGGGTGAGCGTGATGTTGGACTGGGTGAGTGTGATGTTGGACTGGGTGAGTGAGATGTTGGACTGGGTGAGTGTGATGTTGGACTGGGTGAGTGTGATGTTGGACTGGGTGAGTGAGATGTTGGACTGGGTGAGTGTGATGTTGGACTGGGTGAGTGTGATGTCGGACTGGGTGAGTGTGATGTCGGACTGGATGAGTGAGATGTTGGACTGGGTGAGTGTGATGTTGGACTGGTTGTGATGTTGGACTGGGTGAGTGTGATGTTGGACTGGGTGAGTGTGATGTTGGACTGGGTGAGTGTGATGTTGGACTGGGTGAGTGTGATGTCGGACTGGGTGAGTGTGATTTTAGACTAGGTGAGTGAGATGTTGGACTGGGTGAGTGTGATATTGCACTGGGTGAGTGAGATGTTGGACTGGGTGAGTGTGATGATGGACTGGGTGAGTGTGATGTTGGACGGGGTGAGTGTGATGTTGGACTGGGTGAGTGTGATGTTGGACTGGGTGAGTGAGATGTTGGACTGGGTGAGTGTGATGTTGGACTGGGTGAGTGTGATGTTGGACTGGGTGAGTGTGATGTCGGACTGGGTGAGTGTGATGTTGGACTGGGTGAGTGTGATGTTGGACTAGCTGAGTGTGATGTCAGACTGGCTGAGTGTGATGTTGGACTGGGTGAGTGTGATGTCGGACTGGGTGAGCGTGATGTTGGACTGGGTGAGTGTGATGTTGGACTGGGTGAGTGAGATGTTGGACTGGGTAAGTGTGATGTTGGACTGGGTGAGTGTGATGTCGGACTGGGTGAGTGTGATGTCGGATTGGGTGAGTGTGATGTTGGGCTTGGTGAGTGTGATGTTGGGCAGGGTGAGTGTGATGTTGTGCTTGGTGAGTGTGAGGTTGGACTGGGTGAGTGAGATGTCGGGCTGGGTGAGTGTGATGTTGGACTGGGTGAGTGTGATGTTGGACTGGGTGAGTGAGATGTTGGACTGGGTGAGTGTGATGTCGGACTGGGTGAGTGTGATGTCGGGCTGGGTGAGTGTGATGTTGGACTGGGTGAGTGTGATGTTGGATTGGGTGAGTGTGATGTTGGACTGGGTGAGTGAGATGTTGGACTGGGTGAGCGTGATGTCGGACTGGGTGAGTGAGATGTTGGACTGGGTGAGTGTGATGTTGGACTGGTTGTGATGTTGGACTGGGTGAGTGTGATGTTGGACTGGGTGGGTGTGATGTTGGACTGGGTGAGTGTGATGTTGGACTGGGTGAGTGTGATGTCGGACTGGGTGAGTGTGATTTTGGACTAGGTGAGTGAGATGTTGGACTGGGTGAGTGTGATATTGCACTGGGTGAGTGAGATGTTGGACTGGGTGATTGTGATGATGGACTGGGTGTGTGTGATGTTGGACTGGGTGAGTGTGATGTTGGACTGGGTGAGTGTGATGTTGGACTGGGTGAGTGTGATGTTGGACTAGGTGTGTGTGATGTTGGGCTTGGTGAGTGTGATGTTGGACTGGGTGAGTGTGATGTTGGACTAGCTGAGTGTGATGTCAGACTGGCTGAGTGTGATGTTGGACTGGGTGAGTGTGATGTCGGACTGGGTGAGCGTGATGTTGGACTGGGTGAGTGTGATGTTGGACTGGGTGAGTGAGATGTTGGACTGGGTGAGTGTGATGTTGGACTGGGTGAGTGTGATGTTGGACTGGGTGAGTGAGATGTTGGACTGGGTGAGTGTGATGTTGGACTGGGTGAGTGTGATGTCGGACTGGGTGAGTGTGATGTCGGACTGGATGAGTGAGATGTTGGACTGGGTGAGTGTGATGTTGGACTGGTTGTGATGTTGGACTGGGTGAGTGTGATGTTGGACTGGGTGAGTGTGATGTTGGACTGGGTGAGTGTGATGTTGGACTGGGTGAGTGTGATGTCGGACTGGGTGAGTGTGATTTTAGACTAGGTGAGTGAGATGTTGGACTGGGTGAGTGTGATATTGCACTGGGTGAGTGAGATGTTGGACTGGGTGAGTGTGATGATGGACTGGGTGAGTGTGATGTTGGACGGGGTGAGTGTGATGTTGGACTGGGTGAGTGTGATGTTGGACTGGGTGAGTGAGATGTTGGACTGGGTGAGTGTGATGTTGGACTGGGTGAGTGTGATGTTGGACTGGGTGACTGTGATGTCGGACTGGGTGAGTGTGATGTTGGACTGGGTGAGTGTGATGTTGGACTAGCTGAGTGTGATGTCAGACTGGCTGAGTGTGATGTTGGACTGGGTGAGTGTGATGTCGGACTGGGTGAGCGTGATGTTGGACTGGGTGAGTGTGATGTTGGACTGGGTGAGTGAGATGTTGGACTGGGTAAGTGTGATGTTGGACTGGGTGAGTGTGATGTCGGACTGGGTGAGTGTGATGTCGGATTGGGTGAGTGTGATGTTGGGCTTGGTGAGTGTGATGTTGGGCAGGGTGAGTGTGATGTTGTGCTTGGTGAGTGTGAGGTTGGACTGGGTGAGTGAGATGTCGGGCTGGGTGAGTGTGATGTTGGACTGGGTGAGTGTGATGTTGGACTGGGTGAGTGAGATGTTGGACTGGGTGAGTGTGATGTCGGACTGGGTGAGTGTGATGTCGGGCTGGGTGAGTGTGATGTTGGACTGGGTGAGTGTGATGTTGGATTGGGTGAGTGTGATGTTGGACTGGGTGAGTGAGATGTTGGACTGGGTGAGCGCGATGTCGGACTGGGTGAGTGAGATGTTGGACTGGGTGAGTGTGATGTTGGACTGGTTGTGATGTTGGACTGGGTGAGTGTGATGTTGGACTGGGTGGGTGTGATGTTGGACTGGGTGAGTGTGATGTTGGACTGGGTGAGTGTGATGTCGGACTGGGTGAGTGTGATTTTGGACTAGGTGAGTGAGATGTTGGACTGGGTGAGTGTGATATTGCACTGGGTGAGTGAGATGTTGGACTGGGTGATTGTGATGATGGACTGGGTGTGTGTGATGTTGGACTGGGTGAGTGTGATGTTGGACTGGGTGAGTGTGATGTTGGACTGGGTGAGTGAGATGTTGGACTGGGTGAGTGTGATGTTGGACTGGGTGAGTGTGATGTTGGACTGGGTGAGTGAGATGTTGGACTGGGTGAGTGTGATGTCGGACTGGGTGAGTGTGATGTCGGCCTGGGTGAGTGTGATGTTGGACTGGGTGAGTGTGATGTTGGATTGGGTGAGTGTGATGTTGGACTGGGTGAGTGAGATGTTGGACTGGGTGAGTGTGATGTCGGACTGGGTGAGTGAGATGTTGGACTCGGTGAGTGTGATGTTGGACTGGTTGTGATGTTGGACTGGGTGAGTGTGATGTTGGACTGGATGAGTGTGACGTTGGACTGGGTGAGTGTGATGTTGGACTGGGTGAGTGTGATGTTGGACTGGGTGAGTGTGATTTTGGACTGGATGAGTGAGATGTTGGACTGGCTGAGTGTGATGTTGGACTGGGTGAGTGTGATGTTGGACTGGGCGAGTGTGATGTTGGACTGGGTGAGTGAGATGTTGGACTGGGTGAGTGTGATGTTGGAATGGGTGAGTGACATGTTGGACTGGGTGCGTGTGATGTTGGACTGGGTGAGTGAGATGTTGGGCTGGGTGAGTGTGATGTTGGACTTGGTGAGTGTGATGTCGGACTGGGTGAGTGTGATGTCGGACTGGGTGAGTGTGATGTTGGACTGGGTGAGTGTGATGTCGGACTGGGTGAGTGAGATGTTGGACTGGGTGAGTGTGATGTTGGACGAGTTGTGATGTTGGACTGTGTGAGTGGGATGTTGGACTGGGTGAGTGTGATGTTGGACTGGGTGAGTGTGATGCTGGGCTGGGTGAGGGTGATGTTGGACTGGGTGAGTGTGATGTCGGATTGGGTGAGTGTGATGGCGGACTGGGTGAGTGTGATGTCGGACTGGGTGAGTGTGATGTCAGACTGGGTGAGTGTGATGTTGGACTGGGTGAGTGGGATGTCGGACTGGGTGAGTGGGTTGTCGGACTGGGTGAGTGTGATGTCGGACTGTGTGAGTGTGATGTCCGGCTGGGTGAGTGTGATGTCGGACTGGGTGAGTGTGATGTCGGACTGGGTGAGTGTGATGTCGGACTGGGTGAGTGTGATGTCGGACTGGGTGAGTGTGATGTTGGGCTTGGTGAGTGTGATGTTGCGCAGGGTGAGTGTGATGTTGGACTGGGTGAGTGAGATGTTGGACTGGGTGAGTGAAATGTTGGACTGGGTGAGTGATATGTTGGACTGGGTGAGTGAAATGTTGGACTGGGTGAGTAAAATGTTGGACTGGGTGAGTGAGATGTTAGACTGGGTGAGTGTGATGTTGGACTGGGTGAGTGAAATGTTGGACTGGGTGAGTGAGATGTTGGACTGGGTGAGTGTGATGTTGGGCTGGGTGAGTGTGATGTCGGACTCGGTGAGTGTGATGTTGGACTGGGCGAGTGTGATGTTGGACTGGGTGAGTGAGATGTTGGACTGGGTGAGTGTGATGTTGGACTGGGTGAGTGAAATATTGGACAGGGTGAGTGAGGTGTTGGACTGGGTGAGTGTGATGTTGGGCTGGGTGAGTGAAATGTTGGACTGGGTGAGTGTGATGTCGGACTGGGTGAGTGAGATGTTGGACTGGGTGAGTGTGATGTCGGACTGGGTGAGTGTGATGTCGGACTGGGTGAGTGTGATGTTGGACTGGGTGAGTGTGATGTTGGACTAGGTGAGTGTGATGTTGGGCTTGGTGAGTGTGATGTTGGACTGGGTGAGTGTGATGTTGGACTGGGTGAGTGTGATGTTGGACTAGGTGAGTGTGATGTTGGGCTTGGTGAGTGTGATGTTGGACTGGGTGAGTGTGATGTTGGACTAGCTGAGTGTGATGTCAGACTGGCTGAGTGTGATGTTGGACTGGGTGAGTGTGATGTCGGACTGGGTGAGCGTGATGTTGGACTGGGTGAGTGTGATGTCGGACTGGGTGAGCGTGATGTTGGACTGGGTGAGTGTGATGTTGGACTGGGTGAGTGAGATGTTGGACTGGGTAAGTGTGATGTTGGACTGGGTGAGTGTGATGTCGGACTGGGTGAGTGTGATGTCGGATTGGGTGAGTGTGATGTTGGGCTTGGTGAGTGTGATGTTGGGCAGGGTGAGTGTGATGTTGTGCTTGGTGAGTGTGAGGTTGGACTGGGTGAGTGAGATGTCGGGCTGGGTGAGTGTGATGTTGGACTGGGTGAGTGTGATGTTGGACTGGGTGAGTGAGATGTTGGACTGGGTGAGTGTGATGTCGGACTGGGTGAGTGTGATGTCGGGCTGGGTGAGTGTGATGTTGGACTGGGTGAGTGTGATGTTGGATTGGGTGAGTGTGATGTTGGACTGGGTGAGTGAGATGTTGGACTGGGTGAGCGCGATGTCGGACTGGGTGAGTGAGATGTTGGACTGGGTGAGTGTGATGTTGGACTGGTTGTGATGTTGGACTGGGTGAGTGTGATGTTGGACTGGGTGGGTGTGATGTTGGACTGGGTGAGTGTGATGTTGGACTGGGTGAGTGTGATGTCGGACTGGGTGAGTGTGATTTTGGACTAGGTGAGTGAGATGTTGGACTGGGTGAGTGTGATATTGCACTGGGTGAGTGAGATGTTGGACTGGGTGATTGTGATGATGGACTGGGTGTGTGTGATGTTGGACTGGGTGAGTGTGATGTTGGACTGGGTGAGTGTGATGTTGGACTGGGTGAGTGAGATGTTGGACTGGGTGAGTGTGATGTTGGACTGGGTGAGTGTGATGTTGGACTGGGTGAGTGAGATGTTGGACTGGGTGAGTGTGATGTCGGACTGGGTGAGTGTGATGTCGGCCTGGGTGAGTGTGATGTTGGACTGGGTGAGTGTGATGTTGGATTGGGTGAGTGTGATGTTGGACTGGGTGAGTGAGATGTTGGACTGGGTGAGTGTGATGTCGGACTGGGTGAGTGAGATGTTGGACTCGGTGAGTGTGATGTTGGACTGGTTGTGATGTTGGACTGGGTGAGTGTGATGTTGGACTGGATGAGTGTGACGTTGGACTGGGTGAGTGTGATGTTGGACTGGGTGAGTGTGATGTTGGACTGGGTGAGTGTGATTTTGGACTGGATGAGTGAGATGTTGGACTGGCTGAGTGTGATGTTGGACTGGGTGAGTGTGATGTTGGACTGGGCGAGTGTGATGTTGGACTGGGTGAGTGTGATGTTGGAATGGGTGAGTGACATGTTGGACTGGGTGCGTGTGATGTTGGACTGGGTGAGTGAGATGTTGGGCTGGGTGAGTGTGATGTTGGACTTGGTGAGTGTGATGTCGGACTGGGTGAGTGTGATGTCGGACTGGGTGAGTGTGATGTTGGACTGGGTGAGTGTGATGTCGGACTGGGTGAGTGAGATGTTGGACTGGGTGAGTGTGATGTTGGACGAGTTGTGATGTTGGACTGTGTGAGTGGGATGTTGGACTGGGTGAGTGTGATGTTGGACTGGGTGAGTGTGATGCTGGGCTGGGTGAGGGTGATGTTGGACTGGGTGAGTGTGATGTCGGATTGGGTGAGTGTGATGGCGGACTGGGTGAGTGTGATGTCGGACTGGGTGAGTGTGATGTCAGACTGGGTGAGTGTGATGTTGGACTGGGTGAGTGGGATGTCGGACTGGGTGAGTGGGTTGTCGGACTGGGTGAGTGTGATGTCGGACTGTGTGAGTGTGATGTCCGGCTGGGTGAGTGTGATGTCGGACTGGGTGAGTGTGATGTCGGACTGGGTGAGTGTGATGTCGGACTGGGTGAGTGTGATGTCGGACTGGGTGAGTGTGATGTTGGGCTTGGTGAGTGTGATGTTGCGCAGGGTGAGTGTGATGTTGGACTGGGTGAGTGAGATGTTGGACTGGGTGAGTGAAATGTTGGACTGGGTGAGTGATATGTTGGACTGGGTGAGTGAAATGTTGGACTGGGTGAGTAAAATGTTGGACTGGGTGAGTGAGATGTTAGACTGGGTGAGTGTGATGTTGGACTGGGTGAGTGAAATGTTGGACTGGGTGAGTGAGATGTTGGACTGGGTGAGTGTGATGTTGGGCTGGGTGAGTGTGATGTCGGACTCGGTGAGTGTGATGTTGGACTGGGCGAGTGTGATGTTGGACTGGGTGAGTGAGATGTTGGACTGGGTGAGTGTGATGTTGGACTGGGTGAGTGAAATATTGGACAGGGTGAGTGAGGTGTTGGACTGGGTGAGTGTGATGTTGGGCTGGGTGAGTGAAATGTTGGACTGGGTGAGTGTGATGTCGGACTGGGTGAGTGAGATGTTGGACTGGGTGAGTGTGATGTCGGACTGGGTGAGTGTGATGTCGGACTGGGTGAGTGTGATGTTGGACTGGGTGAGTGTGATGTTGGACTAGGTGAGTGTGATGTTGGGCTTGGTGAGTGTGATGTTGGACTGGGTGAGTGTGATGTTGGACTGGGTGAGTGTGATGTTGGACTAGGTGAGTGTGATGTTGGGCTTGGTGAGTGTGATGTTGGACTGGGTGAGTGTGATGTTGGACTAGCTGAGTGTGATGTCAGACTGGCTGAGTGTGATGTTGGACTGGGTGAGTGTGATGTCGGACTGGGTGAGCGTGATGTTGGACTGGGTGAGTGTGATGTTGGACTGGGTGAGTGAGATGTTGGACTGGGTGAGTGTGATGTTGGACTGGGTGAGTGTGATGTTGGACTGGGTGAGTGAGATGTTGGACTGGGTGAGTGTGATGTTGGACTGGGTGAGTGTGATGTCGGACTGGGTGAGTGTGATGTCGGACTGGATGAGTGAGATGTTGGACTGGGTGAGTGTGATGTTGGACTGGTTGTGATGTTGGACTGGGTGAGTGTGATGTTGGACTGGGTGAGTGTGATGTTGGACTGGGTGAGTGTGATGTTGGACTGGGTGAGTGTGATGTCGGACTGGGTGAGTGTGATTTTAGACTAGGTGAGTGAGATGTTGGACTGGGTGAGTGTGATATTGCACTGGGTGAGTGAGATGTTGGACTGGGTGAGTGTGATGATGGACTGGGTGAGTGTGATGTTGGACGGGGTGAGTGTGATGTTGGACTGGGTGAGTGTGATGTTGGACTGGGTGAGTGAGATGTTGGACTGGGTGAGTGTGATGTTGGACTGGGTGAGTGTGATGTTGGACTGGGTGAGTGTGATGTCGGACTGGGTGAGTGTGATGTTGGACTGGGTGAGTGTGATGTTGGACTAGCTGAGTGTGATGTCAGACTGGCTGAGTGTGATGTTGGACTGGGTGAGTGTGATGTCGGACTGGGTGAGCGTGATGTTGGACTGGGTGAGTGTGATGTTGGACTGGGTGAGTGAGATGTTGGACTGGGTAAGTGTGATGTTGGACTGGGTGAGTGTGATGTCGGACTGGGTGAGTGTGATGTCGGATTGGGTGAGTGTGATGTTGGGCTTGGTGAGTGTGATGTTGGGCAGGGTGAGTGTGATGTTGTGCTTGGTGAGTGTGAGGTTGGACTGGGTGAGTGAGATGTCGGGCTGGGTGAGTGTGATGTTGGACTGGGTGAGTGTGATGTTGGACTGGGTGAGTGAGATGTTGGACTGGGTGAGTGTGATGTCGGACTGGGTGAGTGTGATGTCGGGCTGGGTGAGTGTGATGTTGGACTGGGTGAGTGTGATGTTGGATTGGGTGAGTGTGATGTTGGACTGGGTGAGTGAGATGTTGGACTGGGTGAGCGTGATGTCGGACTGGGTGAGTGAGATGTTGGACTGGGTGAGTGTGATGTTGGACTGGTTGTGATGTTGGACTGGGTGAGTGTGATGTTGGACTGGGTGGGTGTGATGTTGGACTGGGTGAGTGTGATGTTGGACTGGGTGAGTGTGATGTCGGACTGGGTGAGTGTGATTTTGGACTAGGTGAGTGAGATGTTGGACTGGGTGAGTGTGATATTGCACTGGGTGAGTGAGATGTTGGACTGGGTGATTGTGATGATGGACTGGGTGTGTGTGATGTTGGACTGGGTGAGTGTGATGTTGGACTGGGTGAGTGTGATGTTGGACTGGGTGAGTGTGATGTTGGACTAGGTGAGTGTGATGTTGGGCTTGGTGAGTGTGATGTTGGACTGGGTGAGTGTGATGTTGGACTAGCTGAGTGTGATGTCAGACTGGCTGAGTGTGATGTTGGACTGGGTGAGTGTGATGTCGGACTGGGTGAGCGTGATGTTGGACTGGGTGAGTGTGATGTTGGACTGGGTGAGTGAGATGTTGGACTGGGTGAGTGTGATGTTGGACTGGGTGAGTGTGATGTTGGACTGGGTGAGTGAGATGTTGGACTGGGTGAGTGTGATGTTGGACTGGGTGAGTGTGATGTCGGACTGGGTGAGTGAGATGTTGGACTGGGTGAGTGTGATGTTGGACTGGTTGTGATGTTGGACTGGGTGAGTGTGATGTTGGACTGGGTGAGTGTGATGTTGGACTGGGTGAGTGTGATGTTGGACTGGGTGAGTGTGATGTCGGACTGGGTGAGTGTGATTTTAGACTAGGTGAGTGAGATGTTGGACTGGGTGAGTGTGATATTGCACTGGGTGAGTGAGATGTTGGACTGGGTGAGTGTGATGATGGACTGGGTGAGTGTGATGTTGGACGGGGTGAGTGTGATGTTGGACTGGGTGAGTGTGATGTTGGACTGGGTGAGTGAGATGTTGGACTGGGTGAGTGTGATGTTGGACTGGGTGAGTGTGATGTTGGACTGGGTGAGTGTGATGTCGGACTGGGTGAGTGTGATGTTGGACTGGGTGAGTGTGATGTTGGACTAGCTGAGTGTGATGTCAGACTGGCTGAGTGTGATGTTGGACTGGGTGAGTGTGATGTCGGACTGGGTGAGCGTGATGTTGGACTGGGTGAGTGTGATGTTGGACTGGGTGAGTGAGATGTTGGACTGGGTAAGTGTGATGTTGGACTGGGTGAGTGTGATGTCGGACTGGGTGAGTGTGATGTCGGATTGGGTGAGTGTGATGTTGGGCTTGGTGAGTGTGATGTTGGGCAGGGTGAGTGTGATGTTGTGCTTGGTGAGTGTGAGGTTGGACTGGGTGAGTGAGATGTCGGGCTGGGTGAGTGTGATGTTGGACTGGGTGAGTGTGATGTTGGACTGGGTGAGTGAGATGTTGGACTGGGTGAGTGTGATGTCGGACTGGGTGAGTGTGATGTCGGGCTGGGTGAGTGTGATGTTGGACTGGGTGAGTGTGATGTTGGATTGGGTGAGTGTGATGTTGGACTGGGTGAGTGAGATGTTGGACTGGGTGAGCGTGATGTCGGACTGGGTGAGTGAGATGTTGGACTGGGTGAGTGTGATGTTGGACTGGTTGTGATGTTGGACTGGGTGAGTGTGATGTTGGACTGGGTGGGTGTGATGTTGGACTGGGTGAGTGTGATGTTGGACTGGATGAGTGAGATGTTGGACTGGGTGAGTGTGATGTTGGACTGGGTGAGTGTGATGTTGGACTGGGTGAGTGTGATGTTGGACTGGGTGAGTGTGATGTTGGACTGGGTGAGAGATGTTGGACTGGGTGAGTGTGATGTTGGACTGGGTGTGATGTTGGACTGGGTGAGTGTGATGATGGACTGGGTGAGTGTGATGTTGGACTGGGTGAGTGTGATGTTGGACTGGGTGAGTGTGATTTTGGACTGGATGAGTGAGATGTTGGACTGGGTGAGTGTGATGTTGGACTGGGTGAGTGTGATGTTGGACTGGGTGAGTGTGATGTTGGACTGGGTGAGTGAGATGTTGGACTGGGTGAGTGTGATGTTGGACTGGGTGTGATGTTGGACTGGGTGAGTGTGATGATGGACTGGATGAGTGAGATGTTGGACTGGGTGAGTGTGATGTTGGACTGGGTGAGTGTGATGTTGGACTGGGTGAGTGAGATGTTGGACCGGGTGAGTGTGATGTTGGACCGGGTGAGTGTGATGTTGGTAAGGAGACCAAAACTGCACACAGTACTCCAGGTGCGGCCTCACCAACGCCATGTATAACTGTAGTAAGACTTCCTTGCTACTGTGCTGAAATCCTCTTGCAATGAAGGCCAACATTCCATTTGCCTTCCTAACTGCTTGCTGCACCTGCATGTTTGCTTTCTGTGACTCGTGTACAAGGACACCCAGGTCCCTTTGTTCATCAACATTTCCCAATCTATCACCATTTAAACAATACTCTTCCTTCCTTTTTTTCCCTTACCGAATTGGATAACTTCACATTTATCCACGTTATACTGCATCTGCCATGTATTTGCCCACTCACTCAACTTGTCTAAATCACCTTGAAGCCTCTTTGCATCCTCCTCACAACTCACAATCCCACATAGTTTTGTGTCATCAGTTCCCTACATTTGGTTCCCTCATCCAAATCATTGATATATATTGTGAATAGCTGGGGCCCAAGCACTGACCCCTGCGGTATCCCACTAGTCACCGCCTGCCACCCGAAAAAAGACTCATTTCTTCCTACTCTCTGTTTCCTGTCTGTCAACCAATTTTCAATCTATGCCAGTATATTACCCCCAAACCCATGTGCTTTAATTTTGCACACTAACCTCTTATGTGGGACTTTATCAAAGGTTTTCTGAAAATCCAAATACACCATATCCATTGGTTCTCCCTTATCTATTCTAGCAGTTACATCCTCAGAAAACTCCAGTAGGTTTGTCAAACAAGATTTCCCTTTCATAAATCCATGTTGACTTTGTCTAATCCCATTGATATTTTCTAAGTGTCCTGTTATCACATCCTTTATAATAGACTCTAGCATTTTCCCTATTACTGATGTTAGGCTAACCGGTCTGTAGTTCCCTGTTTTCTCTCCCCCTCCTTTTTTAAATAGTGGGGTTACATTTGCCACCCTCCAATCTGCAGGAACTATTCCATAATCTATAGAATTTTGCAAGATGACAACCAATGCATCCACTATTTCCATGGCTACCTCTTTTAGTACTCTGGGATGCAGATTATCAGGCCCTGGGGATTAATTGGCTTTCAGTCCCATTCATTTGCACCATTTTTTTTACTAATACTAATTGCCTTTAATTCCTCCTTCTCATTAGACCCTTGGTTCCCTAGCACTTCTGGGAAGTTATTTGTGGCCTCTTCCGTGAAGACAGAAACAAACCACGTCCACATCCACAGGAAACGAATATCGATCTTTGCTAAAGCCCTGAAGGACGTCGCTTTTAACCGGGTCCATACTCAGACCCCAAGAGGACCCCCCCACAACCACCAGAGATCAGCGGGGTACATACCAGGACCACTACAGAGACCACCACCACACCAACCGGGACCAGAGAGGATCCCCATGCACAATAACAATACCAGACCTGCACCACTCCTGTCCCACAGGGGAACAGGACCGCTCCCAGCCAGACAGAGGGAGAGATGCACAGGACGTACGCAATACCTCAGACAGAGACAATCCATTAAGAGACAATAAGCAGACGTGCAGTACCATCTACTTCCGCCTTATGGATCAGAAAATGAAAAAATTCAAGGACTAATTAATAGAAAGAACTGTAACCAAGTAGTATTAACATTTATAGACAACCGAGATGATCTTTTTTTCCCACATTTAGACACGACAAACACATATCATTCTTTAACATATCATAGTAAAAGATCAAACTTAACATGAAATCCTTATATATTTCGACCTGGAATATCCAAGGTCTACGCTCTTCAGTGCTCGACGTGAAGAGTAGGGCCCCAGAGTTCATAGATGAAACTAAAGATATAGATATTATCATTTTACAGGAAACTTGGTATAAAGGAAAAGGACACACTGGCCGTCCCCAAGGGTACACAGAGCTGGTGGTCCCCTCCAATAAATTACCAGGAGTAACCCAAGACAGAGACTCCGGAGGCATACTGATTTGGTTTAAAACAGAGCTTAAGAATTATATCAAATTTATAAAAAAGGGCGAAAACCACATGTGGCTCAAAATTGAGAGGGAGATTATCTCTAACACCCAAGATGTTTTCATTTGCGCACTCTATATCCCTCCCATGGAATCCCCGTACTTTAAAGAGGACACCTTCTCCAACATTGAGGGGGAAATTATCCAATACCAGGCCCTGGGGAACGTGTTGATCTGTGGTGACCTCAATTCAAGAACTGGAGAAGAACCAGACTTCACCAATAATCAGGGAAACAATTACATATTCGGGAATAACCACTTCGATATCCCTTCCCTTCCATACAGGCATAACTGCGACAAGCAGACAAATACCAACGGAAAACATCTCCTGCAGCTCTGTCGAAGCCTGGGTCTGTACATTGTCAATGGTAGATTCATAGGAGACCTCCTAGGAAGATCGACCTACTGCTCACCTCTTGGCTGCAGCACCGTAGACTATATGATTACGGACTTGGACCCATCCTCTTTCAGAGCATTCACAGTCAAACCACAAACAACACTGTCAGATCACAGTCAAATTACTATGTATCTTAAAAAGACAGAAACAAACAACACAGAAACACAACCCAGTAAACTGTACAACACCAAAAAATCGCACAGATGGGCCAAAAATGACACGGAAAAATACCAGAAAGCAATTAGCAATGAATCAACTCAAGCCCTCTTGGACACCTTTCTGGATAACATATACACTCACAATAAAGAAGGCGTAAACCGGGCAGTGAATAACCTAAACAATATTTTTGATAATTTGGCAACAAGGTCAAACTTGAAAGCTCGCAAGAACAAACCCAAAACAAAAAACTATGAAAAATGGTTTGACCCAGATTGCCATAACATGAGGAAAAAACTTAGAAAAATATCAAACCAAAAACACAGACATCCAGAAAACGAGGAATTACGCCTTACTTATTGTCAGACACTAACACAATACAGAAACACACTCAGAACCAAAAAAGAGCAATATATTAAGAATACACTCAGCTCCATTGAGGAATCCATTGATTCCAATTGTTTCTGGGACAACTGGAATACATTACACAAAAAACAACACGACGAATTGGCCATTCAAAATGGAGACACATGGGAAAACCACTTTGAAAAATTATACCAGAAAAACACACTAAGGCCAGAGCAACACCAAATATGCAAAAAACTGGAAAAGCTAGAAATGGCCATAAAAGATAACCAAAACCCGCTAGACTCCATAATAACAGAAAAAGAACTCGTTGAAAAACTCAAGGACCTGCGACCAGGAAAAGCTTGCGGTGCAGACGGCATACTAAGCGAGATGATTAAACACACAGACGATAAAATGAAACTGGCTATCCTAAAACTCTTCAACTTGGTTCTGAGTGTCGGTTACTTCCCTGATATCTGGAACAAAGGACTCATAACGCCCATATACAAAAGTGGGGACAAAGTCGACCCAAATAACTATCGAGGCATCTGTGTAAACAGTAACCTGGGGAAGGTATTCTGTAGTATCATAAACAAAAGACTTATAAACTTCCTTGAGGAGCACAATGTCTTGAGTAAAAACCAAATTGGATTCCTGCCAAACTATAGAACATCAGATCATATCTTCACCCTACAGACCCTAATTGACAAACACGTTCATCAAAACAAAAGCAAAATCTACGCATGCTTTATAGATTTCCAGAAGGCTTTCGATTCCATCTGGCACGACGGTTTATTCCTGAAACTTATCGAAAGCTGGGTAGGGGGAAAAACATATGATGTAATTAAATCAATGTATACAAACAACAAATGTGCAGTTAAAATTGGAGGCAAACAAACAAAATACTTCCCACAGGGGCAGGGGGTGACGCAGGGCTCGCCCATCTCACCGACACTCTTTAATATTTACGTAAATGAATTGGCAAAACTACTTGAACAATCTACAGCACCCGGCCTCACCCTATATGAATCCAAGGTTCAATTCCTCCTCTACGCAGATGACCTGGTTCTGCTGTCAACAACTAAGGAGGGTCTACAGCAGAACCTGGATCTGCTCGAGTCGTTCTGCCAGACCTGGGCCCTGACAATAAATCCCAAAAAAACAAAGTCCTTCTGTTCCAGCAAAGATCCAGACATCAGGGACCCAAAATAAATTTCACACTAGGAACAACCAAAATTGAACAAACCACTAACTACACATACTTGGGCTTAAAAATCAGTTCTACGGGAAATTTTCATCTGGCTGTGAACGAACTGAAAGAGAAAGCAAGAAGGGCTTTCTATGCCATTAAAAAATCAATCCAAATAGAAATCCCAATTAGCATTTGGCTCAAAATTTTCAAATCAGTAATTGAACCAATTGCACTCTATGGCAGTGAGGTGTGGGGACCGCTAACACAACAAGAATTTGCAAAATGGGACAAACACCCAATTGAGATCCTACATGCAGGATTCTGTAAAAGTATCCTCCGGACTCAAAGGAAAACCGTAAACAATGCATGCAGGGCAGAACTAGGTCAATATCCATTAATAATCACTATCCAAAAAAGAGCCACCAAATTTTGGAACCACCTAGAAATGAGCAACCCCCAATGCTATCATTACGAAGCCCTGAAATGCCAAGAGAGGACCATAAAGAAGAATACCCTCAGTCAACTAGTCCTGGGACTCAGTGAAGTAACTACTAACACTACTAACAATAACCAGCCCCAGGACAGTGACAGCGTAACACAAAGAATTCGACCCAACACAATCGTCGCTAAGCGAAAGGAAAAATATCTGTCATATTGGGCAGAAACAACAAAAACCCAAAACAAACTCAATTGCTACTTGGCCCTAAACAGACATACAACATGGCTGATAACCTGACCAGGGTAAAGGATAGCAAACTGAGAAAAACCTTGACAATGTACAGACTTAGTGAACATAGCCTGGCGATCGAAAAAGGTAGACACAGGCAGACCTGGCTACCAAGAGAGGACAGGATATGCTCTCACTGCAGTCAGGGAGTGGTGGAGACAGAGATGCACTTCCTCACAGCTTGTAGAAAATATCAGGGCATAAGGGAGAATTTCTACCCAAAATTCACAAAAATATGCCCGGAATTCAGAAATTTGAATGACGACCAAAAACTCCCATACCTACTAGGGGAAGAGAGAAATTGTGTAACCTTAGCGGCACACTATGTTACAGCTTGCCATAAACAGAGGGACAACCACTAAATATAAGAAAAGAGTATATACAAATTATATGAATGTATATTTATACACTCAGGGATATATCTGTTTATACACTGTATGGATAGATCTGTATTTTTATGTACAAACATGAATGTTTTTCGATGCTTTGGCAACATAAGATGTACCTTGTCATGCCAATAAAGCGATTTGAATTGAATTGTATTGAATAGTGAGAAAGAGAGGCAGAGTGAGAGAGGGAGAGAGAGTGAGAGAGAGAGACTGAGAGAGAGACAGACAGAGAGAGCGAGTGAGAGCGAGAGAGAGTGACAGAGAGAGACAGAGAGTGCGAGCGAGAGAGACAGAGAGAGTAAGAGTGAGAGACAGAGTGCGAGCGTGAGAGAGAGACAAGAGAGAATGAGAGAGAGATAGAGAGAGAGAGTGAGAAAGAGAAAGAGAGGGAGAGGAAGTGAGAGACAGAAAGAGCTAGACAGACAGAGACAGAGAGCGAGAGCGACTGAAAGAGAGAATGAGAGAGAGATGGATTGAGAGAAAGAGAGGAGAAAGAGACAGATAGAGATACAAAGAGTGGGAGAGAGAGAGGGAGACAGAGAGAGATAGGAGAGAGAGAGAGAGACAGAGAGAGACAGAGAGAGAGAGAGAGAGACAGTGGGAGAGAGAGTGAGAGAGAGAGGCAGAGAGAAAGAGAGAGAGAGTGAGAGAGAGGGAGAGAGAGAGACAGAGAGGAGAGAGAGACAGAGAGAGACGCAGAGAATGGGAGAGAGAGGGAGACAGAGAGAGAGAAGAGAGAGAGAACCAGACAGAGAGAGACAGAGTGAGAGGGAGAGTTAGAGAGAGAATGAGAGACAGAGAGAGGGTGAGCGAGAGAGACAGAGAGAGAGTGAGAGAGAAAGAGACAGAGAGAGAGAGAGGTGGAGAGAGAGAGACAGAGAGACAGAGAGAGAGACAGAGAGAAGAGAGAGACACAGAGAGAGAGAGACAGAGAGAGAGATAGAGAGAGTGAGCGAGCGACTGAGCGAGAGAGTGAGAGAGACAGAGAGAGAGTGAGAGAGACACAGAGAGAGAGGAGAGAGAGATAGAGAGTGAGAAAGAGAGACACAGAGTGAGAGAGAATGTGAGTGTGTGTGAGAGAGAGACACAGAAAGAGACAGAGTGAGAGAGAGAGTCAAAGAGAGTGAGACAGAGAAAGAGTGAGAGAGACACAGAGAGTGAGAGAGACACAGAGAGGAGAGAGACTGAGAGTGAGCGTGATAAGAGAGTGACAAAGAGAGAGAGAGAGTGAGAGAGAGACTGAGAGAGAGACAGACATAGGGAGCGAGTGAGAGTGAGTGAGAAAGAGAAAGAGAGTGAGAGAGTGAGAGACAGAGAGAGCTAGACAGACAGACAGACCGAGAGAGAGAGATGTGGAGAGAGTGAGTGAGAGAGAGAGACAGAGAGAGAGTGAGAGACAGAGAGAGTGAGAATCATGGAGAGAGAGTGAGCGAGAGAGGCAGAGAAAGAGAGTGAGAGAGAGAGAAAGAGACAGAGGGATAGAGTGAGTGAGAGAGACAGAGAGAGAGTGAGAGAGAGAAAGACACAGAGAGAGAGGTGGCGAGAATGAGTGAGAGAGAGACAGAGAGAGAGAGAGACAGAGAGTGAGAATCAGAGAGAGAGAGAGAGTGAGCGAGAGAGACAGGATCCAGACATCAGGGACCCAGAATAAACTTCACATTAGGAGCAACTAAAATTGAACAAACTACAAATTACACATACTTAGGCTTAAAAATCAGTTCTACGGGAAATTTTCATTTGGCTGTGAATGAACTGAAAGAGAAAGCAAAAAGGGCTTTCTATGCCATTAAAAAGTCAATCCAAATAGAAATTCCAATTGGCATTTGGCTCAAAATTTTTAATGCAGGGCAGAACGAGGCCAATATCCACTACTAATTAATATCCAAAAAAGAGCCATCAAATTTTGGAAACACCTAAAAATGAGCAACCCCCACTGCTATCCTTACAAAGCCCTGAAATGCCAAGAGATGATCATAGAGAAGAGTCCCCTCAGTCAACTGGTCCTGGGACTCAGTGAAGTAACTACTAACACTACTAATAATAATCAGCCCCAGGACAGTGACATCCTAGCACAGAGAATTCGACCCAACACAATTATTACTAAACAAAAAGAAAAATATTTGACCTATTGGACAGAAATGACAAAAACCCAAAACAAACTCGATTGCTATTTGGCCCTAAACAGACAATGCACCATGGCTGAATACCTGACCATGGTGAAAGATAGCAAACTGAGAAAAACCATGACAATGTACAGACTTAGTGAGCATAGCCTGGCCATTGAAAAAGGCAGACACAGGCAGACCTGGCTGCCCAGAGAGGACAGGATATGCTCTCACTGCAGTCAGGGAGTGGTAGAGACAGAGATGCACTTCCTCACAACTTGTGGAAACTATCAGGACATAAGAGGGAATTTCTACCCAAAATTCATAAAAATAGGGCCTGAATTCAAAAATTTGAATGACCACCAAAAACTCCCATATCTATTAGGGGAACAGAGAAAATGCGTAACTTTAGCGGCAAACTATGTTACAGCTTGCCATAAGCAGAGGGACAACCAGTGACCATTAAATCTAAGAAAAGATTATATGTATATTATATGTGTGTATATTTATGTATACATGGGTATATTTGTCTATACACTGTATGTCTAGATCTGCGTTTAGGTGTTCAATCATACATGTTTTTCTGTGCTTTGGCAACATAAGATGTATCTTGTCATGCCAATAAAGCAATTTGAATTGAAATTGAATTGAATTGAGAGAAAGTGAGGGAGTGAGAGAGAGAGAAAAAGTGACAGAGTGAGAGACAGAGAGGAGAGAGACAGGGAGAGATGCAGAGAGTGGGAAAGAGAGGGAGAGACAGAGAGAGAGGGAAGAGAGACAGAGAGAGAGAGAGACAGAGAGAGAGACAGAGAGAGACAGAGAGAGAGACAGTGAGAGAGATAGAGAGAGAAGAGAGACAGAAAGAGAGGCAGAGAGAGAGTGAGAGAGAGGGTGAGAGTGAGAGAGACAGAGAATGAGAGTGAGAGAGCGACAGAGAGAGACTGAGAGAGACTGAGAGAGACACACACAGTGAGGAGAGAGACAGAGAGTGAGAGAGAGAGAGAGAGTGAGTGAGAGAGACAAAGGGAGAGAGATAAAGTGAAAGAGAGACCGAGAGAGAGAGAGGGAGAGAGAGCGAGAGAGAGAGACAGAGAGAGTGAGAGAGTAAGAGAAAGACAGAGAGAGAAACAGAGAGAGAGAGACAGAGAGTGAGAGAGAGAGGGTGAGAGAAAGACAGAGAGAGAGTGAGAGAGAGACAGAGAGAGAGAGACAGAGGGAGGGAGAGAGACAGAGAGTGAGAAAGAGAAAGAGAGTGAGAGACAGAGAGCTAGACAGACAGAGAGACAGAGAGAGAGAGAGAGTGAGAGAGAGGTGGAGAGAGTGAGTCAGAGATAGAGTCAGAGAGAGACAGAGAGAGATAGAGTGAGAGGGAGAGTAAGAGAGAGAATGAGAGAGAGAGACAGAGAGAGAGTCAGAGAAAGAGAGACAGAGAGCAGAGAAAATGAGAGAGAGAGTAAGAGAGAGACACAGAGAGAGAGAGAGACAGAGAGAGTGCGAGAGACAGAAAGATAGTGAGAAAGAGAGACAGTGAGAGAGGGAGACAGAGAGAGAGAGTGAGAGAGAGACTGAGAGAAAGAGACAGACAGAGAGAGCGAGTCAGAGAGAGACAGATAAAGATAGAGTGAGAGGGAGAGTAAGAGAGAGAATGAGAGAGAGAGTGTGAGAGAGAGAGACAGAGAGCAGAGAGAGTGAGAGAGAGAGAGAGAGAGAGAGACAGTGAGAGAGAGACACAGAGAGAGAGAGACAGAGAGAGAGAGAGACAGAGAGTGAGAATCAGAGAGAGAGAGAGAGTGAGCGAGAGAGACAGAGAGAATGAGAGAGAGAGAGAAAGAGACAGAGAGATAGAGTGAGAGAGAGACAGAGAGCAGAGAGAATGAGAGAGAGAGTGAGAGAGACAGTGAGAGAGAGTGAGAGAGAGAGACACAGAGAGAGAGAGTCAGAGAGAGTGCGAGAGACAGAAAGAGATAGAGTGAGAAAGAGCGACAGAGTGAGAGAGGGAGACAGAGAGAGCGAGTCAGAGAGAGACAGAGAGAGATAGAGTGAGAGGGAGAGTAAGAGAGAGAATGAGAGACAGAGTGTGAGAGAGAGAGAGACAGAGAGCAGAGAGAGTGAGAGAGAGTGAGAGACAGTGAGAGAGAGACAGTGAGAGAGAGACACAGAGAGAAAGACAGAGAGAGAGAGACAGAGAGTGAGAATCAGAGAGAGAGAGAGTGAGCGAGAGAGACAGAGAGAATGAGAGAGGGAAAGAGACAGAGAGATAGAGTGAGAGAGAGCGTGAGAGAGAGTGAGAGAGAGAGAGAAAGTGAGGGAGTGAGAGAGAGAGAGAAAGTGATGGAGTGAGAGACAGAGAGACAGAGAGGAGAGAGACAGAGAGAGATGCAGAAAGTATCCTCCGGACTCAAAGGAAAACCGTAAACAATGCATGCAGGGCAGAACTAGGCCAATTTCCACTAATAATTACTATCCAAAAAAAGCCACCAAATTTTGGAAACACCTAAAAATGAGCAACCCCCACTGCTATCATTACGAAGCCTTGAAATGCCAAGAGAAGACCATAAAGAATAACTCCCTCAGTCAACTAGTCCTGGGACTCAGTGAAGCAACCACTAACACTACTAACAATAACCAGCCGCAGGACAGTGACATCGTAGCAGAGAGAATTCGACCCAACACAATTGTCACTAAACAAAAGGAAAAATACCTGTCATATTGGGCAGAAACAACAAAAACCCAAAGCAAACTCAATTGCTACTTGGCCCTAAACAGACAATACAACATGGCTGAGTACCTGACCATGGTAAAGGATAACAAACTGAGAAAAACCTTGACAAGGTACAGACTTAGCGAACATAGCCTAGCGATCGAAAAAGGCAGACACAGGCAGACCAGGCTGCCAAGAGAGGACAGGATATGCTCTCACTGCAGTCAGGGAGTAGTGGAGACAGAGATGCACTTCTTCACAGCCTGTGGAAAATATCAGGGCATCAGGGAGAATTTCTACCAAAAATTCTCACAAATATGCCCTGAATTCAGAAATTTGAATGACGACCAAAAACTCCCATACCTACTGGGGGAGGAGAGAAGCTGTGTAACACTGGCGGCACACTATGTTACAGCTTGCCATGAACAGAGGGACAACCAGTAAACCTAAGAAAAGAGTATATATAAATAATGCAAATGTATATTTATACACTCAGGGATATACCTGTTTATACACTGTATGAATAGAACTGCGTTTATGTGTTCAACCATAAATGTATTTTGATGCTTTGGCAACATAAGATGTACCTTATCATGCCAATAAAGCGATTTGAATTGAATTGAATTGAGTGGGAAAGAGAGAGAGAGGCAGAGAGAGGGAGAAGAGAGACACAGAGAGACAGAGACAGAGAGAGAGACAGAGAGAGAGACAGTGAGAGAGATAGAGAGAGAAGAGAGACAGAGAGTGAGACAGAGAGAGAGAGAGAGAGAGAGAGAGAGAGTGAGACACAGAGAGAGACAGAGTGAAAGAGAACATCGGATCATATTTTCACCCTACACACCCTAATTGACAAACATGTTCACCAAAACAAAAGCAAAATTTTTGCCTGCTTTATAGATTTCCAGAAGGCCTTCGATTCTATTTGGCATGACGGTCTATTCTTAAAACTTATTGAAAGTGGTGTAGGGGGAAAAACATATGATGTAATTAAATCAATGTATACAAACAATAAATGTGCAGTTAAAATTGGAGACAAACAAACAAAATATTTATCACAGGGACGTGGCGTGGCGCAGGGCTCGTCTATCTCACCGACACTCTTTTAATATTTATATAAATGAATTGGCAAAACTACTTGAACAATCTACAGCACCTGGCCTCGCCCTATATGACTCCAAGGTTAAATTCCCCCTCTATGCAGATGACCTGGTTCTGCTATCACCAACAGAGGAGGGTCTACAGCAGAACCTGGACCTGCTAGAGTCATTCTGTCAGACCTGGGCCCTGACAATAAACCCCCAAAAAACCAAAGTTCTTGTGTTCCAGCAAAGATCCAAACATCAGGGACCCAGAATAAACTTCACATTAGGAGCAACTAAAATTGAACAAACTACAAATTACACATACTTATGCTTAAAAATCAGTTCTATGGGAAATTGTCATTTGGCTGTGAATGAACTGAAAGAGAAAGCAAAAAGGGCTTTCTATGCCATTAAAAAGTCAATCCAAATAGAAATTCCAATTGGCATTTGGCTCAAAATTTTTAAATCTGTAATTGAACAAATTGCACTTTATGGCAGTGAGGTGTGGGGTCCGCTAACACAACAAGAATTTGCAAAATGGGACAAATATCCAATTGAGATCCTACATGCAGAATTCTGTAAAAGTATCCTCTGGACTCAGAGGAAAACCGCAAACAATGCATGCAGGGCAGAATTAGGCCAATATCCAGTGCTAATCAATATCCAAAAAAGAGCCATCAAATTTTGGAAACACCTAAAAATGAGCAACCCCCACTGCTATCATTACAAAGCCATGAAATGCCAAGAGATGATCATAGAGAAGAGTCCCCTCAGTCAACTGGTCCTGGGACTCAGTGAAGTAACTACTAACACTAATAATAATAATCAGCCCCAGGACAGTGACATCCTAGCACAGAGAATTCGACCCAACACAATTATTACTAAACAAAAAGAAAAATATTTGACCTATTGGACAGAAATGACAAAAACCCAAAACAAACTTGATTGCTATTTGGCCCTAAACAGACAATACACCATGGCTGATTACCTGACCAAGGTGAAAGATAGCAAACTGAGAAAAACCTTGACAATGTACAGACTTAGTGAGCATAGCCTGGCCATCGAAAAAGGCAGACACAGGCAGATTGGCTGCCCAGAGAGGACAGGCTGTGCTCTCACTGCAGTCAGGAAGTGGTGGAGACAGAGATGCACTTCCTCACAACTTGTGGAAACTATCAGGACATAAGGGGGAATTTCTACCCAAAATTCATAAAAATATGCCTTGAATTCAAAAATTTGAATGACCACCAAAAACTCCGAAATCTATTAGGGGAACAGAGAAAATGTGTAACTTTAGCGGCAAACTATGTTACAGCTTGCCATAAGCAGAGGGACAACCAGTGACCATTGAATCTAAGAAAAGATTATGGCCTAGAAATTCAGTTGGTTGCGCCAGCAGTTAGCGCCTTAAGAGAAGTGAATTTCGGGCGCTATGCGTGTAGCGCCCGGGCGCAGCGCAGTTTGCGCCTCGCCCCAAATTAAGTTGACCCTTAGCGCCGGCGCAAAGTTTAGCACCCGCCCGGCTGCGCGCGCAGAAAATGACGTCACATCCTCGTGCAACGCCCTTTGCGCGCCCCGATTCCAAACTTCAGTCGGACCGCCCCATTGTGCGGCTGGCGGCCAGAGCGTTTGTAAAATGGAACGCAACACAGCCGACGTGGGCCCCGGGGAGCGCAAATTAAAGGGCACGTACCCTGCAGTATAAAGGGCAGCCATTTTGCAGCAAACACTCTTGTGCAACGGATTTCTGGACACACAACAAGGAGGAGAGCTAACTGGTTTCGTGCAGCAATAGCTCAGGTATTTTTGGACTCAGGCCAAAGCGCTGCAAGTGCCCTGTTGGAAATTTGACTGTTTGCCAGCATTTGATGGGGGTTGCATGGGGTGCCAACGCGGAGTTTCAGCGCCATGTGCGTAGGGCTCGCAGACGCGGGGTCAGAGGGGCAGCCCTGGCTAGAGGCAGAGGGGGCAACAGGCGTCGGCAACATAGGCCTTACCCAGTCAGGGTATACCGCCAGCAGCGCTCCTACCACACCATGAGTGGCGCGCGATGTGTAAGAAGGCTGAGATTCCGAAAGGAGGTGGTTGCAGAGATCTGCCACCTGCTTCGCAGAGATCTGCGCCCAAAGCTCAGGTGCAGGACGTCTCTGTCGGTGGAAGTGAAGGTGACGGTGGCATTGAACTTCTATGCCACCGGCTCCTTCCAATCCGCTGTTGGGGACATAGCTAACATATCCCAGTTCGGCGTGCATCGCTGCATCCGCCAGGTGACCGATGCCCTTTTCAGAAGGAGACGCCAATTCATCTCCTTCCCCATGGCCCTGGAGAGCCAGCATCAATGTGCAGTGGGATTTGCAAAACTCGCGGCCTTCCCCTTGGTGCAGGGCGCCATTGACTGTACGCATGTGGCTTTGCGGGCACCTCTGGAGCATGGCGAGCAGTATCGCAACCGGAAGGGCTACCATTCTCTCAATGTGCAGCTGGTGTGTGACCACAAGCAGCACATCCTGGCTGTCAATGCCTGCTTTCCAGGCAGCTGCCACGATGCCTTTATCCTGCGGCAGAGTACCGTGCATGACATGTTCGAGGCACAGCCTCCCCAAGAGGATGGCTACTCGGGGACAAAGGCTATCCTTTGTGTACCTGGCTCATGACCCCGCTCCGCGCGCCCAGGACCGCTGCTGAAGAGGCATACAACGAGAGCCATCAAAGGAGCAGAAACATCATCGAGCAAACTATTGGGGTCCTCAAGCAGCGGTTCCGCTGCCTTGATCGTTCCGGCGGATCTCTGCAGTATTCGCCGCACCGGGTCTCCCAATTTGTCGTATTTTGCTGCATGCTACACAACCTGGCTCTCCACAGGATTCAGGCACTGCCACCTGACGTTGGACCACCTCCTCAGGAGGAGGAGCAGGAGGAGCAGGAGGAGGAGGAGGAGGAGGAGTACGTTCCCAGGAGGGAGCGACAAGGTCCAAGGGCCGTCCGTCGCCAGCTTATTGAACGTAACTTCTAAGCCCCCTGTCAGGGAATGCCTTGTGGCCATGAAGCAAGATGAATGCAGCCACTCCGCAAGCCCTCAGCCGGCGAAGGCAACAAAGACTAACAAGAACAACCATGGACACTGTCTGAATAAAGATAAATTTATATTTGACAAAAATGAAACCCCTTCCCACATGAATCCCAAAAACAATCAACGGCCCCCACAAAAAGTGCAACAAACGACTCACTCCCACAACCTGGGGAGGAGTAACTCCACATTTGAACAAACCAAGCCTCAACCTCGGCCTTAACGCAAAAAACATACCCATAAACAAAACAACCATGGGCAAAATAAAGATGTCCACCGCCATATAAAATGAAAGCAGGCCACACCCTCTACTTAGTGGCCCACGAGGGCGAGACCTTGTCCAGCCTTTTGGCGCCCCTGCCCGGCCTGCTGCTCCTCCGCAAGCTCTGCCCAGTGGCTGCTGCGAGGCTGGGGGAAGGCGTCTGAGGGTCAGATGTCCTTCCGCCAGATGGCCTTGGGGGGCGGCCTACACGGGCTTTGGGCCTCGAGGGGCCGGCTGTTGATTGGCGCACATGTGCATGCCCACCATCAGCTCCAGCAGCTTGCCGTTGACGCTCCACTGGGGGAGTGGCGGCGACGGATGGCGCAATGTGGGCAAGCTGGCGTATTGGAGGCGCTGGCTGGTGATGTCGCACGCTGGCACTCGCCCGGGCACGCACTGCACGATCCGCACCAATCAGCCGAAGGGCGGATCGCTGTGCTGCTGCAGCGCGGCGGGTGTCCTGGCGATGCCTGGCTGAGGCAGCGCGTCTGGCAGCAGTGAGTGCCCCTGTTGCCCTGGTCTGCACCCGCATCACATCCGCCACTGACTTGACGGCATCAGCCAGGGACTCCATCGCCGGAGGCATCCGTTCCACTACCTCCATCATCATCCGGCCACTCTCGGCATTTGATGCCCCAAACTCCCGCACACTGGTCGCCAGCGACTCGATGGCCTCAGGCATCCATCCCACCACCTGCATGAGCTCTGTGTGGCGGCGGTCCGAATCCTCGGCCATTTTGTCCAGCTGGCGCGCCTCCTCCGAGGTGAAGGTGGCCAGACTGGAGGCGGGACTCTCCCGCTGGGGAGCAGGGGTCCGAGCTAGGCGACCCTTGGCACGTTGCTGGCGCCGAATGTCCGCAGCAACTGCACTCCCATCCGATCCTTCCCCCCTCTGGGGGGAAGGCCGCGGCCCACCCGCAGCCCTCCTGGGTGGCTGGACGCCACTGGTCCCAGCAGCTGCACTCCCCTCCGAAAGTTGCTACAGGCTCTCGTCCAGGGAAGACGTGTCCAACACTTCGCCCTCTGCTGCGGGACCTGAGTCCTCCCCTGATGGTCCGGGTTGCTCTTCCTCCTCCTCCTCCTCCTCCTCCTGTTCGGAGGGGCTGTCACTGGCAGCTTCAGGGCGAAGCAACTGAATTTCAGCGAAGGGGGCGCAACTTTGGGGCGGGCGCTAAAGTCGGGCGGGCGCTAACGTTAGCGCCCCAAAACTGGCAAAACTGAATTTCTAGGCCTATATGTATATTATATGTGTGTATATTTATGTATACATGGGTATATTTGTCTATACACTGTATGCCTAGATCTGCATTTACGTGTTCAATTATATATATTCTTTTTCTGTGCTTTGGCAACATATGATGTATCTTGTCATGCCAATAAAGCAATTTGAATTGAAAATTAAAAATTGAGAGGGAGGGAGAGAAAGAGAGGGAGGGAGGGAGAGAGAGAGAGGGAGGAGAGAGAGAGAGAGGGAGGGAGGGAGAGAGAGGGGGGAGAGAGAGAGGGAGGGAGAGAGATAGAGAGAGGGGGGAGATAGAGAGAGAGAGAGAGGGAGGAGGGAGAAAGAGAGAGGGAGGAGGGAGAGAGAGGGAGGAGGGAGAGAGAGAGAGTGAGGGAGGGGGAGAGAGAGAGGGAGGGGGAGAGAGAGAGAGAGAGAGGGAGGGGGAGATAGAGAGAGAGAGAGGGAGGGAGAGAGAGACAGGGCGAGAGAGAGACAGGGCGAGAGAGAGACAGGGAGAGAGAGAGACAGGGCATCAGTAATTGAACCAATTGCACTCTATGGCAGTGAAGTGTGGGGACCACTAACACAACAAGAATTTGCAAAATGGGACAAACACCCAATTGAGATCCTACATGCAGAATTCTGTAAAAGTAACCTCCGGACTCAAAGGAAAACCGTAAACAATGCATGCAGGGCAGAACTAGGCCAATATCCATTAATAATCACTATCCAAAAAAGAGCCACCAAATTTTGGAAACACCTAGAAATGAGCAACCCCCAATGCTATCATTACGAAGCCCTGAAATGCCAAGAGAGGACCATAAAGAAGAATACCCTCAGTCAACTAGTCCTGGGACTCAGTGAAGTAACTACTAACACTACTAACAATAACCAGCCCCAGGACAGTGACAGCGTAACACAAAGAATTCGACCCAACACAATCGTCGCTAAGCAAAAGGAAAAATATCTGTCATATTGGGCAGAAACAATAAAAACCCAAAGCAAACTCAATTGCTACTTGGCCCTAAACAGACAATACAACATGGCTGATTACCTGACCATGGTAAAGGATAGCAAACTGAGAAAAACCTTGACAATGTACAGACTTAGTGAACATAGCCTGGCGATCGAAAAAGGTAGACACAGGCAGACCCGGCTACCAAGAGAGGACAGGATATGCTCTCACTGCAGTCAGGGAGTGGTGGAGACAGAGATGCACTTCCTCACAGCTTGTAGAAAATATCAGGGCATAAGGGAGAATTTCTACCCAAAATTCACAAAAATATGCCCGGAATTCAGAAATTTGAAGGACGACCAAAAACTCCCATACCTACTAGGGGAAGAGAGAAATTGTGTAACACTAGCGGCACACTATGTTACAACTTGCCATAAACAGAGGGACAACCACTAAATATAAGAAGAGTATATATAAATTATATGAAAGTATATTTATACACTCAGGGATATATCTGTTTATACACTGTATGGATAGATCTGTATTTTTGTGTACAAACATGAATGTTTTTCGATGCTTTGGCAACATAAGATGTAACTTGTCATGCCAATAAAGCGATTTGAATTGAATTGAATTGAATTGAATTGAGAGACAGGGCGAGAGAGAGACAGGGCGAGAGAGAGACAGGGGGAGAGAGAGACGGGGAGAGAGAGAGAGAGAGGGAGAGAGGGAGAGAGAGAGAGAGAGAGGGAGAGAGAGAGAGAGGGAGAGAGAGAGAGAGGGAGAGAGAGAGAAAGGGAGAGACAGAGAGAGGGAGAGGCAGAGAGAGAGACAGAGAGAGACAGGGAGAGGGAGAGACGGGGCGAGAGAGAGACAGGGCGAGAGAGAGACAGGGAGAGAGAGAAACAGGGAGAGAGAGAGACAGGGCGAGAGAGAGACAGGGCGAGAGAGAGACAGGGCGAGAGAGAGACGGGGGGAGAGAGAGAGAGAGGGAGAGAGGGAGAGAGAGAGGGAGAGAAAGAGAGAGAGGGAGAGAGAGAGACAGGGAGAGAGAGAGACAGGGAGAGACAAAGAGAGGGAGAGACAGAGAGAGGGAGAGAGAGAGACAGGGAGAGAGAGAGACAGGGAGAGAGAGAGACAGGGAGAGAGAGAGACAGGGAGAGAGACAGAGACAGGGAGAGAGAGAGACAGGGAGAGAGAGAGACAGGGAGAGAGAGAGAGACAGGGAGAGAGAGAGAGAGACAGGGAGAGAGAGGGAGAGAGAGAGAGAGACAGAGGGAGAGAGAGAGACAGGGAGAGAGAGACAGGGGCCTAGAAATTCAGTTGCGTTCGCCAGCCGTTAGCGCCATAAGAGGAGTAGATTTCGAGCGCTAGGCACTTAGCGCCCAGGCGCAGACCGATATGCGCCTACGCCCAACTTCAGTTGACATTTAGCGCCGGCGCAAAGTGTTTGCGCGCGTTCAGCTGCGCGCGCAGCTTATGACGTCATTTCGTCGTGCAACGCCGTTTGTGCGCCCCAAACCGGAACTTCAGTGGCGCCCGCCCAATGTGGGCGTGGCGCAGTTAAGAACTGTGAAGTGGAACGCAGCAGAGGCCCTGTGGGCCTCGGGGAGCGCTAATTAAAGGGCACTTAGACTGAACTATAAAGGCCAGCCATTTTGCAGCAATGACTTTAGTGCTACGGATTTCTGGACAGAGACCAAGGAAGAGACCTTACTGATTTGGGCCAACATAGGAGAGGTATTTTTGGCTTCTGGCCAGAGCTTGGAAATTTGACTCATTGTGATTTCACTGTTTGCAAGTATATTATGGGGGCTGCATGGGGTTCCAACCCTCAGTTCCAGCATTATGTGCGAAGGGCTCGCAGACGCTGTGTGAGAGGGGCAGCCATGCTTAGACGCAGAGGGGCCATCAGGCGTCAGCAACGTAGGCCTTACCCACTCAGGGAATACCGCCAGCAGGTGTCCTATCTCACCATGACTGCCGCGCAGTGTGTTAAGAGGCTGCGCTTCAGAAGGGAGGTGGTTGCTGTAAAGTCTGTGGGTTGTTTAGTTAATTAATACACAGACTACCAGAGTAACTTAAAACAGGACTTTACTATTCGAAGGTCAGGGCGAATCTGCCCAATAAATCCTGACACAACACTTATATACTGGTGTGGTCACCGTCGGTATTACAGTATACAGAAGCCAAACAAAGTAGTGCCACACCTAAAATAGTTCTCTTAAAGGTGAACGGTTACATACAATAGTTCTCTTAAAGGTAGACGGGTACATACACTACAATCCTCCCTTTTTAGCTTACAACATACTTATTCCCCATTAAACATAACATATAATCAACTTCATGTAAAACAATTCACAGATATAGTCTCTGCGGGAAACAGTTCACAGATTCAGTCTCTGCGGGAACAGTTCACAGATTCAGTCTCTGGTCTTGACTCGGTCCAAACAACATCTCTGTGGTGTAGCCGGTTCACATTTCTAGCGTGACTCATCCAATAGTCTTTCCCTTGGCTTAACAGCTTGAACTTCCGTCCTGCTGAACCAGCAGTGCTGACTTTTACAAACAGCTGGACTGCCTTGGTAATTTTTCCTACTTTCCAACTGATTTGGCCCCCTTCGTAGGGCCCACGTGCATGATCTGATAGAAGTGATAATGATTTAGATGGTTATCGTCTTCTGCTTCGTCTTTTTCTTTTCTGCTTCTTGGAGACTCTCGGGGCTCCCTTATCCGCTGCCAGCTGTAGCGCCACCATCTCCCTATGTTCCTTAGACTTTAAGTGCTTCATCCTGATTTCTGCACTTTGGGAGCTTTCATCACAAGCTGGGCAGACCAAGTCATCGTAATATTCCGTGTCACTCAACAGGTCATGGTAATATTCGGTGTCGTCCTGAGCTAGTCTAGCGAGAGGGCCTGCTACTTCTTCCTTACCCAACTGGACATTAGCCGACTGTTGTTCCCTCCCTAGACATCTTTCCTGAAGAGACTTCTTCATGCGTTCATATTCATCCCGCTCTTCCTGGGTTTCCTGCCAATCCTTCACTAATGACCTCATTTGTGATTCCAATACTTCCCCTTCCATCGGGGATTGATTGATCGGGCTATTCAATCCTTCTACTGGAGCAGCTGTTTCAACATTCTGTAGTTCACATTGACGTGATTCAGCGTACTTTCGGCAGCCCCGTAAAATCTGTGTTGCAACCTCAACTATTCCCCAAACTTTTGAGAGCTCCGAACCCCTTCCCTTTGAAGATTGAAGCTCGTGTTCAAATGGTTCCCATTGCAGAGTCTTGTCTCTCAGCATATGAAGGAGTTGGCTGACCGTTAACTCTTCCACGGGGACCCTGTGGATCAGAGTCTTCTCCATTTCATCCACCTTTTCCTCCAATGCTTTCACCTTTTTTTCCTCTTGTACTTTGGCTTTAAGCGCTCGGAGAAGTTGCGCCTTGATGCTCTCTAGCTCATGTTCAGGGGCCATTCTTACAGTCTCTGTGTTTCTTACAGTTGCCTTTTCTTCCACTGAAAGAATTCCCAGTTGAATCTGTTCTTCAAGTTGTTGACCCTCGGTCATTGCCGCCTCATATTTGTCTTGGGTTTCCTTCAATATTTTTATGAGTTCTTGGACATCTTGACTTTCATGTTCTGCCATGTCTTTCACTTCTAATTTCTCATCTATGGATGGAACTTCTACCGATGAGTCTGTCTTGGCCTTGAGCTCATCAAGAATTTCCTGCAGCCTTTGGACTTCTTGCTCATGTTCAACCTTTAGTTGCTCATATGCTTCCACTGAAACTAGCTTTTCGGAGGTTGCCGAGTTAACCCCCTCCAGGATTGTAGCCTGGGCCTGTTCATACTGTTCCTTCAACTTCTCAAACTCTGCTTGTAAGGAGTCGTAGAGAAGAACTGGAATAAAATCCTGGCTTCCTGAAGATTCCTCTTCATTTGCTTCTTTCTGCAAATATTCTAACTCCTGAACATCATAAGGGAGATGTGATCGGTGATTGGTCACGATGGCTCTATGGTCGCTCTCTGCTTGAGCTAGCTGCTTCTGTTGTCTTTCCAGATTCTCCCATTCGGTGTCATAGAACTTTTTCATTGTTTTCATCTCTTGTACGAGACGGTAACTCAATTGTTCTAATTGTTGTCGTAATTTGAAATAAAGCTGAGTCCGAGCTCAGTGTTCTTCCGTCATGGATATGTTCTTAAACTGAACAGACTCAGAATTCTCTGTCAAACTATGTTGTCGTTGTTCGGTGGAGATCTGTTCTGAAACTTTGTTCTTCTCTGGAGCATAAGCCTTTCTGCATGCCTTCGTTTTTCCAACCTTAGTCGGCAAGTCCATTTTAGCCTTGTCTTTCACATTTGGGTTGGTCTTATCGTCATCTGATTCAGAATCTGAGCTGATTGTCTGCACCGAGTCCTCACTCGTTATGGCTTTTAGATAGTGCCATTCCATGTCTATTTTCTTGATCCACTCCCGTCCTAGAAGTGGTGGTCCTCCCTCAGGTAGTACGTATAAGTTCATTCTTGGGTGTTCTTTACCCCTATCTCTCACCTTGACTCTTATCTTTCCCATGGGGTATACTTTATGCCCCGTGTATGTCTGCAATACGAACTTGATATCTCTTAAGGGTATATGTGAGAATAGCTGGTGGTAATCCCTTCGATTTATGACTGATAGAGCTGATCCAGTGTCCAACTCCATTTTCACTTGGACTCCAGCTATTTTTAGCATGACCCAGATAGTTTGTAGGTCAGCTTCCTTACTCACATTGTGAATTCTCAGACTACCCAGCTCCTGGCCGTTTGGGTCTGAGTCCGAATTCCGTTCGTCTGAACTCTTCTCAGCCACCTTGTGTACCTTGTTGTACTTTTCCTGTGATGGCTTCCTTTGGTTGTTGGTCCTTTGGTTGTTGGTCTTCTTCCCTGACCGGCATACCTTAGCTATGTGACCCAGTTTGCCACATTTCCTACATTCCTGGTTCTTAAACCAGCATTGGTTCTGGTCGTGTGTTGTCTTCCCACAACGATAACATTTTGTTGTTGTCGAGGTAATTTGATCCACACTGAGTGCCGCTGTCTTTAGCTGCATTTCCGCAGTTCCCTTCGCTGCGGCTTCGTGCGATGCTGCAATAAGGACAGCCCTGTCAAGTGTAAGGTCGTTCTCTTCGAGTAGTCGCTTTTGCGTTCCTTCCTTTGCCAATCCGCACACGAACTTGTCTCGCAATGCCTCTGTCAGATTCCCTCCAAACTGGCAGTATTTCGCTAGTCTACGCAGTTCGACCAAGTATTCTGCGTTGCTTTCGTCTTTCCGTTGCGTTCTTGCATAGAATTTGAATCGTTCCGCCAACATCAACGGTGTGGGGTTCAAGTGATCCTTCAGAACAGCCACAATATCATCGAAAGTCTGATCCGCCGGTTTAGCTGGTGATAGTAGATGCTTCAAGAGCCCGTATGTCTTCACGCCCATTGAGTTTAGCAAGGTTATAGCTTTGTCATCTTCTTCTATTTTATTGGCCTCGCAATAGATCTCAATGCGTTCCACATACGTGGCCCAGTCTTCTACCTCGGAATTAAAATCGTTGATGTTACCATGCTTAGGCATCTTCCTCTCTTCCTGATAACACCACGGATTATTTCTTTAAATTTTCTTTTTTTTCCCAAGATGGCGGTTCCCGCGAAAATGGCGGTTTCCCGCGCTTATCTTCTCTCCCCGCCCACTTCAATGGCAGTTCCCCACTTCTGTCTTCTTTTCCGCCTAATGGCGGCTTCCCGCGTTTCTTCCCCTGGCGGGAGGGGTACACTTTCCCCACGGGCGACAGCCGCTGGCTTTCAGGTTCACAGCCTGCGCGTCGGCTTCAGTGCTTTCCCTTTTCTCGGCAGGGCAACCGGCGCTGGGTACACCCCGTTGACGGCGAACAGTTTCAGCCGCTGGGCTGGCTCTCGCTCAGTTCCCCTTGCTCGGGCTCTGTCTCTCTCCCGCTCGCTCGGCTCTACCGGCGCTGGGTACACCCCGTTGACGGAGAACAGTTTCAGCTGCTGGACTGGCTCTCGCTCAGTCTCCCTTGCTCGGGCTCTGTCTCTCTCCCGCTCGCTCGGCTCTACCGGCGCTGGGTACACCCCGTTGACGGAG
>NC_141008.1:45758322-46077807 GCF_052327205.1 Somniosus microcephalus
GGGGCTCTGGAGGCCGGTGCTCGGGAGGGCGGGGCTCGGGCTGAGCCATGTCAGTGCGTGGGGCGGCACGGAGCTCCGCGGAGCCATCGGGTCTGCTAGCTCCCCCCCTCCCTTTCTCCCCGCCCCCTCCCTTTCTCCCCTCACCCCTCTCCCCCCCCTCTCTCTCCCCCTCCCCCCACATCCCCCCTCCCCTCTCCCCCATTCCCCCCCTTCCCCCCCCCCGTCGCTCTCTCTCTTCCCCCCAGTCGCTCTCTCTCTTCCCCCCGGTCGCTCTCTCTCTTCCCCCCGGTCGCTCTCTCTCTTCCCCCCGGTCGCTCTCTCTCTTCCCCCCGGTCGCTCTCTCTCTTCCCCCCGGTCGCTCGCTCTCTTCCCCCCGGTCGCTCGCTCTCTTCCCCCCGGTCGCTCGCTCTCTTCCCCCCGGTCGCTCGCTCTCTTCCCCCCGGTCGCTCTCTCTCTTCCCCCCCGGTCGCTCTCTCTCTTCCCCCCGGTCGCTCTCTCTCTTCCCCCCGGTCGCTCTCTCTCTTCCCCCCGGTCGCTCTCTCTCTTCCCCCCGGTCGCTCTCTCTCTTCCCCCCGGTCGCTCTCTCTCTTCCCCCCGGTCGCTCTCTCTCTTCCCCCGGTCGCTCTCTCTCTTCCCCCCGGTCGCTCTCTCTCTTCCCCCCGGTCGCTCTCTCTCTTCCCCCCGGTCGCGCTCTCTCTTCCCCCCGGTCGCGCTCTCTCTTCCCCCCGGTCGCGCTCTCTCTTCCCCCCAGTTGCGCTCTCTCTTCCCCCCGGTCGCGCTCTCTCTTCCCCCCAGTCGCGCTCTCTCTTCCCCCCAGTCGCGCTCTCTCTTCCCCCAGTCGCGCTCTCTCTTCCCCCCAGTCGCGCTCTCTCTTCCCCCCAGTCGCGCTCTCTCTTCCCCCCAGTCGCGCTCTCTCTTCCCCCCAGTCGCGCTCTCTCTTCCCCCCAGTCGCGCTCTCTCTTCCCCCCAGTCGCGCTCTCTCTTCCCCCCAGTCGCGCTCTCTCTTCCCCCAGTCGCGCTCTCTCTTCCCCCCAGTCGCGCTCTCTCTTCCCCCCAGTCGCGCTCTCTCTTCCCCCCAGTCGCGCTCTCTCTTCCCCCAGTCGCGCTCTCTCTTCCCCCCAGTCGCGCTCTCTCTTCCCCCCAGTCGCGCTCTCTCTTCCCCCCAGTCGCGCTCTCTCTTCCCCCCAGTCGCGCTCTCTCTTCCCCCCAGTCGCGCTCTCTCTTCCCCCCAGTCGCGCTCTCTCTTCCCCCCAGTCGCGCTCTCTCTTCCCCCCAGTCGCGCTCTCTCTTCCCCCCAGTCGCGCTCTCTCTTCCCCCCAGTCGCGCTCTCTCTTCCCCCCAGTCGCGCTCTCTCTTCCCCCCAGTCGCGCTCTCTCTTCCCCCCAGTCGCGCTCTCTCTTCCCCCCAGTCGCGCTCTCTCTTCCCCCCAGTCGCGCTCTCTCTTCCCCCCAGTCGCGCTCTCTCTTCCCCCCCAGTCGCGCTCTCTCTTCCCCCCAGTCGCGCTCTCTCTTCCCCCCAGTCGCGCTCTCTCTTCCCCCCAGTCGCGCTCTCTCTTCCCCCAGTCGCGCTCTCTCTTCCCCCCAGTCGCGCTCTCTCTTCCCCCCAGTCGCGCTCTCTCTTCCCCCCAGTCGCGCTCTCTCTTCCCCCCAGTCGCGCTCTCTCTTCCCCCCAGTCGCGCTCTCTCTTCCCCCCAGTCGCGCTCTCTCTTCCCCCCAGTCGCGCTCTCTCTTCCCCCCAGTCGCGCTCTCTCTTCCCCCCAGTCGCGCTCTCTCTTCCCCCCCAGTCGCTCTCTCTCTTCCCCCCAGTCGCTCTCTCTCTTCCCCCCAGTCGCTCTCTCTCTTCCCCCCAGTCGCTCTCTCTCTTCCCCCCAGTCGCTCTCTCTCTTCCCCCCAGTCGCTCTCTCTCTTCCCCCCAGTCGCTCTCTCTCTTCCCCCCAGTCGCTCTCTCTCTTCCCCCCAGTCGCTCTCTCTCTTCCCCCCAGTCGCTCTCTCTCTTCCCCCCCAGTCGCTCTCTCTCTTCCCCCCAGTCGCTCTCTCTCTTCCCCCCAGTCGCTCTCTCTCTTCCCCCCAGTCGCTCTCTCTCTTCCCCCCAGTCGCTCTCTCTCTTCCCCCCAGTCGCTCTCTCTCTTCCCCCCAGTCGCTCTCTCTCTTCCCCCCAGTCGCTCTCTCTCTTCCCCCCAGTCGCTCTCTCTCTTCCCCCCAGTCGCTCTCTCTCTTCCCCCCAGTCGCTCTCTCTCTTCCCCCCAGTCGCTCTCTCTCTTCCCCCCAGTCGCTCTCTCTCTTCCCCCCAGTCGCTCTCTCTCTTCCCCCCAGTCGCTCTCTCTCTTCCCCCCAGTCGCTCTCTCTCTTCCCCCCAGTCGCTCTCTCTCTTCCCCCCAGTCGCTCTCTCTCTTCCCCCCAGTCGCTCTCTCTCTTCCCCCCAGTCGCTCTCTCTCTTCCCCCCAGTCGCTCTCTCTCTTCCCCCCAGTCGCTCTCTCTCTTCCCCCCAGTCGCTCTCTCTCTTCCCCCCAGTCGCTCTCTCTCTTCCCCCCAGTCGCTCTCTCTCTTCCCCCCAGTCGCTCTCTCTCTTCCCCCCAGTCGCTCTCTCTCTTCCCCCCAGTCGCTCTCTCTCTTCCCCCCAGTCGCTCTCTCTCTTCCCCCCAGTCGCTCTCTCTCTTCCCCCCAGTCGCTCTCTCTCTTCCCCCAGTCGCTCTCTCTCTTCCCCCCAGTCGCTCTCTCTCTTCCCCCCAGTCGCTCTCTCTCTTCCCCCCAGTCGCTCTCTCTCTTCCCCCCAGTCGCTCTCTCTCTTCCCCCCAGTCGCTCTCTCTCTTCCCCCCAGTCGCTCTCTCTCTTCCCCCCAGTCGCTCTCTCTCTTCCCCCCAGTCGCTCTCTCTCTTCCCCCCAGTCGCTCTCTCTCTTCCCCCCAGTCGCTCTCTCTCTTCCCCCCAGTCGCTCTCTCTCTTCCCCCCAGTCGCTCTCTCTCTTCCCCCCAGTCGCTCTCTCTCTTCCCCCCAGTCGCTCTCTCTCTTCCCCCCAGTCGCTCTCTCTCTTCCCCCAGTCGCTCTCTCTCTTCCCCCAGTCGCTCTCTCTCTTCCCCCCAGTCGCTCTCTCTCTTCCCCCCAGTCGCTCTCTCTCTTCCCCCCAGTCGCTCTCTCTCTTCCCCCCAGTCGCTCTCTCTCTTCCCCCCAGTCGCTCTCTCTCTTCCCCCCAGTCGCTCTCTCTCTTCCCCCCAGTCGCTCTCTCTCTTCCCCCCAGTCGCTCTCTCTCTTCCCCCCAGTCGCTCTCTCTCTTCCCCCCAGTCGCTCTCTCTCTTCCCCCCAGTCGCTCTCTCTCTTCCCCCCAGTCGCTCTCTCTCTTCCCCCCAGTCGCTCTCTCTCTTCCCCCAGTCGCTCTCTCTCTTCCCCCCAGTCGCTCTCTCTCTTCCCCCCAGTCGCTCTCTCTCTTCCCCCCAGTCGCTCTCTCTCTTCCCCCAGTCGCTCTCTCTCTTCCCCCCAGTCGCTCTCTCTCTTCCCCCCAGTCGCTCTCTCTCTTCCCCCAGTCGCTCTCTCTCTTCCCCCCAGTCGCTCTCTCTCTTCCCCCCAGTCGCTCTCTCTCTTCCCCCCAGTCGCTCTCTCTCTTCCCCCCAGTCGCTCTCTCTCTTCCCCCCAGTCGCTCTCTCTCTTCCCCCAGTCGCTCTCTCTCTTCCCCCCAGTCGCTCTCTCTCTTCCCCCCAGTCGCTCTCTCTCTTCCCCCCAGTCGCTCTCTCTCTTCCCCCCAGTCGCTCTCTCTCTTCCCCCCAGTCGCTCTCTCTCTTCCCCCCAGTCGCTCTCTCTCTTCCCCCCAGTCGCTCTCTCTCTTCCCCCCAGTCGCTCTCTCTCTTCCCCCCAGTCGCTCTCTCTCTTCCCCCCAGTCGCTCTCTCTCTTCCCCCCAGTCGCTCTCTCTCTTCCCCCAGTCGCTCTCTCTCTTCCCCCCAGTCGCTCTCTCTCTTCCCCCCAGTCGCTCTCTCTCTTCCCCCAGTCGCTCTCTCTCTTCCCCCCAGTCGCTCTCTCTCTTCCCCCCAGTCGCTCTCTCTCTTCCCCCCAGTCGCTCTCTCTCTTCCCCCCAGTCGCTCTCTCTCTTCCCCCCCAGTCGCTCTCTCTCTTCCCCCAGTCGCTCTCTCTCTTCCCCCCAGTCGCTCTCTCTCTTCCCCCCAGTCGCTCTCTCTCTTCCCCCCAGTCGCTCTCTCTCTTCCCCCCAGTCGCTCTCTCTCTTCCCCCAGTCGCTCTCTCTCTTCCCCCAGTCGCTCTCTCTCTTCCCCCCAGTCGCTCTCTCTCTTCCCCCCAGTCGCTCTCTCTCTTCCCCCCAGTCGCTCTCTCTCTTCCCCCCAGTCGCTCTCTCTCTTCCCCCCAGTCGCTCTCTCTCTTCCCCCCAGTCGCTCTCTCTCTTCCCCCCAGTCGCTCTCTCTCTTCCCCCCAGTCGCTCTCTCTCTTCCCCCCAGTCGCTCTCTCTCTTCCCCCAGTCGCTCTCTCTCTTCCCCCCAGTCGCTCTCTCTCTTCCCCCCAGTCGCTCTCTCTCTTCCCCCCAGTCGCTCTCTCTCTTCCCCCCAGTCGCTCTCTCTCTTCCCCCCAGTCGCTCTCTCTCTTCCCCCCAGTCGCTCTCTCTCTTCCCCCCAGTCGCTCTCTCTCTTCCCCCCAGTCGCTCTCTCTCTTCCCCCCAGTCGCTCTCTCTCTTCCCCCCAGTCGCTCTCTCTCTTCCCCCCAGTCGCTCCTCTCTCTCTTCCCCCCAGTCGCTCTCTCTCTTCCCCCCAGTCGCTCTCTCTCTTCCCCCCAGTCGCTCTCTCTCTTCCCCCCAGTCGCTCTCTCTCTTCCCCCCAGTCGCTCTCTCTCTTCCCCCCAGTCGCTCTCTCTCTTCCCCCCAGTCGCTCTCTCTCTTCCCCCCAGTCGCTCTCTCTCTTCCCCCCAGTCGCTCTCTCTCTTCCCCCCAGTCGCTCTCTCTCTTCCCCCCAGTCGCTCTCTCTCTTCCCCCCAGTCGCTCTCTCTCTTCCCCCCAGTCGCTCTCTCTCTTCCCCCCAGTCGCTCTCTCTCTTCCCCCCAGTCGCTCTCTCTCTTCCCCCCAGTCGCTCTCTCTCTTCCCCCCAGTCGCTCTCTCTCTTCCCCCCAGTCGCTCTCTCTCTTCCCCCCAGTCGCTCTCTCTCTTCCCCCCAGTCGCTCTCTCTCTTCCCCCCAGTCGCTCTCTCTCTTCCCCCCAGTCGCTCTCTCTCTTCCCCCCAGTCGCTCTCTCTCTTCCCCCCAGTCGCTCTCTCTCTTCCCCCCCAGTCGCTCTCTCTCTTCCCCCCAGTCGCTCTCTCTCTTCCCCCCAGTCGCTCTCTCTCTTCCCCCCAGTCGCTCTCTCTCTTCCCCCCAGTCGCTCTCTCTCTTCCCCCCAGTCGCTCTCTCTCTTCCCCCCAGTCGCTCTCTCTCTTCCCCCCAGTCGCTCTCTCTCTTCCCCCCAGTCGCTCTCTCTCTTCCCCCCAGTCGCTCTCTCTCTTCCCCCCAGTCGCTCTCTCTCTTCCCCCCAGTCGCTCTCTCTCTTCCCCCCAGTCGCTCTCTCTCTTCCCCCCAGTCGCTCTCTCTCTTCCCCCCAGTCGCTCTCTCTCTTCCCCCCAGTCGCTCTCTCTCTTCCCCCCAGTCGCTCTCTCTCTTCCCCCCAGTCGCTCTCTCTCTTCCCCCCAGTCGCTCTCTCTCTTCCCCCCAGTCGCTCTCTCTCTTCCCCCCAGTCGCTCTCTCTCTTCCCCCCAGTCGCTCTCTCTCTTCCCCCCAGTCGCTCTCTCTCTTCCCCCCAGTCGCTCTCTCTCTTCCCCCCAGTCGCTCTCTCTCTTCCCCCCAGTCGCTCTCTCTCTTCCCCCCAGTCGCTCTCTCTCTTCCCCCCAGTCGCTCTCTCTCTTCCCCCCAGTCGCTCTCTCTCTTCCCCCCAGTCGCTCTCTCTCTTCCCCCCAGTCGCTCTCTCTCTTCCCCCCAGTCGCTCTCTCTCTTCCCCCCAGTCGCTCTCTCTCTTCCCCCCAGTCGCTCTCTCTCTTCCCCCCAGTCGCTCTCTCTCTTCCCCCCAGTCGCTCTCTCTCTTCCCCCCAGTCGCTCTCTCTCTTCCCCCCAGTCGCTCTCTCTCTTCCCCCCAGTCGCTCTCTCTCTTCCCCCCAGTCGCTCTCTCTCTTCCCCCCAGTCGCTCTCTCTCTTCCCCCCAGTCGCTCTCTCTCTTCCCCCCAGTCGCTCTCTCTCTTCCCCCCAGTCGCTCTCTCTCTTCCCCCCAGTCGCTCTCTCTCTTCCCCCCAGTCGCTCTCTCTCTTCCCCCCAGTCGCTCTCTCTCTTCCCCCCAGTCGCTCTCTCTCTTCCCCCCAGTCGCTCTCTCTCTTCCCCCCAGTCGCTCTCTCTCTTCCCCCCAGTCGCTCTCTCTCTTCCCCCCAGTCGCTCTCTCTCTTCCCCCCAGTCGCTCTCTCTCTTCCCCCCAGTCGCTCTCTCTCTTCCCCCCAGTCGCTCTCTCTCTTCCCCCCAGTCGCTCTCTCTCTTCCCCCCAGTCGCTCTCTCTCTTCCCCCCAGTCGCTCTCTCTCTTCCCCCCAGTCGCTCTCTCTCTTCCCCCCAGTCGCTCTCTCTCTTCCCCCCAGTCGCTCTCTCTCTTCCCCCCAGTCGCTCTCTCTCTTCCCCCCAGTCGCTCTCTCTCTTCCCCCCAGTCGCTCTCTCTCTTCCCCCCAGTCGCTCTCTCTCTTCCCCCCAGTCGCTCTCTCTCTTCCCCCAGTCGCTCTCTCTCTTCCCCCAGTCGCTCTCTCTCTTCCCCCCAGTCGCTCTCTCTCTTCCCCCCAGTCGCTCTCTCTCTTCCCCCCAGTCGCTCTCTCTCTTCCCCCCAGTCGCTCTCTCTCTTCCCCCCAGTCGCTCTCTCTCTTCCCCCCAGTCGCTCTCTCTCTTCCCCCCAGTCGCTCTCTCTCTTCCCCCCAGTCGCTCTCTCTCTTCCCCCCAGTCGCTCTCTCTCTTCCCCCCAGTCGCTCTCTCTCTTCCCCCCAGTCGCTCTCTCTCTTCCCCCCAGTCGCTCTCTCTCTTCCCCCCAGTCGCTCTCTCTCTTCCCCCCAGTCGCTCTCTCTCTTCCCCCCAGTCGCTCTCTCTCTTCCCCCCAGTCGCTCTCTCTCTTCCCCCCAGTCGCTCTCTCTCTTCCCCCCAGTCGCTCTCTCTCTTCCCCCCAGTCGCTCTCTCTCTTCCCCCCAGTCGCTCTCTCTCTTCCCCCCAGTCGCTCTCTCTCTTCCCCCCAGTCGCTCTCTCTCTTCCCCCCAGTCGCTCTCTCTCTTCCCCCCAGTCGCTCTCTCTCTTCCCCCCAGTCGCTCTCTCTCTTCCCCCCAGTCGCTCTCTCTCTTCCCCCCAGTCGCTCTCTCTCTTCCCCCCAGTCGCTCTCTCTCTTCCCCCCAGTCGCTCTCTCTCTTCCCCCCAGTCGCTCTCTCTCTTCCCCCCAGTCGCTCTCTCTCTTCCCCCCAGTCGCTCTCTCTCTTCCCCCCAGTCGCTCTCTCTCTTCCCCCCAGTCGCTCTCTCTCTTCCCCCCAGTCGCTCTCTCTCTTCCCCCCAGTCGCTCTCTCTCTTCCCCCCCAGTCGCTCTCTCTCTTCCCCCCCAGTCGCTCTCTCTCTTCCCCCCCAGTCGCTCTCTCTCTTCCCCCCCAGTCGCTCTCTCTCTTCCCCCCAGTCGCTCTCTCTCTTCCCCCCAGTCGCTCTCTCTCTTCCCCCCAGTCGCTCTCTCTCTTCCCCCCAGTCGCTCTCTCTCTTCCCCCCAGTCGCTCTCTCTCTTCCCCCCAGTCGCTCTCTCTCTTCCCCCCAGTCGCTCTCTCTCTTCCCCCCAGTCGCTCTCTCTCTTCCCCCCAGTCGCTCTCTCTCTTCCCCCCAGTCGCTCTCTCTCTTCCCCCCAGTCGCTCTCTCTCTTCCCCCCAGTCGCTCTCTCTCTTCCCCCCAGTCGCTCTCTCTCTTCCCCCCAGTCGCTCTCTCTCTTCCCCCCAGTCGCTCTCTCTCTTCCCCCCAGTCGCTCTCTCTCTTCCCCCCAGTCGCTCTCTCTCTTCCCCCCAGTCGCTCTCTCTCTTCCCCCCAGTCGCTCTCTCTCTTCCCCCCAGTCGCTCTCTCTCTTCCCCCCAGTCGCTCTCTCTCTTCCCCCCAGTCGCTCTCTCTCTTCCCCCCAGTCGCTCTCTCTCTTCCCCCCAGTCGCTCTCTCTCTTCCCCCCAGTCGCTCTCTCTCTTCCCCCCAGTCGCTCTCTCTCTTCCCCCCAGTCGCTCTCTCTCTTCCCCCCAGTCGCTCTCTCTCTTCCCCCCAGTCGCTCTCTCTCTTCCCCCCAGTCGCTCTCTCTCTTCCCCCCAGTCGCTCTCTCTCTTCCCCCCAGTCGCTCTCTCTCTTCCCCCCAGTCGCTCTCTCTCTTCCCCCCAGTCGCTCTCTCTCTTCCCCCCAGTCGCTCTCTCTCTTCCCCCCAGTCGCTCTCTCTCTTCCCCCCAGTCGCTCTCTCTCTTCCCCCCAGTCGCTCTCTCTCTTCCCCCCAGTCGCTCTCTCTCTTCCCCCCAGTCGCTCTCTCTCTTCCCCCCAGTCGCTCTCTCTCTTCCCCCCAGTCGCTCTCTCTCTTCCCCCCAGTCGCTCTCTCTCTTCCCCCCAGTCGCTCTCTCTCTTCCCCCCAGTCGCTCTCTCTCTTCCCCCCAGTCGCTCTCTCTCTTCCCCCCAGTCGCTCTCTCTCTTCCCCCCAGTCGCTCTCTCTCTTCCCCCCAGTCGCTCTCTCTCTTCCCCCCAGTCGCTCTCTCTCTTCCCCCCAGTCGCTCTCTCTCTTCCCCCCAGTCGCTCTCTCTCTTCCCCCCAGTCGCTCTCTCTCTTCCCCCCCAGTCGCTCTCTCTCTACCCCCCCAGTCGCTCGCTCTCTTCCCCCCCAGTCGCTCGCTCTCTTCCCCCCCAGTCGCTCGCTCTCTTCCCCCCCAGTCGCTCGCTCTCTTCCCCCCCCAGTCGCTCGCGCTCTCTCTCTTCCCCCCCCCCAGTCGCTCGCTCTCTCTCTCTTCCCCCCCCAGTCGCTCGCTCGCTCTCTCTTCCCCCCCCAGTCGCTCGCTCTCTCTCTCTTTCCCCCCCCCAGTCGCTCGCTCTCTCTCTCTTTCCCCCCCCCAGTCGCTCGCTCTCTCTCTTCCCCCCCCCAGTCGCTCGCTCTCTCTCTTCCCCCCCCCCCCCCAGTCGCTCGCGCTCTCTCTCTTTCCCCCAGTCGCTCGCTCTCTCTCTCTCTCTCTTCCCCCCAGTCGCTCTCTCTCTCTCTTCCAACAACAACATTCCCTCAAAAATCCCCTCGGCACCGCCGGGCACTTTAGCTAGTGACTCTATAAAGGAGTCTTTTATAGGACTGAATGAAACAAAAGGGTGGGGGCCGAACAACAGGTAGAAGAGTCGAGACTTGTCACAGAGATTTACTGGGTTCAAAGAAAAGCTGGAAAAAGATGTAAACTGCTGGGTGATGGATGTACAGATATCTCGGGCAAAGAGAGGCCTTAACAGAACCGAAGGACAGTGAGGAAACAATGAGAAAAGTGCATGCAAAGATCCCCCTTCCAAAATGTTAGCATTAGAAGTGGAAAGAGCTGGGAGAAACTTGCTGAAAAATGGGTGAAATAAGAAGAAAAAAACCTACAAATGCAGGAAATGTGAAATAAAAACCTAAAATACAAAAAATATGCTGCAGGTTTACCAGCACTCAGGAAAAAAAATCAACCCAACACCTTGGGTGCAGAGTCAGCCTGCCAGAACTGTGTGCGAATGCAGACCGTCAACCGTGCCCCCCCCCCCCCGATGCAGATGGACCATCCCTCGGGAGAGATGCCCTCACTCGGTTATCCAGCAACTTTACAGTCTGAATCCTTAACACTGCTGTATGTCAACGCGCTAACCACTCCCGCTTCATTACCAGATAATTTATCCTTTATTTGTTAGTTGTAGAGCACCTGTTGATCCTTGATCCTGCACGTGGTCAGGCTTGCAATTCACAATTCAAATCGCTTTATTGGCATGATAAGTTACATCTTATGTTGCCAAAGCATCAAAATACATTTATGGTTTAGCACATAAACGCAGTTCTATTCATACAGTGTATAAACAGGTATATCCCTGAGTGTATAAATATACATTCGCATTGTTTATATATATTCTTTTCTTAGTTTACTGGTTGTCCCTCTGTTCATGGCAAGCTGTAACATAGTGTGCCGCCAGTGTTATACAGCTTCTCTCCTCTCCCAGTAGGAATGGGAGTTTTTGGTTGTCATTTAGATTTCTGAAATCAGGGCATATTTGTGAGAATTTTTGGTAGAAATTCTCCCTGATGCCCTGATATTTTCCACAAGCTGTGAGGAAGTGCATCTCTGTCTCCACCACTCCCTGACTGCAGTGAGAGCATATCCTGTCCTCTCTTGGCAGCCTGGTCTGCCTGTGTCTGCCTTTTTCGATCGCTAGGCTATGTTCGCTAAGTCTGTACCTTGTCAAGGTTCTTCTCAGTTTGTTATCCTTTACCATGGTCAGGTAATCAGCTATGTTGTATTGTCTGTTTAGGGCCAAGTAGCAATTGAGTTTGCTTTGGGTTTTTGTTGTTTCTGCCCAATATGTCAGATATTTTTCCTTTTGCTTAGCGACGATTGTGTTGGGTCGAATTCTTTGTGTTACCCTGTCACTGTCCTGGGGCTGGTTATTGTTAGTATTGTTATTAGTTACTTCACTGAGTCCCAGGACTAGTTGACTGAGGGTATTCTTCTTTATGGTCAGCTCTTGGCATTTCAGGGCGTCGTAGTGATAGCATTGGGGGTTGCTCATTTGTAGGTGATTCCAAAATTTGGTGGCTCTTTTTTGGATAGTGATTATTAATGGATATTGGCCTAGTTCCGCCCTGCATGCATTGTTTACTGTTTTCCTTTGAGTCCGGAGGATACTTTTACAGAATTCTGCATGTAGGATCTCAATTGGGTGTTTGTCCCATTTTGCAAATTCTTGTTGAGTTAGCGGTCCCCATACCTCACTGCCATAGAGTGCAATTGGTTCAATTACTGATTTGAAAATTTTGAGCCAAATGCTAATTGGGATTTCTATTTGGATTGATTTTTTGATGGCATAGAAAGCCCTTCTTGCTTTCTCTTTCAGTTCATTCACAGCCAGTTTGAAGTTTCCCGTAGAACTGATTTTTAAGCCCAAGTATGTGTAGTTAGTGGTTTGTTCAATTTTGGTTGTTCCTACTGTGAAATTTATTTTCGGTCCCTGATGTTTGGATCTTTGCTGGAACACAAGGACCATGGCTATAGTATGGACCTGGTCTAATACACAAGGCTTCCCGTTTAGCTGTGCTGAGTTTCAGCATAAACTCCATCAGACTGCCGACTGTGGAATCAGTTTAATTGTCATATACTTTGTTCCAGGTTAAATCTCTTCAGTTAGCCCCTATTAACCCGAGTCTGATCTGCAAATGCGCATGAACAGTTTGACGCTAAGTCCTGGTGTTGATTGTCCTGTCATCAGTTCTGTAAATGCAGTAGCCTGTTACTAACCTGATCCTTTAATTATATTACAGTAATTTTGTAGCATCAGTTCAAACCTCTCACTTCATTTGGCCTCCTCGCTTCTACATCTGTCTCCCCTCATTTTCTTTCATTTCTTTTTAATTAATTTTGTGTTTAGTTTCCATTCTTTCCCAATTATAATATTTTTATAAGCATGCTTAACTTTTACCTTCTGAATCCCAGTGGAATATCTGTCTTTATGCCGCCTCCCCCCAATTCTCACCCCCACCCCACCAGGTGCTGGACGCTTTCTCTGCCCTTTCTCAACACAGCAGTTTGAATAAAGGCAGAGCGGCTAGGTTGGCTAGGTTGGGAGAAAGGAACGGTGGATTTGGTTAGGTTGATTTCAAAGGCAAATGACTGAAGTGGCTTTTGTTAGGAAGCGGAACTGCAATCGGGGTTACAGGGCTAGTTATTGGGAGAGGGACAGTGCCAGAGCATATTTTTCTTGCTAGTTTTTCCCCTCTGTCCCTGACTCCTTGTTGGGCCATGATTTCACTGGTGCCAGTTGCCCAGTGGAACATTAGCCTTCATGTGAGCCAGACAGCGAGTGCTGGCATCACTGCCTACAAATCTATATACTGTGTGTACACATGTGTATTATGTGTGTGTGTGTATATATTCTTTCTAGAAGAGGTCACTGGATACTGATCAGCAGGAAATTTGGCTGATGTTCCCCTCTTTAACCCAGTGGCACTGGGGCCATTATAATGCCCCACGTGCTGCCCTGATGGAGATCGGTGAATGCAGCGCAGACCAAGGTTAGATCCTGGAACTTTTCCTGGATAAACTCGTTGAACCATCAGTGGAGCTGCCAGAGCAAACTAACCATCAGAGCTTCACAACACACTGAAACAGAAATTGAGAGTGAGGTTATTTTACCTTCTGCAAGGGTCAATGTTGGGACCCTTTAGGTTCTCCTAGCCCAGGACACACTGTGCGTAGGCGCACTGGACCAACACCAGGAGGACAACGTTTGCTGTTGTGTCCTTGCACGTTGCTAGCCCAAGTCTGAACGCACCTCCTGCAAATATGTTTCACATGCTTAACCTATGTTCACAATGCTGGCAGCCTAATAGCATTCATTCGCATAGTTTTTCTTTCAGTGTTGCTGACTTCTGAGGTGGTGTTGAATTTAATACCGAGTGTTTGTGATGGTCCGGTGCACTGCACCCAATTTCATCAACTTGCAGAGAAATTTGAGCTGATCTTCACGTTGGAGCTGTGGCATTGCCATGGAATTGCAGAACTTTTCCAGGCCTCACTTATATGGGGACGTGTTCCCTGTGGCTTTTGGTCCTCTGCTGATTGTTTGCTTGGTCCAGTTGGGAGCATTCTTGCCCTAGCCGGGAGGTTGAGGATTCAAGCCAGAGTTCAGTTCACCGCATAATCTAGGCCTACGTTTCAATGCTGTAATGAGGGAGTGCTGCTTTTTTTGGATGCGGTGTTAAACCGAGACCCTGCCTGCTTGTTCAGGTGGGCATGGGGATGTTAAAAGTCCCATGGCACTATTGAAAGGAGAGGAGGGAGTTCTCCCTTAATGTCCTGGTCAACATTCCTCCCTCAACCAACGCCTAAAGCGGGTTAACTGCTCATTCATCTCTTACTGTTTGTGGGACCTTGCTGCCACCTTAGCCTGCATAAGTCACAGTATGTCAAAAAGTAACTTGGTGTCTGTGCAACCCTTTGAGAGCCAGTGGATCAATACTTGTTCTCCAGTGAGCATGTGCTCGACCGCTGTCTGATTTTTCAATACAGCTTTTGTTTCATGTAAACATTTTTTTTGTTGCTAACTTTCTAACTCCACAAATACAAGATTGTACCTGTAAAGTAAACTGCATAAATGTGCAAAGCCCCCTTTTAATGCAGTGATCCGTTGCCTCATTTAGGAAACAAGCTTGTGGCAGCAGGCCAGCCTGTGTCCTGCTCTACTGCAGCGTGCTTAAGTGGAGCCTGTATTAAAACAATTTACTGAAATTAGCTATTGCATTGTTTCTGATTTACCCCAATCTGCTGGTAATTATTTACCTTGGCCATTAAATGTTGGAATTGTATAATGAAAAAATTCCAGACATGCTGTAGGTTGGAGTATATTTGTGCACGGGTTACATACATGAGTTTGTTTTTAAATGTACCTTTACCCACTTACGGAGATTGATGGATTTACTAATTTAGTTCTCAGCAAAGAAACTGCTATGGGATTATGGGCAAGTAAAGGGACAAAGAAAGGAACATTTATAGAGGCTGCAGAGACTTGTGGCATACTAGGAACATAGGAACAGGAGGAGGCCATTCAGCCCTTCAATTCTGCTCCACCATTCAATTCGAACATGGCTCATCTGTACCTCAACTCCATTTACCCGCCTTAGCTCCGTATCACTTGACACCCTGACCCAACAAAACTATCTATTTCATTCTTGAAAGCTCCAATTGGCCCCCAGCATCCACAGCCTTTTGCGGGGGGAGAGAGTTCCAGATTTCCACATCCCTTGGTGTGAAGAAGTGCTTCCTGATTTCACCCCTGAACGGCCTGGCTCTAATTTTAAGGTTCTGCCCCCTTGTTCTAGATTCCTCCACCAGAGGAAATAGTTTCTCTGTACAGGTAGACTATCCTTTATCCGAAAACCTCAGGACCAGCCGTGTTTCGGTTTTAGGAAAATTTCGGTTTTCGGAAGGTGCGCGAAAACACTTCGGTTTTCAGAGGTAATTCGGTTTTCGGGAGTGCGGATAAAGGATACACTATCCCTTATCCGAAAATAACGACTATAAATACTGTAGTTACAGGGATAAATACTGTAGTACAGTTTATTTGTAAGGAAAACATTCAGTAAAACTTCAAACATGTACAGGTACAAACTAAGCTAAATACCTGTACATAAACATGCAATAAAGGTACATTACATCTGGCTTGAGGATCTTGGAGAAGATGGTACATCAGTGTTGTCATCATTGTCATCAGGTTGGAGTTGGACATCTGAAGATGGGCCAGGAACAGGATTCTCAAGTGATGAAGCAGCATTACATCTGGCTTGAGGATCTTGGAGAAGAGGGTACATCAGTGTTGGCATCATTGTCATCAGGTTGGAGTTGGACATCTGAAGATGGGCCAGGAACAGGATTCTCAAGTGATGAAGCATGACTACGACAGACGGCCTTTTTAAAGACTTCTTCCAGTGTCATCTGTCTCATTAACATTGGTTTCTGTCTAAGCAGTCTCTCTTTAATTGAGTAAAGTTGCATAATCTCTTGCTCACTGATAAATGCACGTTTTTCAAGGCCAGCAATTAACTGATCACACATTGTCACCATATCGTCTATGGGGATTTTGTCACCTGTGTTCACAATGTCATCATCATCATCACTACTGTCCTCATGCTTGTCTTTATTTAACACCATTTCAGCAATTTCCCCATCACGCAACGAATTCACAACAGGTGCATCATTGTCAATGTTCAGCACTTCTTCGATGTCAGCTTCCTCTAACGTATTTACACTTTCGGATGATAAACCTTTGGCGTAAGTGAGGAGGTTTGATATCATCATCTTCTCCTGACTGACAGGAAATCCTTCAAACTCGTCATCTGCAGGTCCATCTTCATGAAACATCGTTGAAGGCCAAAGTCTGTGCCAAGCACTTTTTAATGTTGGTTTGTCAACATCGTTCCAAGCATTAGCAACTGCATAAATGGTATCCTTAACACTGAATTCTTTCAGGAAGCTTTGGATTCCTTCGCCTCTGTTGATTGCATCAAGCATAGAGTTCAAAAAAACGTCTTTATACTTGCTCTTCATGGAGCGTAAAATTCCTTGGTCACAAGGCTGTATTAAAGATGTCACATTAGGGGGAAAGTTAATGCCGAAAACATAACTTTTCACAAGAAGTTCAGGAGGGGGATGTGCGGAGCAGTTGTCCAGGAACAATAAAATTTTGCAGTTTTCTTCCAGTCCAACTTGCCTGCAATGAGCTCGTGTCGCTGGTACGAAGTGGTTATTGAACCAGTGAGAAAATATTCCTCTGGTTACCCATGCTTTCCTGCTCGCATAATAATGCACAGGTAAATTGCATACACCTTTCAAACATCTCGGATGTTGGCTTTTTCCAATCACTACCAACTTTAACTTGTGTGTGCCTGCAGCATTGGCACACCCAAGAACAGTCAACCTGTCCTTAGCATCCTTAAAACCTGCTGGTGCACTCTCATCAGCCGTTGCTAATGTTTTTCTAGGAACGTAGCACCAGAACAGAGCTGTTTCATCAGCATTGTAAATTTGTTCAGGACCGAGGTTTTCATCCGATATTATTTTTGCAAACTCATCTATGTAATTTTCAGCTGCTTCATGATCAGCAGAAGCTTTTTCACCACAGATTTTCAGATATCTTATACCATGACGCTTCTTAAATTTATGCAGCCAACCTTCTGAATATTCACACTCAACTTCAGTGTTCAGTTCTTCATGGTATATTCTAGCTTGCTTCATGACCATCAAACCAGTCAGTGGCACACGTTCACCTCTGCGTTGTCGAATCCAATCAATCAGCACACGGTCAAGATCTTCATTTTTTGCCCTATGCAATGTTTTCCTAATTTTCATTAGTTTATGGTCATCACTGTCAGTGTAAAATTTCAACAACTTGTCTTTCTGTTTCTTTAAGTCATATACGGTGGTACTTCCCACACCATATTCTTCAGTAAGATGTCGCACAGACACACCACGATCAAGCTTCTGCAATAACTCCACTTTCTGCGATATCGATAATGAGCGACGCTTCCTTCTCTGCTTCTCACTGTTACCCATTGGGGTATCTGCAGCTCTTTTTAGCATTTTCACAAATTGTTAAAAGCCAGCAAATATCTAAGAGAGCAGCAAATATCTAAGAGAGCTGCAAATAGCAGCAAATATCTAAGAGAGCAGCAAATATCACACAGAGCAGCATAACACCTGCGTGGGTCAAGCATCGGCAGCGTCGGGTCATGCTTTGCGCCACTTTCGGCTTTCAGAGGTTTTCTGGTTTCGGATGTGTGGATAAAGGATGGTACACTATCTCTTATCCGAAATTGGGTGGGGTTCGGCGGGGGTGGGGTACGGCTCGGGGGTCGGTGGGGGTCGGGTTCGGTCGGGGGTGGGGGTCGGCGGGGGTCGTGGTCGTGCGCATTTCGGTTTTCAGAAGTCATGCTTTGCTCCACTTTCGGCTTTGAGGTTTTCTGGTTTCGGATGTGCGGATAAAGATTTCGGTTTTCAGAAGTGCGGAAAAATGCTACACTATCCCTTATCCGGCTAGGCCTGTAAGTCGTGCGCCACTCTGGTCATGTCGTGCGCACGACTTACGCTGACCGAAAAAACCTTCGGTTTTTAGAGGGTTTCGGTTTTCGGAAGTCCGGATAAAGGGTAGTCTACTTGTATCTACTCTATCGAATCCTTTTAACATTTGAAACACTTCGATTAGATCGCCCCTCAGTCTTCTAAATTCGAGGGAATACAGGCCAAGTTTATGAAACCAGTCCTCATAATTTAACCCTCTAAGCCCCGGTATCATTCTGATAGTTCAGGGTAATTTAAAGAGGTGAGGGCAGATAATCGAAAGTCTCTGATCTTAGCAACTTTTGGCAAGTTTCTGAGCTGCCCAATTCCTGTTCCATAAATCTAAAGAGATGCTGTGTGTTACAGAAAGTCCTCTTTGCTTATTCTCCCCAACCCCTCTTCTCTTCACCAACCAGTGACAGAGGCACTGTAAGTTGATGGGTAATAGCAAGGCCAGTGAGGGTTACACAATTGAAGGATTTATAGGATAGTCCAAAGGTTAAAGATGAAAACAACCAAAAATACTGCAGATGCTGGAAATCTGAAATTAAAACAGAAAATGCTAGAAACATAACGTAAGAAATAGGAGAAGGAGTCGGCCGTACGGCCCCTCGAGCCTGCTCCGCCATTCTATAAGATCATGGCTGAACTTCTACATCAACTCCACTTTCCTGCCCGATCCCCATATCCCTTGATTCCCTTAGTGCCCAAAAATCTATTGATCTCTGTCCTGAATATACTCAACGACTGAGCATCCACCGCCCTCTGGGGTAGAGAATTCCAAAGATTCACAACCCTCTGAGTGAAGAAATTTCTCCTCATCTCTGTCCTAAATGGCCGACCCCTTATCCTGAGACTGTGACCCCTGGTTCTAGACTCCCCAGCCAGGGGAAACAACCTCTCAGCATCTACCCTGTCGATCCCCCTCAATTTTATATGTTTCAGTGAAACGCTGAGCAGATCAGGCAGCATTTGTGAAGAGAGGAACAGAGTTAATGTTTCAGTTCTGACGTCTCCTCGGAACCAAACCGATGATGTCTGACCTGCTGAGTGTTTCCAGCATTTTCTCTTTTTATGTCAAAGATTAAAGGTGCTTTTATGCTTAAAAACTACAGTTGACTACAATCGTGCAGTTTTCTTCCCTTCTGCTGCTGTTGGGAATGTTAAGTTCCTGACGCACCGGTGGAAGTGTCGACCCACTTTTTTTTATGAACTTCTGTCCAACGCCTGATGCAGAAACAGTGCCAGGTAGAAATGTAAGTGAGGGAAAGTGGCACCAGGAGACTGTTGTAGCAGAGAGATCTCAAAACTGGCACTACAAAATAAAAACAGCCCAAGAGTTCAAGCCACAGTTTGGATTTTGCTTCCATTTTCCCAGATTTAGAACTCTCTTGCTGCTCTTCATTCCTCTCAGAGGAGAGATCTCCCCTCTGCATTGACCCTGACCCACGCTGCAAGGACATGCAGGCAAGTGAGTGAGTGAGCTGATGGCTCACATGTAATGTAGCTGCACCAGTAAGCGATGTTGTGTTTCTGGTTGATTTATTTCTGTTTCTCTCTCTCACGTGCTTTGTTGCCTGACTGCCTTTCTTTTTTGTTTTAAATATTGCAGTCTAGAGTTTAAGCACAGGGTGGGAAAATGTAAGTGTTTTTCAGTTGTGGGGAATCCATGGTATAGTCATTTCATACTTCCTGTACATTAAACACAGACATGCACACGGGGCCCAACAGTGGGTTTTGCAGTCTGACTCATCAGACAGTTGAATGTGTAATACTTCCAATAATAGCAGGGGATCATCAGAGAAAGTAATCATTTTTTAAATGTTATCAGTTTGCATACCTTCTCTGACTTGCTGACCCGGGTTCATACATGAAGCAAAGACAGTGACGATTGTGTCTACATTTCCATTCCAGTGCAAGTGTGTTTCTGTTGAACTTTGCTCACTGAAGTGAAAGCTATCACTTCCGCTGGGCTGCTGACTCACCTGCAACACGTTTTAATCCTGCAGTGTGCGCGTTGTCACATGGGGGCAGTGTGACATGTCCCCTACTTCTGCTAATCCATTCAACTGCTCCGAGAAATCCCTATCTTGGTTCTCCTTCTGGTAACACTCAGACATATGCAGTGAGACCCTGGCAGTTGCCTCATTGCCCATAGGGTTGCCAGTTGCCACCTGTCTGATTTTTGCACAAGTTTCCAGAAAGAAAACTGGGCGCTGAAATGTGTTCTCGGATCTGGAAGTTGGTTATTTTGGGTTATTTCTGTGTATAAAATGTGGCGGGCGGGTCATGTGGATCATAAGCACCAGCGTGGACTGGTTGGGCCGAATGGCCTGTTTCTGTGCTGTAAATACGATGTATTCATAGTCGTAAGGTTTTCAATTAATGTTTATCAACAAGGTAAATATTCGGACTCCAAGTGCTGTGCCCCTTGGTCTGGTGCCCTGCCCCTCTGCCTGACTGCCAGTGGCTGGTGTTAGCCAGATTGGCTCATGTTCAGGTCTCGATTCCCTTTTGCACGGAAATAATTTAATATTCATTATTTAGAGTCAGGATTTCCAGTTGAATGGGCAGTTTGTTTTTGTGCCAAAATGGATTGCAACCAGCGAGCGTGATATTTTTTTCCTTTTCACATTTGAGGAAGGTTGCAGCATTCCCATGGAAATTCCCTACAGCTCTGCCATCAGCCGTTGGGATTGTTACTGGAATTTCTTTTCACCGACGGTGGAAATTCTGGCTGATGCTGTGTGTTTAAACAGAAAAAAAATCAGATCACAGTTTCCGACGTTGCCATAATTGGTCTCACTTGTTTACGGCAACTAAATGAGTTAATTCCATTTTTGTTATGAGGGATCCTGGGATTTTATTGATATTCTGGTGTTCACGTTCCACATTTCCATTTCATTTCTTGGAAAACCGCAAACCAGTGGCCTCGGCCACAACCCACAGGAGCATTTGATTGAAATCTCCTAGTTGCCTCCACTGGTTTGGAGCTGCATCTTCTGATACCTTCCTTGGTCACTGTGTTATAACCAAAGCCAGTGGATTTGGCATTACTGAAACAGCTGGAGTACTAAACCTTGTTCAGTTTCAGAGTGGCCTCATGCTTTCAGTGCACTGTGCCCCTGGTAACACTGCCCTCCGAAACAGTGCAGGAGGTGTGCGAGGGCGCATTCACACTTCGGCTGTAGTGTCGGTGTGAAGTGGTGTCACTTTGCACCAACGCTGCAGTTATATTATAAATGCAGTCTGAATCTAGAGTGCAGAGGAGTGCGACTCCATGGAGAAGCGAGTCTCAATCCACGTCACTTCAGAGTTACCTTGAGCCTTCACACCTGAATTACACAACACTAGTTTAGCATTGGTGTGAAGTTGAAGTTGAAACCACTAAGAGCCAAGGGGCTGTTGCAGAGGACCCTGCAAGCTACTTGGTGCATGCATACAAGCCTCTCTAGAAAGTCTACCAGCTCAGCAAGGGTGCTGTTTTTGCTCATTTTTCTTGCTGCCTTTGGTGTTTGCTGTTGTCACCCCAGTGCCCATTCCTCATGTGTGAGCCTGGACTGCTGATGTTGGTAGCCTATTTGACTGCAGAGGGCACTATCAAAGGCAGCTCCTGCAAGTTAAGATAAATGCAAGTAGTTGTTGATCTGCCCTCATCCTATGTCCACGGCCATGTGCTTTGCAGCAAGAGTCCCAGGGTAGTAATCAAGGTTACGAACCCTGGCTGCTGATTACCCTCGGTAGCTCAGGAGCACTGTAGTACCCTTACCAACTCGGCACAAATCAGGGATTGAACTAGGAATCTGCCTGGCCTGTGTGACCCAGTACCACGCCATCGTCTTTACCTGCTAGACTTATCAGGGGAGCTGGATCCGGATGCTTAATACTTGCAGACTTCACTGTAGACTATGTGCGGGGTGATTGTAGTAACACCCAGTTTGAAGGTTGCTGCTGACTTGCCTCGTTCTGCTTGTTACTGCTGGAGGTAACAGATTTGTATAACGTTGAAGTTGCTCATTTGCCATGTGACATCACTGATAGAAAGACAGCTCAGCAACTCAGTGGGATTTAGTTTTTTTCTGCGTCTCATCCGTACCTGAATAAATCTGTGACTGATTTAGTAAGTCGGCGGATTTCGTGTCCTGTTAGGTGTTGGTGAGAGAGTTTTCTGTCTACCAGAGCCAGCTCTGTCATGGTTTTACGGCTGAAACTGTTAGTTTGCTTTTACTGAAGTCTTCAGCACTTCTGTTTTTATTACCTTGAAGATAAGTGTGTTGTGGTCTTTGGGCATCTTTTTATTCATTTTCACCCCCCAACATCGTCCAGTGACTTATCTGCCCCACTGTACAATATTGTAATGGTAAATACTCCTAAAAAATTCTGAAGACACTCTACCCTTTAAATGTACTGGTTGTTCGATGGGACCGCTAGTACCAGCTCCATCCCAGCTTTGCTCGTGGTGATCACGATACAGATGAGGAAGACCACTTGACCCATCTTTGCTTATCAGTTCATAAAGAGCTTCCTGTTCCCCTGCCCTGCAGCACTAACACAGCACCCCACTGCTGAACGATTGCCTCCACTACCCTACCCAGAGTCCATTCCAAGTATTGATCACTCTTTCTGACATCATCCTAAATTAACCGTTTGAACCTGTGCCCGCTCGTCCTGTTGCAGTGTTGGAGATTTACCTTTTCCGTACCATTTATATATTTTACACCTTTATACAGTGCTCTCAGTAATGGGAAGTGCATATTCACAGAATCACAGAATCACAGAAACCCCACAGTGCAGATAGAGGCCATTTCGGCCCATCGAGCCTGCACCGACACACATCCCACCCGATCTCCGTAACCCCTACACCAACACATATCCCACCCTATCCCCGTAACCCCACGTATTTACCTTTTCCGTACCATTTATTATATTTTACACCTTTATACGGTGCTCTCAGTAATGGGAAGTGCATATTGAGTGCACTTCATATTTGATCATGGAAGTGGGTTAAATTACAGCAGATTTAGGGCAGCTGAGAGTGAAATGAATGCACGCCGATAGCAGAAATGTGCACCTGGTTTGTAAAAGCATTGTGTACACAGAGCTGACCAGCCTTTGGAGTCACAGTTGGGGCAGTCTTCCACCACTGATACCAATCCAGGAGGATGGGAAGTGGAAATTGGTGAGTTTACTGGTCCGGATGTGAAACCAAGCCTATTGGAATATTTGCCTGGTCTGACACCTCCTTTAATGGCTGTGGCAATCACAGTTAGCCCATGCCTGCCCCTACCCAGGACTCTACCACAGGCTCTCCAGACAAAGGGAATTCTAGCTGCTATAGCTCCATTTTAAATTCCATGTGCCTTGACCCAGCTAAAATTCATCTTAAAAAGATGGAACATGGAAATATATCATAACATGAAATTGGACTGAGCCCACATCCATTACGCTGGGAAACGGAGCAGATTGCTATCCACTGGGTGCACATTACAGAAAGCACAAACTCTTCATGAACTGTGAGATTCTGCGTGCTCCTAACAATCATTGCTTGCTATTTGGGGAGGAGTAGTTATTTTTTTTAAATTATTTTGCCAGCCTTCGCTGCCTGAATGTCTGAAGTACATTTTTTTTAATTCTTAGGCCAGTAGCTGAAGAATGCCCTATTGGCGGAAGTAGGACCTGCCAACTGAAGAACAATTGAATAGTGTTATTAGTTTATAGTGAGAGGAGACACACTGGTGAATGATACAGTGCTAATTAGAAAGGCACAACATCCTGCCATGTGTTGGCCCTCTCCGCCTTTGTTTCCTGACCCTCTAGTCAGCCTGCTGACTTTTGTTTCATGTTTTCCCAACTGTACGTCTCACTCCTAAAGAGGCGATGTCTGGTTTGTGAGAACTTACAATAACTTTATTCATCTCTTTGATTTGTCCACTTGTCTGCTAACCTCATACAAATCATGTAGTTTAAAGATAGTTTTACATAGCGTGTTAAAGGTTAAGGAAACGTGTTCTCCTTTTCTTGAGGCTTGCAGAGAACCTCAAACACAGTGTCCATGTTGCCTGTAGAGTGTCTTGCTGGCCCTGTCCTTGTGATAAGGTGAAAAATGTTCCCAAGTACAGACACTAAGGTTTTAACTCTGCTGTGTGCTGTACGGTGCAGTATTCAGTTTCTTGCAGTAGTTGCTCTTACATCTTCAAGTGTCGGGCGTTGGGGGGCTATGGTGATATGGTTAATCGGCACGTGCTCGATGGGCTAAATGGCCTCCTCCTGTGCTGTAACCATGCTATGATTAGGGGCTGTTTTTATCAACCTCCTGCTGATACAAGGTGATGTGCAGCTGCAGGTTTGTAGCCATCGTTAGTGTATGTAGGTGTTGGCACTCACTCTTCAATACCCACAACGTCCCCAAGTCTACCTCCGCAGGATGGTCATTTTAATGTGAGGTCTTCCCTTTTGGAACTCCTCTTCCAACTGGCCGCCACCATCTCACTGTTGTCCATTGGTCCATCAGACTCCTAAGAATCTCTCTCCAATGCAGAGGGCACCTCGCCTGGGTTTGCACTTCCCCCATCTCGAGACCTATTTTTATAGAACTAAATGTGAATATTACTGATTGCAAAGAAGGATTGGTCGGTTTAGAAGGAGGGTTGAAAATGAAATCCTCGGGCTGTTTCACCAATCAGGACCAGACCAGAGTTGCTCTTATTTAACCTCTGGCAATGTTCAAATTTCTGTCCATAAGCCTTGGATTGATGACACCGAATTGCTGCTTCCCTGCTGTTGAATTGACTACTCCCTTTAACAACATCAGGTTTAATTGTGTCATTGTATTTAGAGATATATACGTTTTTAAAATCTCTTTCTCCCGGGGGACTTTGTAGTGGAGTGAATTGGCATCTTTTCAGTTCTGGAACCTAGTCTTGCCCAAACTGATGGAATAAAAGCCTCTATTTTCCACAGGCTTTCCGTGTCCCTTGTGAATGAGTTTGAGGCAGTCTCCACCCATATCTTAGTGAAGGTGAGCTCACAGCACATAACTGGCCCTAGTGTGGCCAAATTGGCAGTCTCGGCAAAGCAACAGATGAGGCCAGTATAGGAAATGAAAATGCCGCAGATATAGTAAGGGATGCTCGTTTGAGGTTTGGTGGAGGCGTCTTGTTCAGAGTGATGGTAGATTTACTCTTTCCATCCCATGCTCTACCTAACCTGTGTGTGCTGATGAGTGGCAAAGTGTTGGCAAACTGGAACATTCCTCAGCATTGAATTACTCACCTTTAAAAGCAAAGTGGGGCGGGGGGTGGGGGGGTGGAGCAATCCAGTCCCTGTAATTCCCTCTGCTTTATTTCTTCCTTGTGTTTAGGTTACGATGTATAATTTCTAATTCCTTCCCCAAAATAATCAAACCGGACTGTCCCAGCAGTTTCAGCTTGCTCCTGGCATACTGAACCAGCTCGTCCAAAGATGTGCAGGTTAGGTTGATTGGCCATGATAAAAATTGGCCCTTAGTGTTAGGGGGGATTAAATACGCGGGGTTACGGGGATAGGGCTTGGGTGGGATGGCTGTCGGTGTAGGGACCGGGTGCTAGGGTTTGGATGATCAGCCATGATCTCGTTGAATGGCGGAGCAGGCTCGAAGGGCCGAATGGCCTACTCCTGCTCCTATCTTCTATGTTTCTATGTCTTATCTTTGTTACCTCTACATCAGGGACCACTCTGATACCCTCCTCCGCTTTGACAACTTCAGGTGCTCCGGCTCCAGTCATCTCCTTTTCACCATGGACTGAAATTCCTCCCTACCTTCAGCCTCAGCAGGAGCCTCTCTGGGCCCTCTCCTTCTTCCTTGAACTGTCCCGACCAGTCCCGATCCACTACCATCATCCACCTCTGCCAGGCTCAACTTTTCTCTTCCTGTGGAGCCTCTTATTTTACCTCAAATCATTCTCTCAGATAACTGCTACTCCAGCCTTTCAGTATAACATGTAGCGCACTTTCTTTATTCATTCACGGGATGTGGGCATCACTGACAAGGCCCGCATTTATTGCCCATCTCTAATTGCCCTCGAGAAGGTGGTGGTGAGCCGTCTTATACATGGCTTGCTAGGTTATTTCAGAGGGCAGTTAAGAGTCAACCTCATTGCTGTGGGTTTGGAGTCACATATAGGCCAGACCGGGTAAGGACGGCAGATTTCCTTCCCTAAAGGACATTTGTGAACCAGATGAGTTTTATGACAATCCAGTAGTTTCATGGTCGCCATTACTGAAACTAGCTTTTTATTCCAGATTTATTTAATTAACTGAATTTAAATTCTGCAGCTGCCGTGGAACTCCTATCTCTATCATTAGTCCAGGCCTCTGGATTACTAGTCCAGTAACATAACCACTCTGCTACCGTACCCCTTAGTTCTAGTCCTACTCAGGCCTCCTCCCTGACTGCTGTTATTTTGATGACTGTGTGGATGCTGCTTCCTGCTCTCGTGCTGTTTTTACACCCATCCCTTGTCTTTAAGTGACTCATCTCCTTTCTGGACTTCTCTCTGCCCGTCTCGGGTAATGGGTTTTCCACAAGATATCTTACTATAAGCCCACAGACTCTCACTACTACCTGGATTGCACCACTTCTCACCCTGCTTCCTGTAGATTCCACAGCTCCCTCCCAGTTTCTCCATCACCCTCTCATTTGCTCTGATGACTCCACTTTCCCACTGGAGCTTCTGTCCTACTTTTCCCATCGCCTCAGCCGCATTCGATCAAGCCTCTCTGTGTGTCTGTACTGGTAGCTGTGCCACACTTATCGCCCCTCTCCCGCCCCTCCCTCCCCCGCCCTCCCCCGCCCCCCTCCCTCCCCCGCCCCCCGCCCCCTCCCTCCCCCCTCCCGCCCCCTCCCTCCCCCGCCCCCTCCCTCCCCCGCCCCCTCCCTCCCCCGCCCCCCCTCCCTCCCCCGCCCTCCCCCTCCCTCCCCCGCCCCTCCCTCCCCCTCCCCCTCCCTCCCCCGCCCCCTCCCTCCCCTCCCCTGCCCCCCCCCGCCCCCCTCCCCCGCCGCCCTCCCCCGCCCCGCCCGATCAGAAAGTCCCTCCCTGTCCTCACTTTCCGTGCCGCTAGCCTCGACATTTGCCAGATTGTATTCTGCGATCTACAACATGATGCCACCAAGTACGTCTCCCCCTCCTTTCTGCGTTCTGGAGAGAGTGTCCCCTTTGGAGGAAAAACAAGAGCACCTTAACAATGAATGTTCAGTGGTTGTAATGTTTCATTGGTGATGTGTGCTGTACGAAACCCTGGTTAGACCACACCTGGAGTACTGTGGGCAGTTCTGGGCACCACACCGTAGGAAGGATATATTGGCTTTAGTGGGAGTGCAGCGTAGGTTTACCAGAATGATACCCGGACTTCAAGGGTTAAGTTATGAGGAGAGATTACACAAATTAGGGTTGTAGTCCCTGGAACTTAGAAGGTTAAGGGGTGATCTGATCAAAGTTTTCAAGATATTAAGTGGAACTGATATGGATACAGCGAAACTATTTCCGCTGGTTGGAGGTTCTAGGACTAGGGGGCATAGTCTAAAAATTAGAGCCAGACATTTCAGGAGTGAAATTAGGAAACACTTCTACACACAAAGGGTGGTAGAAGTTTGGAACTCTCTTCTGCAAACGGCAGTTGATGCTAGATCAATTGTTAATTTTAAATCAGAGATTGATGGATTTTTGTTTACCAAAGGTATTAAGGGATATGGGCCAAAGGCGGGTAGATGGAGTTAGGTCGCAGATTAGCCATGATCTCATTGAATGGCGGAACAGGCTCGAGGGGCTGAATGGCATCCTCCTGTTCCTATGTTCCTATGGTGATGCTCAAGATGACATTCCTTTCCCCAATGATGCAACAGTTCTGGTGCTTTGTGACCTGCATAATTCACTGTTGTACTATTAATGGAAATGTTGCAACACCTGGACTGCAGCAGAGGTGGGCAGATGAAACGCTATAAAGACACACTAAAACTCCCCTTCCAATCTTGTCAGATTATCCCCAACACCCGGGGAGGCACAGCCACCGATAGGCCACAGTGGCAGCATGTCTGCCGGCTCCTTTGAGGCTGAGCGCTCTGGCTGCTAAGCGCCCTGCACACTAGGCAACTCATTTGTCCGCCTCACCTGGCTTCCAATGCTCAGTGCGGCCGTGTATGTTTGTCCAGAATCGGGCTCGTCTCCCATCAGGAGACCCACAACAACTGAGACTCGACGGGGGATTCTGTCACAATGCAGTTTGAGTTCATCTTGTGACTACCTGTTTGGAGATAGTATGTGCCCTGTAGGTTTTAATGTTCCCTCAGTATTATGAACACTTATTAATCAAACTCATCCCTGTACTTACAGTGCACAGTGCTGTTGAATCTGTTGGCACTCTGTGCAATGATTGATGAAATAAGTGATGTGTTCAGTTATGTTACTGTGGGATCCACCTGTGTGTCAGTTTGGTATGGGAACTGGAAAGGCAGCCCCTCCCTGTCTCACTGCTTGTGTAGGGTTAGTGCAGTCATGCTCATACTCGCACTCCTGAAATCCACTGAGCAGCAGGTCCTCATGTTAACACCCTAGGTGCTGGATTCCTTGGGGGTGGGCAGTCAGTTAGCCCCCCCGACCCTCCTTCGCCACCCTCCAAAGAGTTAAGTTCAAGTACAGGGTCTGCCTGTTAACACTGTTGGGAGACAGTTTCGACAGTTTTAGACTTAATAGTGGCCAACTCCTCGCTCACCTTGTGTGAATCCAGATAATGATGAGATCTCCCTTGAGATGCTTTTTTTACCCTGTGTAAACATTCCCAGCTTCCCTAGTCTCTCATCATGGCTCAGGTGTCTCACTAATGGTATCAGTTTAGTTGCCTTCCTCTGTATTCCCTCGAAAGCCCAAATGTCCCCACTGTGGTACAGTAACAAGAAGTATACTGCCCTCGTACCAGCTTGTCCTTAACTATCACCTTCTGGTAGTATTCTATCCCTGTAGCTGTGTATCCTAAGATCTTGTTGCATTTGTTACTGCTGGCACACATTGTGCTGATGGCTTCAATAATCTGTCCCCCAGTACTCTGCGACCACTCTCCTATGCTTTACTACGGTTCATCTTGTGTTTGCACTGCTTAATTCCCTTCTTTAGCCTCATTACATAGAAACATAGAAGATAGGAGCAGGAGTAGGCCATTCGGTCCCTCGAGCCTGCTCCGCCATTTAATGAGATCATGGCTGATCATCCAAACTCAGTACCCTGTCCCTGCTTTCTCCCCATATCCCTTGATCCCTTTAGCCTTATGTTGCCCCGCATTAAAAGACATCCGCCACTTGTCAGTCCAACCTACCCAAATCCATACCCGTGTCAAACAGCACATTGTTAAGCTCAATCTGAGGGAGCCACTGTTAAAATGTAGGGTTTTAGACAGGAGATAAACACAGTGGCTTCACTCTTGAGTTGAAGGTAGTTCATCAGGTAAGCAGTTGATGGCACAGTGATGGTCAAGGAATCAAAAGTGGCGGCAAAGAAGTAAAGGTGGGTGTCATATATGTGAAAACTGACTCCTTGCATACCAATCAGTGGAGTTGAGGTAGAAGATTAGCCTGATCTTATTGAATGGTGGAGCAGACTCAAATAGCCTACTCCTCCTATTTCTTATGTTAAATTATATTGCCAAGAGGCAACATGCAGATAAAGAGGAGGCCAAGGATGGAACCTTGGGACACACTCAATGTGACTGTATGGGGGTGGAACAAAAAGTCATTATAGGTGTTGTATTGAGTGCATTGGGGCAAGTAGGAGTGGAGCCATGCTAGGGCAGTGCCATGTGGGTAGGCCACAGAGGAGAGATATTGGAGAAGGATGGAACGTATGACTATCAAATGCCGCTGAGGTCAAGGAGGACAGGAAGGATCGTGCAGCGTGGTCACAGTCAGAAACAATGTCACTGGTAACTGACGAGCGCAATTTCCATGCTGCGGCCTGGAAGAAACCAGATTGAAGGAATTCAAAGGGAGTAATGGGAGAGGGGAGTGTGGGGAGCTGGGTGGCAACATTCGAGGACCTTAGAGAGGAAGATGAGGTTGGAGATAGGGTGTCAAGTGGGGAGTTCAGAGGAATTAAGGGAGTGTTTTTTGAGGCAAGGATCAATGATGCCTTCCTGAAAGGTGGGGAGACAACCTGAAGTAAGTGAGCCATTGGCAATATCTGAGAGTGTTGAATTAGGAAGGGGTTGTGGAGGAAGGAGATAAGCGTCGTGAGAGCCTGGGTGGAGACGAGGGAGAAACTGCACAAAATACGGAGTCATTAGGGAAATTTATGCAGGAAATGTCAATATTGTCATCGCACGTGGTGCAAGATCTCAGTTAGCTCAATTAAAAAGGATCAGCTGTAACATGTCTCATGGCATCCATCACAGCTCTTGGCACTAAGCTTTAGCTTTTGGTTCATGAGACTCAGTCTCCTTATTGAAACTGCTGTCTAGCTGGGAGCATAAGACAAAGGCGTTGGGTAAGGAACTGGGGCACCCTGTGAATCATCGTCGCATTTTCTACTTGAACCAATTTCTCACCCACTTTAAAAGCTTCCACCATTCTGACCTTGTGGACCAATCTCCTGTGGCACTGTCAAAAACCTGGCTAAAATATAATACTTACTGTTTCCTTGCTCCCTTACCCACTAGTTACCTCCTCCAAGAAAGACTGGCATTGATAGGGTGCATTACTACATCTTTTAAGCATCCCAAAGCACTACATATGAGTTTCTTTGAAGTGCATTGTCTTGTTATATAGGCATAGCAAGATCTCACAAGCAGCAGTGAGATGAATGACCAGTTAATCTGTATTTGGTGTTGTCAGTTGAGGGAGCATTGTTGGTCAGGACACCATTGCTTTTCAGATAGTACTCTGGGACCATTAACATTACCTGGACCACTGGAACCGGCAGTGCCAATTTAAACTCAATTTAACAGTCCATCCAAAGGACGGCACCTCTGACACTGTAGCACTCCCTCAGTACTGCACTGGAGTGCCAGTCTAGAATATGAGCTCAACTCTTGGAGTGAAAATGTCCAATATATTTGTCACACAGGACTGTCCTCTTATAGCGCTATGTTGACTCCCTCTTGTATTAATCTACGTGCTTCTTTCTTCCCTCCTTCAGCATGCCCACAAATAGTTTACTCACTATAGATCCTGGGCTTCATAAATAGAGGCGTAGAGTACAAAAGCAAGGAAGTTATGATGAACCTGTATAAAACACTGGTTCGGCCTCAACTGGATTATTGTGTCCAATTCTGGGCACTGCACTTTAGGAAGGATGTGAAGGCCTTAGAGAGGGTGCAGAAAAGATTTACAAGAATGGTTTCCGAGGTGAGGGACTTCAGTTACGTGGATAGACTGGAGAAGCTGGGGTTGTTCTCCTTAGAGCAGAGAAGATTGAGAGGAGATTTGATAGAGGTGTTCAAGATCATGAGGAGTCTGGACAGAGTAGATAGAGAGAAACTGTTCCCATTGGCGGAAGGGTCGAGAACCAGAGGACACAGATTTAAGGTGATTGGCTGAAGAACCAAAAGTGACATGAGGAAAAACCTTTTTACGCAGCAAGTGGTTAGGATCTGGAATTCACTGCCTGAGAGGGTGGTGGAGGCAGACTCAGTCACGGCTTTCAAAAGGGAATTGGATAAGTACCTGAAGGAAAAAAATTTGCAGGGACATGGGGAAAGGGTGGGGGAGTGGGACTAGCTGAAGTGTTCTTGCAGAGAGCTGGCACGGGCTCGACAGGCTGAATGACCGGCTCCTGTGCTGTAACCATTCTATGAGTTGGACTCTTTATAACCCCTATTCTGGATCATATTTACCTTTCTCTAATACACTAGCAGTGTTCCTAAACCCCTAAAGATGGTCAGCAGGATATGACCAATTACATTAACGAATTCCTCACATATCCGAGCATGTAGTCTATCTGAGTCTTGCCTTTACCCAATGCTCTCATTACCTCCTTATTCCTCTGATCCTAATATTCCCTTACCCCTCACTGAAAATTCTGCCTCTCTATGGTTTGCTCTGTGGACACTGACACAGTCGTTTAGTTATAACTGCCATCCACTGGTCATTTGGTATCATATGGCCCTTAGGGATCCTTTGGGATTCGTACCGTTTCCATGGGTAGCAGTTTGCTAAGAATATATTTATAAAAGTCGTTCACATTCTCCTCTTAAATAAAAACAGAAAATGCTGGAAATAAACACCCGGTTCTTGAGCATTTGAAGGAGAAAAGACAGGTTAACCTTTCAGGTGGAAGCTTTCGTCAGACCTGGAAATATTCCTGTTCTGTTTTTTGAAAGATTTGGCTTTCACCCAGTGTGATATTGTGCCTCACGCCCTAAATGAAATATAACTAGCAATTTATTGGTGAAGAAAGCTGTGTTAACATGTCACTAGTTGTGGTCAGATAATTGCAGAGAAAAATATTTAAAAACACAACCGCTCTGGTGAAGGTGAAAGTTTTCCAAGTCTTTGAGGAAGGAGCTTGTCTGGTAAAGTCAGTGACGAGCTTTTTGGGTCTTTCTGAATACAAACCTAATGCTCGCTCTTTCTCTTCTCTGTTGTATTAGATTCCAGCTCGGAGAACTGCCGATCGGTGACACAGGAGCACGCCACGGCACTGGGACTGGCCATATTTGGCTTGCTAGTGGAACGCTGCATCGAACAGCTAAAGGAAGCTGCCAGAGGTAAGTGTTAATGTCCGTACCTGTGACGTGTCCTTTGCTTTTGGGCCTGAATCAAACAAACAAGGGCCAGTATTTGTATATTCTGTGTAACACTGTTGTAAGTGTTGGCAAATTTCTTTCTGACATAAGCACATAAAATAGACATCCTTTTTAATGAGGTTGTGTTCTGTGTTGTTTACAAACTGCTAATGCTTTGATCATTACCTAACTCCAGTCCTTAGTGAGTTGCTAAATACAGTAATGTGCTGCGTTTTCAACATGTGTTTCCATATTCAGCCAAAAGACTTCAGGCTCCAATGGCTCTACAAAGCAACCAGGGGAAGAAAGGCTGCTCAGTCAGTGTAGCGTGAGACCGAGTGGCAGGGTAGAGGGTTTGCGTTGTGATTTCACACGCATCCTGTTCCCGATCTCCGCCGCATCCTTCGAGTTTATGCCTAGTGGAGGTAGAATCATACAGCACAGAAGGAGGCCATTCGGCCCATTGCGCCAGTGCACTCTTTGAAAGTCCCACTTGCTCTTTCCCCACTGCCCTGCAAAATGTTTCCATTTCAAGTCTATAACCAATTCTGTATCTTAAATCTGTATCCTTTGGTTACTGACCCTCCTGCCAGTGGAAAGAGTTTCTCCTTATCTACTCTATTGAAACCCCATATAACTTTGAACACCTCTATTAAATCACCCCTTAACTTTCTTAAAATGAAGTGCTTGTCCACGTGGAGGGAAAGAAAATTGCAGGGCAATGATGTATATAAATGGGAGGAGGGCAGAGTGATGCATGCATCTGGGGGGTTGGAGATGAAATAATAGCTGAGACACTGAACTGCTGAGACACTGAACTGGAAGGCTTCTCTCGTGCGCACTTTATGCTGTTACCAGACCAGAATATTTTTAGTTGTTCCTCTGACTTCAGAACCCAAGTGTGGCAGGATCTCCATTATCTAACTGTTCAAAATGCATTACTACTTATATTGTAATAAATGGCTAGTTACTGCCAGAAATGCTAACATATTTCTAATGGGGTCCAGTTTGACGGGAAATTCCCCCCTTTTGGTCTAGCCTTTAGAATGTTCCTGCTGAGATTATTTGAAAGTTTCAAGGTATATTGTTGATTCCATCCCCCATCCCGGCCATCATCCGTGCCTTTGAGACCTCGACTATTCCAACGCTCTCCTGGCCGGCTTCCCATCTTCCACCCTCCGTAAACTTCAGCTCATCCAACACTCTGCTGCCTGTATCCTATCCTGAACCAGGCCCAATTCTCCCAGCACACCCTGTCCTTGCTGACCTATATTGGCTCCCAATCCTCCAATGTCTCCGATTTAAAATTCTCATTTGTGTGTATTAAAACCATTTATGGACTTTCCTCTATTTTTGTGATCTTCTCCATCCCAATAACTGCACCCCCCCCCCCCAAACCCCATCCATTCCTCTGAATTTGGCCTTTTGCGCATTTCCCTCTTCCCTGTTGGTGGTCGTGACTCCAGTCCTCACGTACTGGAATTCCATTCATGAACCCCTTTGCGCATCCACCTCCTTAAAGTCCCTCCATAAATCCCACCTTTTCAAACAAGCTTTCAGTCTCCCTTCCTAATATCTCCTCCTTTGGCTTTGGGTGTATTTTTGCCTGATTATGCGTCATGCCTTGGGACGTTTTTCCATGTTAAAGACACAATATGAACGCAAGTTGACTCTGCATGGCTGGAAGAAAACATTTGCTCAACACACAATACAAACCTGTTCCTAATTGGACTTGTTCACTTGGGTATTTGGATGATGGAAAGTCTCCCGTTCCTGTTGCCTGTTTTAAGTTGCTGTAATTATTAGCTCTCATTGGGTTCCATTTCCAATGTGAATGACGTCTTACTGCAGTACAGTAATGTGTTTACAGGCACTGGGAGCACACGATAAGTTTTGTATTCATTGGGTTGGGTCATTGTGATCTTCATAAAGATGATCTCCTGAGTGAATGATTGCTTCTGAGGAGCAAACGGTTCTCGTATGCTCAGATCTGAAGTTTTTAAAGATTTTGGTATCTGAGAAGATCACTTTTCTCTTTAGATAAACTGTTCTCTGGAAAAAATCCAGTTGATCTCACAGTTTGCGTTGTTTTCCCTCCATGACTTACTGTCACGCTGGCTGCAGAAAGTTTCCATCTTGGGGGCATGGCCTCTTTAACTCTCTGTGCACGAGGAGAGTTTCTGCCTCACTTTTGCGATTGGAGTTTACTGTGTCAGTTTAAAGTGTAAAGACCTCTACCCGATGTGCACTGCAGTTTGTTTTGCATGGGTTCAGGATTATTTTGATGGATACGTGGCAAACAAATCACGTCTAAATTCTTGGAGTACCTACAGAAAAAAAGCACTTAAATAATTTTACAGCTCAAATAGTCACTTTTATGTGATTCTATTTCTTGTTTTCAGACGATTTAGGAGCAGTTATACACAGAATCTTAGCTGGTTGGCAGTGAGCAATAAGGCAGTAATTCAATCTCTGGATTCGGATAACATTCCTAAACCACAACGAGCTGCTCTCCTGGTTTATGATGTCATCTGGAGTCCCCTTGATTTAAATTATGGCCATAATGCTCACTGCAAACATCTATAAACTTAACGAATATATATGTGTGTGTTCACCATACATGGTTTTAAGATTGAAATTCTGTGAATGACGATTGGAAGCAGCGCTGTGGGTGGGACGTATTGCGATGTAGTTGCGTTCACAGGAAAATACAGTAAAGGGTCATTTTGCACTTCTAAAGCCGAGTTGCGAGGAAGTTAAGAGTGAAGTATATATGTTAGTGTTAAAATCTGAGAATGTCGGGAACTAAGCCAGCTTGTCCAGCCCTGTTCGCACTGGTTCTTTATTTGTTTTTGTAATGTGGGCAAATTGACAAGGCTGCATTTATTGCCCATCCCGAGTTGTCCTCAGGGCATTAAGAGCCAACCGCAGAATGTGAGACTGGAATCACGTGTAGGCCAAATCAGGTAGGGTTTCCCTTCTTCGGGGAAGGGAGCCTGAACAACATTAGTGAACCAGTTGGGTTTGTTTCACAACAAAACAGCTGCTTTCATGATCATTTTTTGGTATCACACCACAGATGTATTGAGTTCAGTTTTACTAGTTGCCATGGTGGGATTTGAACTCTCCACCTCTGGGTTGCTAGTCCAGTGCCATAAGCACTAGGTACTACTACTGTAGTTAGTAAGGAACAGAATGATCAAGGCTACTGCTGTCTAATTCAGCATAGATATCTCTGAAACTATGCAAGATAGAGAATGGTGGCAAATGGCAATGTTATGTCGAGTTTTATACTTTCATTTGTGACCACATCTCGTTAATACCCAGTATAGTTCTGGAGAAATCATCAAACAAACGAGTTGTGTAAAAGTACTGTCACTCAGCAGGTGTCTGGCATTCTCGAAGGATGTCGCTCAGGAAGCCTCTTAATGGAGCAACTTGGCTGGAGAGGAAGTCACTCAAGGGGCTCCTTTACAGGACTGTGAACCTCTCGCGGGGCTGTTTAATGTTCTGGTTGGCAAAAGGAAAGTTAACACTGGAGGCCTCCCTGCAGGCTTGGTTTTCCAAAAAGAGTCACTTCAGAAGCTTCCTTGTGCAACTGCTTTTCTCGGAAGGGGAGTCACTCAGGAGACTTCCAAACTGAGTTACCCTGCTGTTTTTTTCTCGTGATTGCATTACTTGAAAACGTTCATGTTGATGACTTGCACTACAAGGAAACGAGGCTTAATTGATGTGCGGGGTGTAAGGTGGTTGTTCCTTTTATGGTTTTTGATTGTTGCTTTTCAATGAATGTGAATATTTATCAAACCATATCCATGGGCTGCCTTTATCGTCATTGGGGCAGAGCCCATTAGCCAAGCACAGAACAATCACTTGCTTAACAACCAATGAAATCGCCAGAAAGTGACACAATCAAAACAATTTTATAATTATCGCCCAGTGAGATTGCTTAAAAGTGTCACATTGGTGTGTCACATGACTGCTATTAGCCAGTCAGATTGCTGGAAATCAACACTTAACAATTAAAGAGATCACATGATTTACTGTTGGCCATTGATGTTCAAAAGGGTGAACAGTATTAAAAAATATATATATTAAACGATGTAAAATGGAGGGATCCGCACTTTATTTCAGAAGCAAGATTGATCTCGTAACTGAACGAGGGGGACGTATGGTGGTGGGGGAGGGGTGGGTGGAGCAGCCGTTGTTTGTGATGTTTACATGAGTGAGGCTCGTTCAGTAACTCAGAAATTGAGTGAGTCACACTGGTCAGTGGAATGGCTGGATCCTGTACTATATTCACGATGTTACAGTGCACGGTTCCATTTATACAGCTTGTGTTTATGGTTGAATGTTGCTCTTCTCTCATGCCCACTCACCTGTCGCACTGTTTCTTGTCTGAGGACTGTTAGCTGGCTGGACCTAGAGTACCCTTGTCTCCAACCAATCGTGGACATCTCCATGATCACCACAGTGGGTGGTGCAATTCAGGGTGGGTGAAACAGAAGGGGCGGACCTCTCTCTCCTTATCACAATTCACAATTCAAATCGCTTTATTGGCATGATAAGGTACATCTTATGTTGCCAAAGCATCAAAATACATTTATGGTTGAACACATAAACGCAGTTCTATTCATACAGTGTATAAACAGGTATATCCCTGAGTGTATAAATATACATTCGCATTGTTTATATATATTCTTTTCTTAGTTTACTGGTTGTCCCTCTGTTCATGGCAAGCTGTAACATAGTGTGCCGCCAGTGTTATACAGCTTCTCTCCTCTCCCAGTAGGAATGGGAGTTTTTGGTTGTCATTCAGATTTCTGAAATCAGGGCATATTTGTGAGAATTTTTGGTAGAAATTCTCCCTGATGCCCTGATATTTTCCACAAGCTGTGAGGAAGTGCATCTCTGTCTCCACCACTCCCTGACTGCAGTGAGAGCATATCCTGTCCTCTCTTGGCAGCCTGGTCTGCCTGTGTCTGCCTTTTTCGATCGCTAGGCTATGTTCGCTAAGTCTGTACCTTGTCAAGGTTCTTCTCAGTTTGTTATCCTTTACCATGGTCAGGTAATCAGCTATGTTGTATTGTCTGTTTAGGGCCAAGTAGCAATTGAGTTTGCTTTGGGTTTTTGTTGTTTCTGCCCAATATGTCAGATATTTTTCCTTTTGCTTAGCGACGATTGTGTTGGGTCGAATTCTTTGTGTTACCCTGTCACTGTCCTGGGGCTGGTTATTGTTAGTATTGTTAGTAGTTACTTCACTGAGTCCCAGGACTAGTTGACTGAGGGTATTCTTCTTTATGGTCAGCTCTTGGCATTTCAGGGCGTCGTAGTGATAGCATTGGGGGTTGCTCATTTGTAGGTGATTCCAAAATTTGGTGGCTCTTTTTTGGATAGTGATTATTAATGGATATTGGCCTAGTTCCGCCCTGCATGCATTGTTTACTGTTTTCCTTTGAGTCCGGAGGATACTTTTACAGAATTCTGCATGTAGGATCTCAATTGGGTGTTTGTCCCATTTTGCGAATTCTTGTTGAGTTAGCGGTCCCCATACCTCACTGCCATAGAGTGCAATTGGTTCAATTACTGATTTGAAAATTTTGAGCCAAATGCTAATTGGGATTTCTATTTGGATTGATTTTTTGATGGCATAGAAAGCCCAGTGAATATTAAAAGTTTGGTACTGTGTACTGTTGCTTCTCGTGGTCAGACTGAGACCTGACCTAAACTGAAATGCCCTGGAACTCAATCTAACCTTTGGGGGTTAAGGCTGCGGTTGCTTGGGCTTCATTATATTGCCGAGCCTTAGATGGGTAAAACAGCGCCTGTTACTGTCCTAACTGTAGGGCTTGATTGTCAGCAAAAACTGCGATTTTGTGCACATTTCATTCAGATGCAGCAGTGTTACTTGTTCCCATGGCTTTTCTAAACGAAGTATCTAATAGATGACAACTTGTTTACATTTTGGACTTGTACCAAATGGCGCTCAGCAAGCCTGCAGTCACCGAACCGCAGCATCCCTTCACAAAACCATCTGCTGTCAGTTTCAGGACACTGTCGTAACCTGAAATGTAACCGGCTGGAGACCTCTCAGCAACGCACTGCAGTAACATGTAAATAATGAAGGGTGTGATTTATAGGCTGCTGATCTTGCCAGTATACTGCAGTGCCTGCTGCTTTATAAAATTATTTAAAAAGAAAAATATGGCCCACTTAAGAAGGAATGGCTGACGTTGGTTAGCATGCTGCCCTTTCACTTCTAGACTCTGGGTTGAAGTCCAGCCCAGACTAAAAACGAGTCTCCTCTCTCTGCTGGTTTTAGTCGTCTCAACTCCATTCATGGTTGGTGCAAGTCCACAGGATGGACCTGCCCCTGTTCAGCACCCAGTCACACTGCTAGCCGAGTGCTGGGTTGCCTCCTGTTTGAACTGCCCTCCCCCAGTCCTACTGATGGTTAACCTCATGAAGGAGAGGAGGAAGGAAACAAGTGAAGCAATGCAGGAATAAGGGAATAATAAGAACTTTCCTACAGTGGGATTCCGCAGGGCTCAGTACTAGGTCCTTTGCTTTTTGTGGTATATTTCAATGATTTAGACTTCAATGTAGGGGACATGATTAAGAAGTTTGCAGATGATACAAAAATTGGCCATGTGGTTGACAGTGAGGCAGAAAGCTGCAGACTGCAAGAAGATATCAATGGACTGGTCAGGTGGGCAGAAAAGTTGCAAATGGAATTCAATCCGGAGTAGTGTGAGGTAATGCATTTGGGGAGGGCTAACAAGGCAAGGGAATACACAATAAATGGTAGGATACTGAGAAATGTAGAGAACATAAGAAATAAGAGCAGGAGTCGGGCATTCGGCCCCTCGAGCCTGCTCCACCATTCAATAAGATCAAGACTGATCGTCGACCTCAGCTCCACTTTCCCGCCCGATCTCCATATCCCTTGATTCCCCGAGAGTCCAAAAATCTATCGATCTCAGCCTTGAATAAACTCAATGACTGAGCATTCACAGCCCTCTGAGTCAGAGAATTCCAAAGATTCACAACCCTCGTGAGTGAAGAAATTCCTCCTCATCTCAGTCTTAAATGGGCTACCCCTTATCCTGAGACTATGCCCCCTAGTTCTAGACTCTCCAGCCAGGGGAAACAACCTCTCTGCATCTACCCTGTCAATCCCCTTCAGAATCTTGTATGTTTCAATGAGATCGCCTCTCATTCTTCTAAACTCCAGAGAGTATCGGCCCATTCTACACAATCTCTCCTCATAGGACAGCCCTCTCATCCCAGGAATCAATCTAGTGAACCTTTGTTGCACCGTCTCCAAGGCAAGTATATCCTTCCTTAGATAAGGAGACCAAAACTGTGCACAGTACTTCAGGTGTGGCCTCAACCAAGGCCCTGTACAATTGTAGCAAGACTTCCTTACTCTTATACTCCAACCCCCTTGCAATAAAGGCCAACATGCCATTTGCCTTCCTTATTGCTTGCTGTACCTGCATGCTAGCTTTCTGTGTTTCTTGCACGAGGTCACCCAAATCTCTCTGAACACCCAACATTTGAAAGTTTCTCACCATTTAAAAAATATCCTGTTTTTCTATTCTTCCTACCACAGTGAATAACCTCACATTTCCCTACATTATACTTCATCTGCCACCTTACTGCCCACTCACTTAGTCTATCTATATCCCTTTACAGACACTTTGTCTCCTCACAGCTAACTGTCCCACTTAGCTTTGTATCATCAGCCAACTTGGATACATTGCACTCGGTCCCTTCATCTAGGTCATTAATTGAATTGAATATAGATCGTAAATAGCTGAGGCCCCAACACTGATCCTTGCGGCACCCCACTGGTTACAGCCTGCCAACCTGAAAAAGATCCGTTTATCCCTACTCTCTGTTTTCTGTCTGTTAACCAATCCTCGATCCATGCTACTATATTATCCCCAACCCCTAAAGCCCTAATCTTGTGTAATCTTTTATGTGGCACCTTATTGAATGCCTTTTGGAAATCCAAATATCCTACATCCAATGGTTCCCCTTTATCTACCCTGCTAGTTACGTCCGCAAAAACTCTTAATAAATTTGTCAAACACGATGTCCCTTTCATAAAACTATGTTGACTCTGCCTAATCATGTTATGATTTTCTAAGTGACTTGATACCACTTCCTTAACAATGGATTGCAGCATTTTCCCGACGACTGATGTCAGGCTAACAATTGGCCTGTAGTTCCCTGTTTTTTCTCTCCTTCCTTTCTTGAAAGCGGTGTTACATTTGCGCTCTTCCAATCCGCTGGGATCATTCCAAAATCTAGGGAATTTTAGAAGATCATAACCAATGCAGCCACTGTCTCTTCAGCCATCTCTTTCAGAACCCTAGGACGTAGTCCGTTAGGTCCAGGGGATTTGTCGGCTTTTAGTCCCATTAGTTTCTCTAGTACTTTTTCTCGACTTATATTAATTACGTTAAGTTCCCCACCCTCATTAGACCCTTGGTTCCACAACATTTTTGGTATGCTTTTTGTGTCTTCTACTGTGAAGACAGATAAAAAATATTTGTTTAACGTTTCTGCCATTTCTTTATTCCCCATAATAATTTCTCCTGTCTCAGCCTCTAAGGGACCAACGTTTACTTTTGCTACTCTTTTCCTTTTTACATACTTGTAGAAGCTCTTACAATTTGCTTTTATATTTCTTGCTCGTTTTCTCTCATTCTATTTTTTCCCTTTTTATCAATTTTATGGTCAACCTTTGCTGGTTTCTGATCTCTCCCAATCCTCAGGTTTACTATTATTCTTGGCAACATTATAAGCTGCTTCTTTCAATCTAATGCTATCCTTAACTTCTTTAGTTAGCCACGGTTGGATCACTTTTCCTGTGGAGTTTTTGTTTCTCAATGAAATGTATTTTTGTTGAGAATTATGACATATTTCTTTAAATGATAGCCACTGCTTATCTACTGCCATACCCTTTAATCTATTTTTCCAATCTACTTTAGCCAACTCGCCCCTCATACCCATGGAATTGGCTTTATTTAAGTTTTAAGACTCTAGTTTCGGACGTCGGCAAGTCACTCTCAAAATTAATGTGAAATTCTATCATATTATGATCATTCTGCCCCAGAGGATCCTTTACTATGAGATTGCTAATTAATCCTGTCTCATTACACAATACAAGATCTAAAATAGCCTGTTCCCTGGTTGGTTCCATGACACATTGTTCTCGGAAACTGTCCCGAATGCATTCCATGAACTCGTCCTCCAGACTACCTTTGCCAATTTGACTTGTCCAGTCTATATGAAGATTCAAGTCCCCCAAGATTATTGCATTACCTTTGTTGCAAGCCCCTACTATTTCTTGATTAATATTCTGTCCAACGGTATAGCTACTGTTAGGGGGCCTATATACTACTCCCACCAGTGTTTTTCTGCCCCTTGCTATTCCTTATCTCCACCCATACTGATTCTACTTCCTGATCTTCCGAGCCGAGATCCTTTCTCGTTACTGTCCTTATGTCATCCTTTATTATCAGGGCTACCCCCCCCCCCTTTTCCATTCTGAGGAACAGAGGGACCTTGGAGTGCATGTCCACAGATCCCCGAAGGTAGCAGGACAGGTAGATAAGGTGGTTAAGAAGGCATACGGAATGCTTGCCTTTATTAGCTGAGGCATAGAATATAAGAGCAGGGAGGTTATGCTTGAACTGTATAAAACACTAGTTAGGCCACAGCTAGAATACTGCGTACAGTTCTGGTCACCACATTACAGGAAAGATGTGATTGCACTAGAGAGGGTGCAGAGGAGATCTACGAGGATGTTGCCAGGACTTGGAGAATTTTAGCTATGAGGAAAGATTGGATAGGCTGGGCTTGTTTTCTTTGGAACAGAGGAGGGTGAGGGGAAATTTAATTGAGGCTTATAAAATTATAAAGGGCCTCGATAGAGTGGATAGGAAGGACCTATTTCCCTTAGCAGAGTGGTCAGTAACCAGGGGGCATAGATTTAAAGTAATTGGTAGAAGGATTAGAGGGGATTTGAGGAGAAATTCTTTCATTTAGAGTGTGGTGGGGGTCTGGAACTCACTGCCTGAAAGAGTGGTAGAGGCAGAAACCCTCACCACATTTAAAAAGTGCTTGGATGTGCACTTGAAGTGTTGTAACCTCCAGGGCTACGGACCAAGAGCTGGAGAGTGGGATTAGGCTGGGGAGCTCTTTTTCGGCTGACACGATCACATTGGGCCGAATGGCCTCCTTCTGTGCTCTAAATGTCTATGATTCTGTGATTCTAAGCCTGCTGGTAGATTAGTAAGATCCCACAAACAGCATTGAAATAGAAGACCAGTTCATCAGTTTTTCTCAGTGTGGGTTGAGGGATAAATATCGGCCAGATCACTGGGAGGAACTCTCCTGCTTGTCTTAAAATAGTGCTGTAGCAGTCGGACAGAGCCTCAGTTTAATGTCAATTCCAGTAGACTGTACCTCTAACAGTGCAGCACTCCTGCACGACTGTACCTCTGACAGTGCAGCACTCCCACACGACTGCACTGGGAGTGTCGGCCTAGATTATGTGCTAAGTCCTGGGGTGGGAACCCATGCCCATCTGACTTGGGCGAAAGTGCTACCCACCGAGCCAAACTGACATTTAAGAGATTAAGGGCTCGATTTTGTTACTGGGGCGGGCTGGGGTCGTGTAATCCGCTTTTCGTGTTAGCCACCCGATTCTAAATCGATGTGGGAGAATGAAGCGATTTTAACTTAAGTGGGCAATTGAGTTCCAGCGTGTGGGAACCCATGGCCCAATTAGTGTTTTCAGTCTGAAACTCGCCTCCGATGACGTCATCATTGCTGCTGTATTTAAGGTCTGCAACAAGCCTTGCTTCTTCTGCAGACTGCCAACCTTTTGGCCTTTCATGTTAGAGGGACCTGGAGGCAGAATGACCAGCGAGAGACCTAGGTCTGCTCCCAGGCTTGATGACGTTGCCTTGCAAGCTTTAGTGGAGGGAGCAAGAGCCAATAAAGAGGTGCTCTTCCCTTCTTCAGGGAGGAAGAAGCCTCCCCAGCAGACCAAGACTGTGTGGATCCAGGTGGCAGAGGAGGTCAGCTCTTTGTCGATAACCCGCAGAACCTGGCTTCAGTGCAGGAAGAGGTTTCATGACCTGCGCACTGGAAAAGTGAGTATGACTTTCCCATCACCCTCAATCTGATCCCCATTGCCTCTCCTCACCAGCACTCAGCTTTAGCAATCTCTTCCTCCACATCCCACTTGACACTGACATCCATGCACCCTTACCCATTCCCTCTCTCTCTATGGTCACATTCACCTAACTATTTGACCATGCAGCCCTCACACTCCCTATCACTGTGATGCTATGAAAACAACTTACAACACACAGGGAGGGCCCTTGGTCTTGCCACCTCACTCCATCTTTGTCTCCTAAGCATCTATGCTATAGATTCTCTACACTCACTCCTTCATTCACACTCAAACTCCACTTGTCTCCCTCATTGCAGGAAAAGAGAGCTCACAGTAAGAGGGAAAGAGCAAGGACAGGAGGAGGGCCACCCTCAGTAGCCCAGCGCGGCCCTGGAGATCGTGGGAGTGGAGGACGATGCGCAAGTGGGGGACGGACAAACGGGTGCATCACAGCAAGCTGGTGACAGAATAGTTTTCCATCTCTCTCATTGACATTGCATGAGTCACTGATAATGATTCTGAAGCTATAACAGATGGACTTATGATCATCTGCAATATGCAATGTGCATGTAACCTTGGCATCACATCTCTGACTCTCTTTACTCCCCCACAGGAACATCGCAAGCACCCGTACCCACTAGCCAGGAGGAAGAGTCTGAGCATCCAGACTCCTCAGAGGAAGCTGCAACCTCTGAGGGCGCAGCGTCAGCAGAATTCAGCGCACCCAGCACCAGCGCAGACACTCACACCTCGGTGGTACCTTCACGAGATAGTGCAGTGTTGTCACCTGGTCTATCACAGCTCACAAGTGAGCATCAGCAGACAGGGACAGCAGTGGAGAGTCCTAGTCGGAGGGCGCAAGACTCTGCCAGCTCGGCTCAGCTGCATGTCGACCCTCTGCCTTTGGGTCTATCCACAAGATCAGCGGTGCTGGAGCTCCAGGAACAGATGCAGGAGTCTCTGGCAGGTTTTGTCTCCAGGGTCGCTGCGAGTGTGGAGCGAATGGAGGAGTCCATTGCGAACATGAGCAGAGCCTTTGTGGAGTCATTGGCGCATGAACGCATCACCGTGGAAAGGATGGCAACCTCCATGGAGGTGATAAGTCGCTAGAGTGCAGAAAACATGGTGAGTTTTCTGAATAGAATGACATCTCTGGAGGAGCGATGGTCATCTATTGAACAGAGAAACCAGACCTTCATGGAAGTCCTTCTGAGCAGAACTGCCAGTGCAGATACGGGTCCCCATGGCCCCCCTGATGTGCAGCAAGGTGCTCTCAAGCCACTTGCAAGTGCTGAGGGGGACCTGACCCATGAGAGGGAAGTTGGTGGCAGACATCAAGGAAGTGGGGGCTCCTCTCCAGGCGCTCACACTTCCATACCACTGCAGAACCCCACCAGAGCCCACACCCAACTGAGATTGGGGTCTCAACCCCTGCACAGCCGCAGGAGCAGCAGACTGTTGGCGAGCCCTCGCAGGTTCGCAACCCCAGAGGACGCCCGCCAAAGGTGTTGAGACAGGAGCAGCAAGAAACTGAGCAAGGGGCCTGTGGTAAACCACTGTTATTGTTGTTGTTGTTGTTACACACTGTTGTACCTATGCATGTCTCGGCTGGCTCCACCCACAGGCCCAGGTATAAAGGTGATTGACCTGCAGCCCCCTGGCTTCTTGGAACCCAGTCAACCACGAGAGGCATGCTCTGTTCTTTGCTAATAAAAGCCTTTAGTTACTCTCTTAACTCTCAGTCTTTTATGAGTAATTGATAGCGCATCAATTTTATTAGCAAAAACAAAATGTCGACATTTGCTGAACAGCAGGCTGCTGCACCAAACGCGGAACAGCAGGCTGCTGCACCAAACGCTGAGCAACAGGAGCTGCTGCGAGCCCTCAGACCAACATGCCTGGACCTAGACCCCCAAGAAGTGGGTTCGGCTACCAAATTCATGCATTGGCTGCGTTGCTTCGAGGCCTACCTGCAAGCCTCAACTGTGACCCTGGACGAAAACAAGTTGGAAATCCTGGCCTCAAAGGTGAGCCACCAAGTTTATACAATAATCCAGGACGCGACGACCTACGCGGCGGCTATCGGTCTGCTAAAAGGGCAATATGCACGCCCGGTAAATACGGTCTATGCCCGGCACCTCTTAAGATCCCGCAGACAGCAGCCCGGGGAATCGGTGGAGGCCTTCCTACGGGCACTACGGATACTCGGCCGAGACTGCGATTGCAAAGAAGCATCAGCCGCAGCACACACGGAGGGACTGATCCGAGATGCTTTCGTTGCGGGTCTAAGGTCCGACTACTCCCGGCAGAGACTGTTGGAAAAGGGAGAAATGGACCTGAGAAAGGCAGTGTCCCTCGCGCTCTCGCTCGACGCGGCCCACAGGAATATGGACGCCTTCTCCCCTAACCGCTCCGCAACGTGGACGCCACAACCTTGGGTCATGGGACCGCCACCTTCAACTGCTGCTGCGACGTCCAAGGCACAGAAATGTTATTTTTGTGGCCAGGCAAAACACCCCAGAGCACGCTGCCCGGCGAGAAACGCTACCTGCTCCGGCTGCGGGAAGAAAGGACACTATGTCAGCGCCTGCAAAGGTAAAACCGCTAATGCCAGCAGTGCCGTGATGCGCTATCAATTACTCATAAAAGACTGAGAGTTAGAAGAGTAACTAAAGGCTTTTATTAACAACAGAATGGAGGTCTGCCTCGAGTGGTCGACCGGTCCAGGATACAAAGGGCTGGGGAGCAGTCACCTTTATACTAGGACCTGTGGGAGGAGTCAGCCGAGGCATGTCCAGGCATGTACACAGTGGAATACAAACAGGAATACAAACAGTGGTTTACCACGCCGCGTGCGAACCGTGGGGGCAGCCATCTTGTCCGCCATCTTGGGCTCCCCCAGCCGCGTGGGGATCGGGACCATGGACGACGCCATTTTGTCCGCCATCTCGGACGTCTCCAACTTCAACCACGGGGGACCCGGACTCAACCACCGCCTCATCTGACGACCACATCGACTCGCTCGACCATACGCTGGCCTCCGTGACGCTGGACCAATCTCTCCCTCATCAACTGTCCAGGTCCATGATGGATATTAAGGTAAACGGCCGCGCCACTACCTGCCTTTTTGACAGCGGGAGCACGGAAAGCTTTATCCACCCCGACACGGTGCGCAGTTACTCTCTCCCGGTCCTGCCGACGCGACATCGGATATCTTTGGCTTCCAAAGCCCAGTCAGCGGACGTCGGTGGCTACTGTGTAGTGACCCTTTCAGTAAGGGGCACAGAATACAAAAATTTTAAACTCCTGGTCCTGCCCCATCTTTGCGCTGCCGTTCTACTGGGGTTGGATTTTCAGTGCCACCTTAAAAGTGTCACATTAGCGTACGACGGACCCCTCCCCCCACTCACAGTCTGCAGCCAGCAGCTTTTAAACCGCCCGCCGCGCACCATTTGCAGCCTCTCCACCCTTAAAGTCCCCCCCCCCCCCCCCCTTGTTCGCTAACCTCACCCGCGACTGTAAGCCCATCGCTACCAAAAGCAGGCGTTACAGTGCCGGGGATAGGAGCTTCATTAAATCCGAGGTAGCAAGACTCCTGAAGGAAGGGATTATTGAAAGTAGCACCAGCCCATGGCGAGCACAAGTGGTGGTAGTGAAGACTGGCGAAAAACAGCGTCTAGTTATTGACTACAGCCAGACGATCAATCGCTACACCCAGCTAGATGCATACCCACTCCCCCGCATATCTGACATGGTCAATCAGATAGCACAATACCGGGTGTTCTCGACGATTGATCTGAAGTCGGCATACCACCAGCTCCCCATCAGGGCTGAGGACCGCGAGTACACAGCTTTTGAAGCTGACGGTCGTCTCTACCACTTCCTCAGAGTTCCCTTCGGCGTCACCAACGGGGTTTCAGTCTTCCAACGGGAGATGGACCGGATGGTCGACCAGAACGCGCTCCAGGCCACTTTCCCCTATCTAGACAACGTCACCATCTGCGGCCGCGACCAGCAGGACCATGATGTTAATCTAGAGAAATTCCTCCGTACGGCCCAGCGGCTGAACCTAACATACAACAAGGACAAATGTATGTTTCGTACCAAGCGCCTTGCCATTCTTGGCTGTGTAGTGGAGAACGGAGTCATCGGCCCCGACCCCGACAGGATGCGCCCCCTTATGGAGCTCCCCCCTCCCCCACTGCCAAAAAGCACTGAAGAGATGCCTAGGGTTTTTCTCGTACTATGCTCAGTGGGTGCCCAACTATGCGGACAAAGCCAGACCCCTCATCAAGTCCACCTCCTTCCCCCTGACAGCAGAGGCCTGTGCAGCCTTCACTCTCATAAAAGGAGATATTGCGAAGGCCACAATGCAGGCAGTGGATGAGTCCATCCCTTTCCAAGTGGAGAGCGACGCATCCGACTTTGCCCTAGCTGCAACCCTTAACCAGGCGGGGAGAGCCGTGGCCTTTTTCTCAAGGACCCTCCAGGGCCCCGAGATTCGACACTCCTCTGTCGAAAAGGAGGCCCAGGCCATTGTGGAAGCTTAGTGACATTGGAGGCATTACCTGGCCAGAAAACGATTTACCCTGCTCACTGACCAGCGTTCAGTAGCTTTTATGTTTAATAATAAGCAGAGGGGCAAAATCAAGAACGACAAGATCTTGAGGTGGAGAATCGAACTCTCCACCTACAATTACGATATCTTGTACCGGCCCGGGAAACTCAATGAGCCCCCAGATGCCCTATCACGTGGTACATGCGCCAACGCGCAGGTCGATAGACTGAAGACCCTCCACAATGACCTCTGCCACCCGGGGGTCACCAGGTTTTTTCACTTCATCAAATCCCGTAACCTGCCCTACTCCATCGAGGAGGTCAGGACCATGACCAGGAACTGCCAAATCTGTGCCGAGTGCAAACCGCATTTTTATAGGCCAGACAGAGCAAGCCTGATCAAAGCCACGCGCCCCTTTGAACGGCTGAGCGTCGATTTTAAAGGGCCCCTCCCCTCCTCCGACCGCAATGTGTACTTCCTCAACATAATTGATGAGTAACCCCGTTTCCCGTTTGCCATCCCTTGCTCAGACATGACCAGTACCACGGTCATTAAATGTCTGAATGACCTCTTCGCCTTGTTCGGTTTCCCTAGCTATATTCATAGCGACAGGGGCTCATCCTTTATGAGCGACGAACTCCGGCAGTACCTGCTCTCGAGAGGTATCGCTACAAGCAGGACCACCAGCTACAACCCTCGGGGGAATGGCCAGGTGGAAAGGGAGAATGCGACGGTCTGGAAGGCAGTCCTTTTAAACTTGAAATCTAAGGGCCTTCCGACCTCTCGCTGGCAGGAAGTCCTCCCTGCGGCGCTCCATTCGGTCACTGCTCTGTACAGCCACCAATGCTACCCCTCACGAGAGAATGTTCTCCTTCCCCAGGAAGTCCACATCAGGGATCTCGTTACCGACATGGCTGACTTCTCCAGGACCCGTCCTACTGCGGAAGCATGTGAGGTCCCATAAGACGGACCCCCTGGTCGAGAGGGTGAGCCTCCTCCATGCCAACCCTCAGTATGCTTACGTGGTGTACCCGGACGGGCGGGAGGACACAGTCTCCATACGAGACCTCGCACCTTCGGGTGCTCCCGAAACACCTCCCTCGCCACCCACCACTACCCACGCCTACCCCCAGTACGCTTACGTAGCGTACCCGGACGGGCGGGAGGACACAGCCCCCACACGAGATCTCGCACCTTTGGGTGCCCCTGAAACACTACCATTGCCATCCACCACTACCCACAACCCAACCCCGCTAGACGGCATGCCGCAGCCCCAGGACCCGTCATTGACCACCCAACCACTCAATGAGACACCAGATTCAACGTTGGATGCTGCACCATCACCGCCGCCACCACGACGATCAGGACGGCATACAAGGCCACCTGATAGACTTACTTACATGAACCTTTAGTACACTTCACCCCGCCGGACTCAATTTTAAACAAGGGGTGAATGTGGTAAACCACTGTTGTTGTTGTTGTTATTACACATTGTTGTACCTATGCATGCCTCAACATGTCTCGGCTGGCTCCACCCACAGGCCCAGGTATAAAGGTGATTGACCTGCAGCCCCCTGGCTTCTTGGAACCCAGTCAACCACGAGGGGCATGCTCTGTTCTTTGCTAATAAAAGCCTTTAGTTACTCTCTTAACTCTCAGTCTTTTATGAGTAATTGATGGCGCATCAGGGCCTCCACATCTGCTGCAGCCACAGGGGAAGCACCACGTAGGAGCACGCGTAAGAGAAAGATACTGCACAAATAGTCACAAAGGTAGTCACTTGGGTGAAATTTGATGTTTAATGTTAAAAAGCCATCAGATGGTTACTGTAAATAAAAAATCTGATGGCTACTGCTGCAGTTGTGGCGTGTGTCATTTCGCTAATGGGACTTCCACATTGAGGGCTTAGGATTACTTGGTATATGCCTCAGTTGAGGAAGCGCTCAGTGAAGGTGGCGAGAGGGGTTTCCCAGGAGGTCACACTGGAGATGGGTGTCAGGCTCCAAACTTCCACAGCTGTGGTTATGCCTTCTAAAAGTTCCCCCAGACCTGAGACAACAAAGTCCTGCCACCTGCAAATGATGGCTGATCAAATCTCCTATTTAATGGTGGAGCTGCAGTTAATAGTCAGCAATCCAATTGTGCTCCCGCCAGGTTTCACCATCCTGTTTCAGAGCAGGCGTGCTTCACGTCGGAAAAGGGTTAAAATCACCAAGGCCTTTCAAAATGGGATAATAGAGGCAATTTAGTGCTTGTTAAGGGCCTATCCCGCCTCTTGGAGACGGGAGCAGTAAACACGATTTCTTGAAAATTGCTTGGAGGTGGGATGAAGACGGGATTGGGCCCGCCTGCCACTTTTTGCAATTTTAACACCCCACACGTCTCCATTCATGCCTCCACGGCCCTGTGAAATTCGAGCCCTAAGAATGCAAGGAATATAAGGATCAATGTGAAGACCTTTTATAAATATACTAGCTGGGGAGCCCCGCGTTGCGAGGGCAATTTTGGGGCGCGAGGGCAATTTTGGGGCGTTTGGTCTCCCTGCCCCTGTGTGTCCCCCCTCTCCCTGTCATGTCCTCTCCCTGTCCTATCCCTCCCTCCCCTCTCTCCCTCCCTCCCCTCCCCTCTCCCCCTCCCCTCGCCCTCTCCCCCACTCCCCTCTGTCCCTCTCTCCGGCCCCTCCCCCTGCCTAGCGCCTGAGGTCCGGTGCCGTTGCTGAGGTCCCCCGCGTATCGCGCGGCTGATGGACGGCCGCTGCGTGCGGGCGGGCGGCGCATGCGCGGTCAGTGCGAGCGGCCCGCGGGAGCCGGCAAGGCCGTTAGCGAGCGGGAAACTTCGGGCGGCGCGCCCGCGCTCCGTCCGCGACACCTGAGAAGGGGAAGTAGAGAGAGACAGAGAGGGAAGAGGAGAAGGAGAGAGAGGGAAGAGGAGAGAGGGAAGAGGAGAAGGAGAGAGAGGGAAGAGGAGAAGGAGAGAGAGGGAAGAGGAGAGAGGGAAGAGGAGAAGGAGAGAGAGGGAAGAGGAGAAGGAGAGAGAGGGAAGAGGAGAAGGAGAGAGAGAGAGGGAAGAAAGAGAGAGAGAGAGAAATTTTTTCAGCTTCAGGCCCCGAGTCCCCCCTGCGCGAGGGTGAGGAGGAGGAGGGGGGGGGGGGGCGTTGCTAAACACAATATAAAACTCAAATAAATTGTTAATTAATTGCCTAACACATAATTGAAATATTTACCTTAGTTCCCTAACACACAGAAAGTGTGGGGGAAAAAATCGTGGAAAATCAAGATGGCGGCCACTCACCTCGGTTCAGAAGGATAAGGCCCGCCCACACACGCACCGATTGGTCGACCGGTCAGGTCACCGAAGCGTAGGATTGGTCAATCGTCGAGTCACTCGACACTCAACTGTAGGAAGACTTCGACGTCACACGGTCGCTAATGAGATGCTAATGAGCGGAACGCTGAACGTTTTTGGGATACCGCGGGCGGGATTTTTGTCCGGCCGAAACGTAAATATGCCTATGACCGGTCCGGAATCGCAAGCTTTCTTTTGAGGCGACGCGCGCGTCGGTACGCTCTGTAACTTCCAAACGTATAGAGACCAGGCGGACAGACAGACAGACAGACAGACAGAAGAGCCGCTTTATATATATAGATTCAAAGCAAGCAGCTAATCAGGGAAACCCTAAGACCTCTGAAGCATCACAAGGGTGACACAGTACCTAGTGACCAATAAATGGCAGATATCCTGAACGATGGCTTTGTGTTCATGGTACAGTAGCAGAGTCTGTGCCTTCATCCCAATATAGAGTGGAAATTTCACTGGAGGGATGAGGTAATGTTAAGAATTTTAGAAGTTACATATGGAGAGGGACGTGATGTCGAGGGCACTAAAGGAGGACACTGTGCCTGATCCGAGTGGGACTGTACCCTGGGGAAATTATAGGAATGGCTAATGTAATCTGTCATATCCTTGCAGGATTAATTGGAAATGAGATTGGTGAATATCATGCTAATTTATAACAAAAAGCCAAAGGTAACGTGTAAATCTACAGGCCAGTGAGCCTTGCATCTATACTGGGTAAACTGGAGGCCATCATGAAGGACGAATAATAAAACACTTGAAGAAATACGGATGAGTAAGTGAGAACCAGCATAGCTCTATTGGAGGAGATCGTGTCTGACAAATCTACTGAGCTTCTTCAAAGTGCTAACATGGAGGATGAATGTAATCAGTGGATGCTTTATATTTAGATTTTCAGATTACTGAATGGCTTGCTAGGCCATCAAGAGCCAACCACTCAGTGAGGAGTGGGGTCACGTAAGGCCAGGCCAGGGTGTGGTGGCGGCTTCCCTTCTCTGAGGGGTATTAGTGAACCAGTTGATGTTGTATCACAATCTAGTTTTCGTGGTCACATTTTCTGGTGCCAGCTACAATTTAGCAGATTTATTGGTAAAGCTCACCATTGCAGTTAAACGAACCACTGTCACGACAAGGCAGATGATTCTTTTTGAAAAAAGCTGAAAGAGTTGAGAAGTACTGGGGGACATAAAAAGGTCATCTCAGTCAGGCTGTGGAAGGGCATTCGAAAGACTCTGAAATAGAAAGGAATGGTGGAAAACCTCAGGAAATGGGACAGACAGATAGCTAGCCTCTGACATTGGTAAGGTTAGCACTGAGACATGGAGAGCTGAAGAAGAGGATGACGAGATATGATTCATGAAGTTTGGGTTGACTAGCTGGAGCCATGTATGGGAGATCGAAGGTGGGAGAGGGAGGGAGGGAGGGCTGAGGTGGTGATCTATAGAGGTCGGGCAGAAAGGAGATGCAGGATAAAGCTATCAACCAATCTGCATCTAGTCTCCCCAGTATGGACACCACACCGTGAGCAGTGACTGCAGCATATTTACTACAGGGCAGTCACTGTCCCAGATGGAATGAGTGCTGGTGCCTCAGACAGTGGAGTGCGAAGCAGTGAATGGACAGGTGTTGTACCTGCTGTTGTTTGATGGGAAAGTGCTTAGGATGAGAGTAGTCAGAGCTGGGCCCAATACTGATGACGGGTCTCTGCCCAAAGCTGCTGTGTGTTTCCAGCATTTCCTGTGTGTTTTATGTGAAATTATTCGCATGTTTAATTTAAACATCATAGATAAATACTTATAAATAACATCTACATAATCAACCTGTCTTGTGAATACAGTCAGTCCATATTTAACCAGCACCAGATTGCCATGGTAAACACTGGTTACACGCATGTGTTTGCGCACTGCGGGTTGATTCTGCTCCTACACTGTGTCAAACAAATTCTGTCTGGTAGCTGGGTCTGAGACCAGATTGGTGCTGTTCACCTGGGGGCATTAACAGAACTGGAATATTTTACAGGTTCACAAGTAAATATTGTGCTAACATATCCAGGAGGGGCAAGGCGAGGAGCAGCTGGGAAGGTCGGGTACAGGTGGTGGTGGAGAGACAGAGGTTTGGGTACAGGTGATGGAGAGACAGAGGCTTGGGTACAGATGGTGGTGGAGAGACAGAGGCTCGGGTACAGTGGTGGTGGAGAGACAGAGGCTCGGGTACAGGTGGTGGTGGAGAGACAGAGGCTCGGGTATAGGTGGTGGTGGAGAGACAGAGGCTCGGGTACAGGTGGTGGTGGAGAGACAGAGGCTCGGGTATAGGTAGTGGTGGAGAGACAGAGGCTCGGGTACAGGTGGTGGTGGAGAGACAGAGGCTCGGGTACAGGTGGTGGAGAGACAGAGGCTCGGGTACAGGTGGTGGTGGAGAGACAGAGGCTCGGGTACAGGTGGTGGTGGAGAGACAGAGGCTCGGGTACAGGTGGTGGAGAGACAGGTTCGGGTACAGGTGGTGGAGAGACAGAGGTTCGGGTACAGGTGGTGGAGAGACAGAGGTTCGGGTACAGGTGGTGGTGGAGAGACAGAGGCTCGGGTACAGGTGATGGAGAGACAGGCTCGGGTACAGGTGGTGGTGGAGAGACAGGCTCGGGTACAGGTGGTGGTGGAGAGACAGAGGCTCGGGTACAGGTGATGGAGAGACAGAGGCTCGGGTACAGGTGGTGGTGGAGAGACAGAGGCTCGGGTACAGGTGATGGAGAGACCGAGGCTCGGGTACAGGTGGTGGTGGAGAGACAGAGGCTCGGGTATAGGTGGTGGTGGAGAGACAGGCTCGGGTACAGGTGGTGGTGGAGAGACAGGCTCGGGTACAGGTGGTGGAAAGACAGGCTCGGGTACAGGTGGTGGAAAGACAGAGGCTCGGGTACAGGTGGTGGAGAGACAGGCTTGGGTATAGGTGGTGGTGGAGAAATGGGAAGCACGGGTACAAGAGAAGTTGGAAAAGGGACATTCAGGAAGCACATGAGAAACACACCAATGCTACTCAGATCTGTAGTTAAAGGCATTTGACAATGAGTTGATTTACTCTGAGAGAGATGTTCGGGCGATTTGGTCTGCCAGAGCAGATTGTAACCGACAATGGAACACAGTTCACATCCCAGGAGATGGAGGAGTTCCTCAAGAGCAATGGAATCCAGCACACGTTCTCCGCGCCTTATCATCCATCCACGAATGGATTGGCCATGGTTGGAGAAAATTCATCTGGATTGGAAAAAAGTGAATGCGGTGTCAGTCGAAGAGGCGGGGCTAGCGGCAGTGTTGACAAAGCATGCGGCTGTCTTTGACAGCGAATTGGGGAGTATGAAGGGGATTACAGTCAAACTCAAGGTGAAGCCTGACAGCCAGCCATGATTCCTGAAGGCCAGGAACGTTCCCTATGCCCTCAGACCAAAGGTGGAGGCTGACCTGGAGCGTCTGGTCAAGATAGGGGTCCTGGTGCCGGTTTCGCACAGTGAGTGGGCCGCGCCCGTGGTACCAGCGATGAAGAGTGACGGCGCGGTTCGCTTATGTGGAGATTTCAAAGTAACAGTGAATCCTGTGCTCTCAGCTGAACAGTACCCCCTCCCCATCATTGAAGATCTTTTCGCAGGTCTAGCAGGCGGTCAGAAGTTTAGCAAGATTGATCTATGCCAAGCCTACTTGCAGATGCATGTAGAAGAGGACTCACAGAAGTACCTCACCATCACCACCCACAAGGGCCTCTACAGGTACTGCCGCCTACCCTTTGGTATAACGTCAGCACCAGCATTGTTTCAGCGGGCTATGGGCCAGATCTTAAGCGGCATTCCAGGGGTACAATGTTATCTCAACGATATCCGTGTCACAGGAAAGGACGACAACGAGCATCTGCAGAACCTGACGAAGACACTGGGAAGACTTGAAGAATATGGCTTACACGTTCGCAAGGACAAATGCGAATTTTTCAAGCCATCAGTGAAGTACCTAGGCCATGTCATCGACGCGGACGGCCTACACACAGCACCGTCGAAAGTGAAAGCCATTGCCGACGCTCCTGCACCTACAAATGTCGGCCAGCTGCGGTCATTCTTGGGTCTCCTGAACTATTACGGAAAGTTTATTCCACAACTGGCATCACTGTTGAAGCCATTACATGAGTTGCTGTGTCAGGGCAAGGCCTGGGCATGGACGAAGGAGTGCGAAGCTGCATTCAAGAAAGCTAAAGCAGCTTTGACTGACCCCAGAGTGTTGACGCACTTTGACCCGTCGTTGCAGATTCAGCTGGCCTGTGACGCGTCGCCTTATGGCGTCGGCACGGTCGTGTCCCACATCTTTCCCTCAGGCGAAGAGATGCCGATTGCATTCGCGTCAAGGTCCCTGAGCAAGGCGGAGGTGAAATACCCGCAGATCGAAAAAGAGGCTTTGGGCATCATCTTTGGAATCAAAAAGTTCCATCACTACTTGTTCGGAAGGAAATTCACCTTGCTGATGGATCATCGTCCTCTGACATCAATCTTTGATCCACACACAGGAATACCCTCCCTGGCAGCGTGCAGGATGCAGCGCTGGGCGCTGATGTTAAGCGCTCACAATTACAACATCAAATACCGGAGGTCAGCAGCACATGGCAATGCGGACGGATTGTCAAGACTTCCGCTGCCTGTGCCCTCTGAAGGCTGTTAGCAGAAGATTTTCTAATTTGACATGGTGAGCAATGCCCCTGTCACGGCCCGGCAGGTCAAGAAAGAGACCAGAGTGGACCCTACGCTATCCAAGGTGCTGGATCGGGTGATGTGAGGAGACGGATCACGGGTGTCAGACGCACTACCTGAGCTCCTACCTTACCTGTCAAAAGGGAAGGAGTTGTCTGTCACGTCAGGATGCCTCCTTTGGGGCATGCGAGGGATCATACCACCAAAGCTGCATAAACATGTCCTCAACGAGCTGCACTCAGGACATTGTGGTATTGTCCAGATGAAGGAGCTGGCACGAAGCTACTTCTGGTGGCCCGGTCTGGATCATGAAATTGAAGTTGAAGCGAAATCATGCCCATCATGCGAGACAACCAGGGATACGCCAAGAGCAGCGCCACTGCATCCATGGGAATGGCCGGCGACACCATGGCAACGGATCCATCTGGACTTCGCGGGACCAGTGGAAGGTGCGATGTTCCTGGTCGCGGTGGACTCCCATTCCAAATGGCCGGAGGTTGCAGTAATGTCCACTACCACTACGGAGAAAACCATCGAGACTCAGAGAGATGTTCGGGCGATTTGGTCTGCCGGAGCAGATCGTAACCGACAATGGAACACAGTTCACATCCCAGGAGATGGAGGAGTTCCTCGAGCAATGGAATCCAGCACACGTTCTCCGCACCTTATCATCCATCCACGAATGGATTGGCGGAGAGATTTGTCAGAACACTGAAACGCGCGTTGAAAGCGGCAAGAAGTGATGCTCCTCTAAAGCAGTGCCTGAATGCTTTCTTGCTGAAATACCGAAACATGCCTCATGCTATGACTGGAGCATCTCCTGCTTACCTACTCATGGGAAGGCAGCTACGGACACGCCTTGACCTGCTGAGGCCAACGTCCACAGAAGCAGTGGTGCATGCCAATCAGCAGGATCAAGTCAGCAGACGAGCTCAGAGGTCCAAAGAACGACACTTTGTGGTGGGGGGGCAAAGTCCTCGCGCGTAACTACACCACCCCGGAGTGGTGGGTCCCGGCTACGGTCATTCAAAAGATGGGCCCCGTTTCATACCGAGTCCGCACCGGAGACAACCGAACATGGAGACGGCATGTAGACCAGTTACTGCCAAGACAGTCGCCACAGGTAACCCAAGAAACAGAGGATCAAGGACCTGCTGGGGGCTCCAGCAGGGACTGGTTGTCCGACCCTGAGACGGTGGCACCATCCACTCTTGTGCCATCGAGGGAGGAAGCCACGCCTGCAGGGTCACGGGAGAGCCAGCCAGAGCCTGCTCCTGAGACTAGGCGTTACCCCCAAAGAGAAAGGCAGCCTCCAGAGCGCCTTAGTTACAGTTAGTGCTAACCTGTGTGCATGGGGCAGAATAATCCCCAGGGTTAGCGGAATGTAGAGGCAGTCTACCCTCTCTTCCAAAGTTATAGTCATTTTCAGTTATTCTGTTTTGTGGACATTCTATTTTAAGGGGGAGGAAATATGTTGTGTATTTAATAATAATAATAATAATTCAACTTTATTGTCATTGTACAATGCACAAGTACATGAACAACGAAATGTGATCTTGCAAGCTCCCATGAGTCCAGTACAAATAACATTAACATTAAACGTAAATAGCACCGTCCTGGGAGAAGCAAAGCCGCTGCGTCTGTGCGCACCGCCATTCCATTTCCACCATTCCTCCTGTCCGACAATCTTCAGCCCAACGCCCGGGCCTGCTCACCAGCCGCCCCTCCCGGGGCTCCTTCCGTGACCTTCTCACCAACCGCCCCTCCTCGGGGCTCCTTCCGTGACCTTCTGCACCTGGTCTTCCCTGATGGTCACCCCTCCAGGTACTAACCAGGCCTGGCTCTGCTTAGCTTCCAAGCCTTGCCAGTGACCCTGTCCCTAGTCCCATGGACTATGGGAAATGTAGTGCATTGAGTGAAGAAGCACATTGTAAATAAAATGGCCGTTAATTAAACTCTCCACCCGGAGTCCTTCTTAATTTGTTATATAGGTAAGGGCCTAAAACCCCTTGAGACACAACAATGTAAAATCTGCACCATTGTCTTTTGTAGTCCCAGACTAGCAATGTATAGGCAACAAGTCCTTTAACAGAGAGGAGGAGCAGTGCAGATACCTCAAATTACATGGTAATGCTGCTTGTGTGTAACTTTGTAATGAGGTGGTCTTTTTGTTGCAGGCGAGCAGTAACTCAGTAGTGTAGCAGCGTTTACCTGGTCGCAGAAAGCGGCATTACTGCAGCGTCGCATTGGATTCAGAGCGAGACATGTTGAACTGCTTGGTGTAGGCGCAGATTTGTTAAAACCAGGAGATAGTAAGCAGGGATCACTGTATGCTTAATAAATGAGTAACCTCAAAATGCTGTACTAGATTATTAGAATATAATCACGCTTACCGTGCAGCATGTCCGCTTACTGAAGAGCATCAGGAACTTTGAAGCAAGAAAAGCCCATTCAGCTCATCAAATCCACCCCCTCTATCCCTGATCCCCTGCTTTGGGAAACAAAGTTCCTTCCTCTCCCTGCCCTGAGGAAAATCAAGTAGTACTGTTAATAGCTCTCTACCCCCCTACCCCCTTCTCAACAGATATCTGTCCAACTCTCTTTAAAGGTGTCAGCTCACCCTGTCTGATTTTGGTCTGGGTGTGCTTTGCTTTTGGGGCTGATGATGCTTGACCTGCTCTGTTTATTTCTAATACTTAACCTAGTAATTATTGACCATGAATGAGTGTTGTCTTTGTCCAGACTGGTTTTGTGATCTCTGAAGCAGTATTGGGGAAATATAGAGAGCCCATGATTTTTGTTTCATTTCTGTACTGTTCTATTCTGTTCCACCTTTTACAAGAATGCCGAGCACCATCGCAGTGCTCAAGCAGTTAATGAACCGCAGGGAAAGGTGATTGACGTATTTTGTTTTCTCACAAACTCCAGTGTTTCCATTCTATCTTAGCCTGGGGTCGAGGGTCAGTCACCCTCCTATTGGAAAACAATGGAAGTTTGAAGGCAGTGTTTCTCTATGTATCCGATAACCCTGGGCTGCTTTTGTTTTTGTTTTTTCTTCTATAGATTATACTGTACTGTACTGCACTGTGCGAAATAATGTGGACTCTGGGCAGGTCATGTAGGAGTCAGTTTTGGTAAATACTTTCCACTTAGGATCCAACGCAAAGTGTTATGAGATTGAGCCATCAGTATTACTCATCCAGCTTCTGTAACTTAAAAAAATACTGCATTTGAACTTCTCCAGCACATCAGGGAGCTGCATTTGGCTCTGTATTACTGATACCCTTTACTCTGTGACACCCACTCCCCAAAAATTGCAAAAAAAAATACATTGCATGCCAGTACAGGAAAAGCAAAAAGAAAGAGCCAGGGCAGAACTGAGGGACTAAGAAAAGGTGTTAAAAGTTCTCTCTGCTGTTTCATTTAAGCTCCATTTACCTCAAGGCTACACTGCAACTCTCTCTACTGCCCTTCGCCAAGTGAACCACAGCAGAACTTTGTTTAATCAACGGACTGAGGGGCCCCCACTATTGCAAGTAGAAACATCAAACTCTTATATAAATGCTTACACCCAGGAAGCCCCTGACTGGGCCGGCAAAACTCAAAGCTGTTGAGTATAAAATTGGAGTTGACAGCACAACAATCAAGAGAAGAAAGGGTGGTGGGTGGTTGGGACTGACCGTCCATGTTGCAGTGCTGGCCACCCTGGAGACTCTAGAATCAACATGCCATCTGGAAGGTTCATGCATCCTTATTGAGGAAAAGACTCAGCTGGAAAATTGGAAGAACATGGAGTGTGTTCCCTGGGTTGGCATTTAGGAGGTGGCAGGTTTAGGAAGGATTGTGGTGAGTCGGGGGTTAGTGTTGGAGCTTGGAAAAGGTGAGAGATTTTCTCTTGAAGGGAAGCAAAACGGTGCCATCAAGAGGTGAGCCCAATCGAGGCCAGAACCCTGCTGGAACTCTGATATGCTCCGCATCATCCAAAGGTAGAGAGAAAGAGACTAGCTGGGTCATCGAGCTTGTCCCATCATATGTGAAATGAGGGGTTTGATGAGGCAAATCAGGGCAAAACTATTTCCACTGGGCAGTGAGTAGGTAACTAGCTAGAATAAATGCAGGATCATCAAAGAACGAAGGGAGGGGTTAGGGAAACTTTTTATTTTCAGTTGTTAACATGGTTGCTTTTTGTACTTGTGTCCCATTGAGTGGTAGGAGATAGGTTGTACATTGCAATCATTGTTTGATAAGTGTTCTCTTACAACCTTTCGCCACAAAAAACCCAGCTCCCTCTGCGTGGTTGGTAAATGTGCTATGTTACTGAGCCATGCACACCAGAATGAGCCCTTGTCTATACTGAGTTAACTGGCTCCTGGGGTTGGCAACAGTGCCCCATGGCTAATGAGAGGAAGTTCAACTGGGGTCTTGCTCCTGATCTTGAGCCAGTGATTTCTGCTGAAAAATATGTGTGAATGTAACGTGAAGACCGGATTGGGCTCGGCTGTGGTGCCTCCCACGGTCGAATAGCCCAGCCATAAGTCGGTGAATGCAGGAGATAAGCTCGGGTTCGGGAAATTAGTAAAATGAATCGTGGCTGGAAAGTTCAATTAAACTTTTATGAGCATTTTTCAGTCTTTGCTTTTTTGTAACTTGCCGTATCCTTGAGCCAGGAATTTCAACAAACTGTTTAAAACATTACAATTAGATTTCATCAAAAAGTGCAGTGAGTATTCTGCATCCGAGCTAAATCGGTCCCCAGGGGCCAGTGCAGTGATGCACAGGAAGTGATGCTGTATCCTTGGTAACTTCCGTTGTTTGCTGTTATTTTCAGCTTTGGCGGGAGACAGCTGAAATGCCTCAGAGCTGAACTTAGTGATAATGTTGAGATTTGTTTGGACAGCAGCACTCCCTCTTCACCATATTTTCTTTAAAATAGGTGATTTAAACGAAAAAAATGGGATTGAAAGTCTTGCAGTGATCAGTTTGCAGATTTCAGTGCTGAGAGACTTGTATTAAAAAGGGGCTCCAGATCAGGGGTTTGCTGCCTACATACGATTCAGACCTGGTGGATGCTGCCATGCCATGTCGTAGTGCCCCCATGTAGAAGCAGCCAGACCTGGTGGGGGATGTAAAGTTAAAGAAGGTTGTACAGAGCGCGAGCTTGCTGTATGCTTTGTAAGTTCTGATGATTGAACAGTCGTGGAAGGAGATCTTTGCAAGAGGCTCGCTCATGAAGTGATGATAATTAATCATTAGCGCATGCAGTTGAGGGCTCGATCGCATGTTGACCAGCTATGTGTTTGGCTGAGCTGTACTCTGTTGGCACAATCGGCAGGTTGTGTACGGTTGGCAGCACTTTGAGGCCTAACCCGGTTCTAAATGTTGCTGCAGTTGTGGTACCGATGGCTCTTCCCCACCTTGAGGAGCACCAAAGTCCCATTTCCCAGGGGGAAGCGGCCCACTTTGTTCCCAAGTTCTCTCCTCTTGAAGCCTGCTTGCGTTAATTGAAATAACCTCAGCTTCTGGTTTTAGTGTCAGACTTTTTCAGGAAAGGTGGGACACCAGCTCAAAGAAAACAAACTGCAGAATCTTAGGATTGTTTGAGTTTGATTGACAGATTGACAACACGGCCTTCTGCCCTTGGTTCTGTCCTGCTCCACCCCAGTTGAACAGCAGCGGGTTGAGATTGTGGCAGAGGCCCACAAATCAGTTTAGAACTTTAAAACCCATTCTGTGTATCGGCCATTAGTTTTCGGAGCAGCTGATACAGAGAGGTCAATGGGTGGAAATGTGACTCCAATCCGATCTTTACAGTGTGGCTACTGTTAACCTTGTGATCTTTGTATGAACATTAACACTTAATGATCCCTTGTTGCATAGAATTACATAGGATATACGGCACAGAAACAGGCCACTCGGCCCAACCAGTCCATGCCGGCGTTTATGCTCCACTCGAGCCTCCTCCTGTCCTTCCTCATCTAACTCTATCAGCATAACCCTCTATTCCCTTGTGCTTATCTAGCTTCCCCATAAATACATCTGTACTATTCGCTTCAACCACTCCCTGTGGTAGCGAGTTCCACATTCTCACCACTCTTTGGGTAAAGAAGTTTCTTCTGAATTCCCTATTTGATTTCTTGGTGACTATCTTATGGCCTCTAGTTTTGCTCTTCCCCACAAGTGGAAACACACTACTGTGTTGTACCAGTCAGGGTGGACTTGTATTTCTGCCGCCATCTTTGTGTCCAGCCAACTTTATTACTATGGCAAGAGCTTTGGTGCTTGTAATTGGTGCCCTTGTCTTGCAGCTTCCCTAGCTGGATGACTACTGCAGCAGCCTGCAACCACTGTCGGGGTTGGGGGAGGGGGGGGCACAATTTTCGGCACGAACCATGTCCTCTTTTTCACCCCCGGCTCTGAATCCCAGCAGTGCCCTAAAAATCCTCTCCCTGCCAACTCGGGTTGTGCCTGTGCAGACTCTGGAGCTGTTCTTGTATTCGCATCTCCTGATCACATCCGAAATACAGAGCCCTCATTGCATTGCTAAGAGAAAAATTGATTATTTATGCTCTGGTAGCATTTTCTTGTGTGCAGACTGCTCTGCAGGGGTCCTGCACAGGCTGCAGAGGAAGTCCCCAGAACCGGATTAATACTCCACATGACATGTAAAAGCGTTGCAAAGTGCTTATACTGTGCTTGACATTCCCAGTAATGGATCTTCAAATAAAATAACTCTAGCACTTTATCTTTAATTCCATGAACAGCTGCAAAAAAAAAAAAGAAAAATGTTGCTTTCTGCGTGAAAATAAGTAGATTCTATCCCCTTCAATTGTTTTTTTGTAGGTTTTGACCATTCTCCACCCTAGTGCAATCTGTTTCTTGTTTGAAGATTACTTTGTGATTGTAGGAGTACAGAATGCTCGGTCCTCCCCTGTGTAAAATGACAAACTTTGGACGCGTGAAGTTTCATAGTGTCAAGTGGAGCTTGGCTTAGTTGGCAACGCCTTCACCCCTGAGTCAGAAGATTCATGTCCCACACCAGGACTTCACATAATCTAGTCTGGCACGCCAGTGTAGTACTGAGGGAGGGTTTCTCAGTCACAGTTGCCATCCTTTGGTGAGATGTTAAACTGACATCCCCTCGGCCTGTTCACGTGGATATTTAAGATTTCACTGGACTATTTGAAGAGCAGGGAGTTCTCCTGGTGTCCTGGCCAACACTTGTCCCTCAACCAGCATCACCGAAAAACAGATTAAATGGTCATTCATCTCATGGTTGTGAGACTGACTGACTGACTGCCATTTAAAAAAAATCATTCTCCGGATGCTAGCAAGGCTGCTTTTATTGCCCATCTATAGTTGCTCTGCGAAGGTGGTGGTGGATCTTTGTAGCAGTTTGATACCGCTTGCTAATCCACTTCAAAGGGCCGTTGAGAGTCATAGAATCATAGAAATTTACAGCAGAAGGAGGCCATTGGCCCATCGTGTCTGCGCCGGAAACTATGTCAACTATATTGGTGTCACACATAGGCCAGACCAGGTGATGACAGCAGGTTTCCTTCCTTAAAGGACATTAGTGAACCAGTGGATTTTTACGACAACCCGATAGCCTCGTGGCTGAAAGCAGCTTAAAACTATTTCCAGATTTTTTTTTAGCACGGAATTCAAATTCTCAAACTGCCATGGTGGGATTTAAGCTCACGTTCTCTGGATTATTAGTCCAGGTCTCTGGATTGCCATCATCACTACACTACCGTACACTACTGTTTGCCGATACATGTCACTGCACTCCAAAAATAGATTCCTAGGAATCACGCTTGGGTTGGACCTGGTGGCTGTAGCGTTTGGCTGTGAGTTACCAGACACTGGTCACAAACCAGAATCTTAACATTGCTGAACACTGCCTCATCTTCGGTCGTCACAATTGGCAGATCTCCCAGTGACTCGGTAGGTAAAATGCATTAAGTGGTTTGGTGCTGAGCCATGCACAGCAAGAAGCTCCCCACTTCAGCCCCTGGCCTGTGCTAAGCTAGCTGATCTGAGCTGGGGGTGCTGCAATTTAACTCCGCATCCCGAGGCCAGGGAGAGAAAAAAGCAACTGGCATTACAGGATTGAGCTCGAGTGTGATGCCCTTGATAACTTGCTCAGACTCTCTGTCCAACGTTTCCAATAAAGAATGGCTACCTGAGTGAAGTACTGTAGGCTACCAGCACCCAACAAATCCTATCCGAACACGGGCTGCCATCTTTCAATCCATAGTCAGTGCTGGGGTTGCTGATGGCTGCTGGAGCAGAGACCGGGGAAGTACAATTCACCTCATCGCCGCTGGGTTCAGGAGGAGAACATTTGTCAGTATTTCTGCTCCTGGTCACCATCTACCAATTGCTGCACATGTGTATGTATGAACATTGGGTGAGGACATGGTCAGGCACTCTCTGATTGAATAGCCTGTCAACTCTCACTGGCTAGGCTTACACATGAAGAATAGCCGGTTGGAGGACACCTGGCAATTGTGGAGCTGTGAAATTGGTACACGTTTCACCCGTTTATCGGGCATTAGCTGGAGTGCCCGGCGGTGCCGAGGGTCTTTTGAGGGGATGTTGTTGTTGGAAGAGAAAGAGAGAGAGACTGGGGGGAGTAGAGAGAGACGGGGGGGGGGGGGAGAGAGAGAGAGAGACTGGGGGGAGAAGAGAGAGACGGGGGGGAAGAGAGAGAGAGAGAGAGAGACTGCTGGATTTAGTTCGGGATTAGCCTGGAGAGAGAGGGGGGGGAAGGAGCGCCTCAGGCCTGGCCCGATGGACCCCTGCGAAGGAAGGAAGGAAGAAGGCGAGCTCTCCCACCCCCTCACTCTTTCCCTCCCTCACCCTCTCTCTCTCCCTCCCCCTGTCTCTCCCTGCTTTACTCTCTGTCCCTCCCTCCCCTCGCCTCTCTCTCCCTCCCCCTCTCCTCCCCCTCTCCTCCCCCCTCCCTCCCCCTCTCCTCCCCCCTCCCTCCCCCTCTCCTCCCCCTCCCTCCCCCTCTCCTCCCCCTCTCCTCCCCCTCCCTCCCCCCTCCCTCCCCCTCCTCCTCTCCCCTCCCCCTCTCCTCTCCTCTCCTCTCCTCTCCCCTCCCCCTCTCCTCTCCCCTCCCCCTCTCCTCTCCTCTCCCCTCCTCCCCCTCCCCCTTCCCCCCTCCCCCTTCCCCCCTCCCTCTTCCCCCTCCCCCTTCCCCCCTCCCCCTTCCCCCCCCTCTTCCCCTCCCTCCCCCTCCTCCCTCTTCCCCCCCTCCCCCTCCTCCCTCTTCCCCCCCCTCCCCCTCCTCCCTCTTCCCCCCCCTCCCCCCTCCTCCCTCTTCCCCCCCCTACTCCCCCCCTCCCTCCTACCCTCTCCCCTCCCCGAGCCCTCATCCCCTGCTCCAATCCCTCTTTCCGCCCCGGGGCCCGGGCCTCGGCACCTGGATGAACACGTTCCCCTGGACGTTTTTGGCGGCCTCGGCCGTCACCCTGATGCTGTTGGCCGAGGCGAAGACGGTGACCTGGTCGGATTTCCGCCCCGTGGCACGGGCCTCGGCACCTGGATGAACGCGTTCCCCTGGACGCTTTTGGTGGCCTTGGCCGTCACCCCGATGCCGTTGGCCGAGGCGAAAACGTGGTCGTGGAAATGAACGGCCTTGAGCAGGTTCGACAGGTTCCGGGCGCGCCGGGAATCCGCTGAACTCGAGGCCCAGGCTTCCCGCGCTGCTAGGCCGCGGCTCCGCGCATCCACTACAATAAAGAGAGATTCCTAAATATTAAAGTTCAGGTTTTTAAGCACCCCATAGCTAAGAAGACAACTGCAGAAAAGAACCTAACGGGGTACACACAGAAAGTGGGAAAAATAAACACACAAAGTGGGAAAAATAAATCAACAGTTAGGAATCAAGATGGCGGCCACTCAGCTCAGAAGGATTAGGCCCGCCCACACACGCAATGAAACGCCCCCTGTGACGCACCGATTGGTCAACCATCAGGTTACTCCCCTGTACGATTGGTCAACCATCACGTCACTCAACGCTAATGAGCGGAATGTTGCGGTTGTTTGAACCTTTTTTGTATACTGTCCGAACAATTTTTGTCTGACCAAAAAGTAAATACGCCTATTAGACTCCCCTAATGATAAGCTTTCTTTTGATATAACATGCGTGTAGGTACGCTGTATAACTTTTGAGTGTATAGCAGACAGACAGACAGACACAGACAGAAAAACCGCTTTATATATCGGGCATAAAACGGGCACAACTTGTACCAATTTCTGGGCGCAAGGTCCTGCACCCGATATGCGTCCCTGGCAGCCGCGTGGAAGCAATGCTGGCCCAATTAAAAATGCAAAGAAGGGTCCTATGCCTGTTGCAGGACCCATGACTGTCTAAAGTGGCCTAACCAGCAGTCCTCCCGATTTCACCCCCCCCCAACCCGACTTAGTGTAGCCCCTTGGCCAGTATACCAACCCGCCCATTTTGTTTATACCTGCGACCGCTGAACTGTCACTTGGGATGTAGCTAGTGCCTATCAAATGCTGATCACCACCTGATGTCGCAAGAGGAGCGATATTGCCTGGTCCTCTCGCCCATCGGGTGAAATGATTGTTGTGGCCCCTCGGTTCGTCCCCCAATTACGGCGAAAACACATTTCCAGGCCAATGCCTTCTAGTGGTGAGAAAAGAAAGTTGGTGGGAAAAGGAAGGAAAAAACTGCCTTGTTCGATGCCTCTAATACTGTCGTGTGATTTTAATCTGTTTAGATGCTTAATAAAGCTGGATAGTCTGATACAAGGTGCTGTTTCAATATCTCTATTAATGGAGAACTCATCAAATACCCTTGTGATTTGTGCTTGTTGTAAGGTTCCTAAAGACTGACTGTAAAGGACTGCTACTTTCAGCATGTAACATGTCATTTCTGTACTGTTTGTTCCTGTTACAGCCCGTTCAAGTGAGGAGGAAGAGGAAGATGATATCAAAGTGTCCACTTTCAACCTTGACCTAAAGGAGCTGCTTCCCAGTGTGAAAGTGTGGTCTGATTGGATGTTGGGCCATCCAGATGAGTGGAACCCGCCACCCAACTCCCTCATCCTGTCAAAAGAGTAGGTTATTTTCCGCTTTGCTTAGACTGCAGCGTAGACATCTTTCTGTTTGCCTTTTATTCTTCTCTCTGTTTTCTGTTTTGGTGTCTCGGAGGCAGGATAGAGGTGATTAAGGGAATGTTTGATTGAAAAGTCTGTTTTTGAGTTTTACTTAAGACCCCTGAGCTTTCTGTAAAGTTTTCTCCACCTCTGCCACTCCTTGTTTGTGCTTTGAAGGTACTGATTCGAGTCAGTCTGGATGTAACAACCTGTAGTTCTGGTTAGATGATGCTATGAGAGGGGGGACTGGTACCTAAACTCCATTCCTATTCACAGTGTTACTGGACTGGATCCTCCTGGCCACAGCTCTTCAAACACTGCTTGCTCACAGACTATGTGTCAGTTTTATACATAAAACAAGGGGTGACTGATGAGGGATGACTGGTGAGTGTTTAGATGCCTCTCCTCCATCGTCCAGCTGGGTGTCAATTCTCTCATTGCTTCTATCAGATATTAAGCATTTGTTTTGAAAAGTTGTGTTTTATTGACGTGATATTTGTTCCTATATGGGAAGGGATAAAGGGATTGATGGTCATGTGATCACCTTTTGCCCAGTCCAAAAGCAGATGGGGACAGGGCATTTTGTAAAGTGGTAGCTTATGAGAGCCCATATCACGCCTGTAGATACATAAATACAGTAAACTCCATTGACTCGGGAACAGTACCCGTGGATTGGAGGGTAGCTAATGTTACCCCAATATTTAAAAAGGGGGGTAGAGAGAAAGCAGGGAATTATAGACCAGTAAGCCTTACATCGGTTGTGGGCAAAATGCTAGAGTCCATTATTAAGGATAAAATAGCGGAGCACTTGACAAATGGGGAAAGGATCGGACAGAGTCAACATGGATTTACAAAGGGTAAATCGTGTTTGACTAATCTGCTGGAAATTTTTGAGGAAGTAACTGGTAAAATAGATGGGGGAGAGCCAGTGGATGTGGTGTACCTTGACTTCCAGAAAGCCTTCGATAAGGTTCCACACAAAAGATTATCATGCAAAATTAAGGCTCATGGGATTGGGGGCAAAGTATTAACGTGGAGAGAGAACTGGCTGGCGGATAGAAAACAGAGAGTTGGAATAAACGGCTCGTTTTCGGAGTGGCAGGCAGTGACCAGCGGGGTGCCGCAAGGATCTGTCCTGGGACCCCAGCTGTTCACAATATATATAAATGATCTGGATCAGGGAATTGGATGCAATATTTCCAAATTCGCTGACGACACTAAACTAGGAGGAGGGGTGGGCTCTGATGAGGATGTCAGGAGGCTACAGTGCGATTTGGACAGGTTGGGGGAATGGGCGGATACGTGGCAGATGCACTATAATGTGGATAAATGCGAGGTTATCCACTTTGGGGGTAAAAACAGGAGGGTGGATTATTATCTAAATGGCAATAGATTGGGAGATGGGGAAGTGCAGAGGGACCTGGGTGTTCTTGTGCACCAGTCACTGAAGGAGAGCATGCAGGTGCAACAGGCGATTAAGAAGGCAAATGGTATGTTGGCCTTCATATCAAGGGGGTTCGAGTATAGGAATAGGGATACCTTACTACAGCTGTACAAGGTGCTGGTGAGACCGCATCTGGAGTATTGTGTACAGTTTTGGTCGCCCCATCTGCGGAAGGATGTTCTTGCCATGGAAAGAGTGCAGCGGCGATTCACCAGGCTGATACCTGGAATGGCGGGAATGACCTACGAGGAGAGATTGAATAGTTTGGGCTTGTACTCACTGGAGTTTAGAAGATTGAGAGGGGATCTCATCGAAACATATAAAATTATGGCAGGCCTGGACAGGCTGAATTCAGAGAGAATGTTTCCAATGGCAGGGGAGCACAGAACCAGGGGCCACAGTCTAAAAATAGCGGGCAAATCATTTAAAACAGAGATGAGGAAGAATTTCTTCACTCAAAGAGTGGTGAGCCTGTGGAATTCCCTGCCACAGAGGGCTGTGAAGGCTAATTCAATAAATATTTTCAAGAGAGAATTGGATATATTTCTGAAGGCTAAGGGGATTAAGGGTTACGGAGAAAAGGCGGGGACGGGGTACTGAACTGGTAAGATCAGCTATGATCTCAGACGAAGATCAGCCATGATCTCATTGAATGGCGGAGCAGGCTCGAAGGGCCGAATGGCCTACTCCTGTTCCTATCTCTATGTTTCTATGTATCCGGCACCTACGGGACCAGGATGGTGCCGGTTGAAAAATTTTGGATAACAGAGAGGTAGGCTATTTTTAACACACAAAAAATAAAAACCACTAACTAACTCGGCCACCGCGGGAAACTCGGACTCGGAAAAATGAAAAATGGATGGATTCAGCAAGATTACCGGTTATCTATTTTGCCGGTTATTAAAGAATTCCGAATGATTAAGTGCCGTTTAAACAAGAGTTTACTGTAACTCTATCCTGCATCTGCTCAGCCATATTTAACAACTTTTTTTTGCCGTTTTCTTCTGGGGGTAGTGACCTCATTCCTGGGTGCTGCTGGTTCACAAGCAGCAGGTGCCCTCTGGTCCCTGTCCTGAGTGAACCAGAGAGTGAGAGCTGGCATGCTATTCAACTGTAGAGAGCATCACAGCTGAGCCTGATCATCTCTTCACCCAGCGTTCACATGGGCAGTTCCAGCAGGGCACCACTGAATACTGATCGAGAGTAGAACTCGCGCTAACTCCCCCTGGAGGTGTACAGTCCAATTGTAGCACCCCCACCACTGCACCAGCTAAAATCAGCTAGCAGCACCGATTCTTTCCCTGGTCAGTATGGCTTAGTTAATCTATCTATATATATAAATCGGTACATCTGTCTGTCTGTCATTCTGTCTGTCATCGCCTGTGCGTCTGTCGGGCTATGCGCTCGAAAGTTACAGGGCGTACCTACGCGCGCGTTACCTCCAAAGAAAGCTTACGCTTCCGAGACGGTTTTAAGCGTATTTACGTTTCGGCCGGGCTAAAATCGCGCCCGCGGTATCCCAAAAACCTTCAACATTCCGCTCATTAGCATCTCATTATCCGCTCATTAGCGACAGAGTGACCTCGAGCTCGACCAATCGTACGCCGGGTTGCTGGCGTGTGCCGCCGGGCCAATTGGTGCGTGTGTGGGCGGGCCTTATCGTTCTGAACCGAGGTGAGTTGCCGCCATCTTGATTCCAAACTTTTCCTTTCTTTTTCCCGCTTTCTGCGTCTTTAAAAAAAACGTTGCTTTTAAAACACATGTTGTTTTAAAAAAAAATGATTTAGAAACGAATTAACTTATCTAATCTCATTAATTTTCCTACCTTTCCCCGTTTTTCCAGGTAGGCCTCGAAGCCTCGGCTTCTCCTCCGCACCCACGCCCGAGCTAGGCACCTCCCGGCCCCACTCGAAGGCTGGAGGGGCGGGCCACAGCCCAGCGCCGCTACCTTACTAAAGGGTGCGCGCGCAGCAGGAGCAGCTCAGATGCGGCGTCTCTCTCTCTGGCTCGGCTGGGGGGTGGGGCTTGGTGAGCGTCAACGGTTACCCTGGCAACCGGGCCCGCCGGCCGTCTCGCACAGCCGCAATCTTGAAGCCAGCTCGGGAGGCCGGTGCTCGGAAGATCGCGCCTCCGGAGTTCGGTGCTTGGTTGGTGGGGGGGGCGAGCCTCGGGGGGGCCAACCAGGGGGCTCGGGAGTTTGGGGGCACGAGGATCAGGGGGCTCGGGGACTCTCCCCCTTCCTCTCCCCTCCCCTCCTCTCCCTCTCCTCCTCCCTCCTCTCCCTCTCCTCCTCCCTCCTCCCCCTCCACCCCTCCCTCCCCCCCTGCTCTCTCCTCCTTCCCTCCCTCCCCGCGCCCCTCCCTCCCCTCCCCCCCGCCCTCCTTCCCCTCCCCCTCCCCCTCCCCCTCCTTCCCCTCTCCCCCCCTCACCCCTTCCCTTCCCCTCCCCCCCTCCCTTCCCCCCCCCCCCCTTCCCTGCCCGCTTCCCCCCCGGCCCTCCCTTCCCCCCCCCCTCCGCCCTCCCTTCTCCCCCCCGCCCTCCCTTCTCCCCTCCCTTCTCCCTCCCCCCCGCCCTCCCTCCCCCCCGCCCCCCTTCCCCCACCCACCCCCCCTTCCCCCCACCCGCCCTCTCTTCCCCCCAGTCTCTCTCTACCCCCCAGTCGCTCGCTCTCTCTCTTCCCCCCCAGTCGCGCTCTCTCACTCTCTCTCTTCCCCCCCCCCCCCCCCGCAGTCGCTCTCTCTCTCTTCCAACAACAACATGCCCTCGAAAGAGCCTCGGCACCGCCGGGCACTTCAGCTAGTTACTGGATAAACCCATTGGGGACTCTGGACAGCCTTGTTAAACATGATCCAGCATTAGAAAACCGTATTTTTTTTCTATCTGCGTTTTATTTCTCCAAAGGATTGGGCGGCCACACCCAAATTGGGTTCAAAACTACCTTCCCTATGCAAATGTCTCCCGCTCTGTACCCCAGCTCGCCCCCAAAACTCCTTGGGCTTGCGTCCATGTCCCACCTCTCTCCTTCGAAAGTTTTCTAAAAGCCTGCCACCTTCAATCAGCTCTGTCTCAATTTCTTCCTCTCTTGTGAAGGGAAGCAGTTTGTGATGTTTTCCGGTGTATGTGTGAGTTGCTAATGACGTCTTTTGATAATTCAGTTCTCTTGCATTGTCTAACTCCTCCCAACCAGTTATATTGGTGCTCACCATTTGATTAAACATATTTAAACTAAATCTGCAAATGGATACAAGGCAAAAAAGCGGATGATTCGTAAATTTAGAAAGGTGTCTTTGGGTGTTGGCAGTGCACATATTGATGTGGAACATTCACTAAATTTAAATTATTATTGGAACTCATGCAGGTTTTATCTGCTGCACTCGCTCCATCGAGATAGCACTGATGTACAGCCAAGAAATGCAGATAAATGGCACACAAGTGTATGTGAGATTTCAAGAAATACTCCCTGCAGGATTTGCAGAAGTGTTGCCCAGATTTCTATTGTCCTGATTTGTGAAGGTGTTTATTAACTCGCTGGGTCTGTTGCTGAGCAGCTGATGTCTTAATAGGTTCTTCACTGTCACAAATCCAATGGCATCAGATTGGGTTTTATTTCTCTGTTTAGCTGTTACACCTGCACTATAGGAAACCGCTGGGAGTGAGCAGGTGATAAATCATTCAAGAGATTATTTCAAATGTTACCATGTCAGAATTTGCTGAAATTCAAACCTGCCTTCTTGTTCCTGTTAATCTTTACACTTTGCATGATTTCATCCCTGTAGGTGAGACCGTGCAGCTTTTATTGATCCCGGTTACACACAGTTACGTGGGCACATGTGCGAACGCAGACTCACGTGTCCACCCGGCTTCTCTGGAGACTCGTTAATAGACTAGATTTCCTCCCCCCTCTTTTTTTAAAGGAAGGGTCAGTGTTGCTGTCACACTAAACTAAGTGTTGAGAAAGCAGTCGTGCACAGTACTGTCTGTGATGTAAGTTTCTAAGAGAGAGTTTGCCCTGATGACAGGGCTGAGTTTGGAGCTGCAGCGGCTGGGAGTCTCAGCCCTTCGTTCACTCCTGCACACAGCTGTATGACACTGTCTTGGCCCGGAGCTGGGATAGGAAAATAGAAAGCGGGCCAAGCCAGAAAGTCCTCTTTGTTTTGTAGTTGGCAGTCTGCCCATGACTGGGGTTACATAATGGGAATCATTGTGGTACTCTTGAGATTGCTGGAATATTTACAGGATCTGGGTCACACCGAGAGCTGTGTGGCTGCAGCGGTGTCACATGACTGCTGTATGTCAGTGTCAGGTCCTCCCCCCTCCTTCCCCCCCCCCCCCCCCCCTTTCTCCTTTTCCTTATTTTCCCTTTGCCTTGCAGCTATAGAATGGTGTTTCTTGGCAGCGGTCCCTGGGTTGTATGTGACTTAGCTCGTGTAATGGCTTTGGCTCGTAAGGATCTAGAGTCAACAGAGGGGCACAGGGAGGAGGCGAGCAGAGCCTGGAGCGTCTCATGGGCAAGCAAGTAGAGAGGCTGGAATACTAGACTCGAGCCATATCACATCCGTCTGTTGTCTGCCCAGCCAGCTTTGGATAAACTATCTAAGACCAGTGCAATACATCATTTCTTTCTTTTTTTTTCCTTTTTACTTCGAGGTCATGTAAAGTTCTGTGTTTGTGCTTTTAACCCTGTAAACACTTTTCTTAAAGCAGCTGGCAGTCAAATGCATCGCTGGTTCCCATTACATCATAGTTTAAAAAAATAAAAATAACTCCTTTCAGAAACTGAAGTTTTTTGGAAATTTTTTCCTGTCAAAAAAAAGTCTATTTAAAATAAATAAATAAATACAGCGCTGTGAAGTAAGTTAAATGTGGTTTAGGGGTGTGTTGCATTTAAGATACTGGCTTTGCATTCTTGCTAATGCAGGGTGTCTGGCAGAAATGGGTATTAACGGAGAATAAGGAGGTGCCAATGGGGAGGGGTCAATTTCGAAAGAAAGAAGAAAGAACTTGCATTTATATAGAGCTTTTCATGACCTCGAGAACATTCCAAAATGATTCACAGTTCTTTTGAAGTCTAGCCACTGTTGTAATGTAGGGAAGCGCGGCAGTCTATTTGCACACAGCAAGCTCCCACAAACAGCAATGAGATAATTGACCAAATAATCTGTGTTTGGTGATGTTGGTTGGGGAATAAAATTTGGCCTTGATACTGGGAGGACTCCCTGCTCTTCTTCGAAATAGTGCCGTGGGATGATCTTCATCCACCAGAGCAAGTGGACAGTTTAATGCCTCATCCAAAAGACAGCACCTCCGACAGTGCAACACTCCCTCAGTACTGCACTTGGGGTGTCAGCCTGGATTTTGTGCTCAAGTCTCTGGAGTGGGACTTGAACCCACGACCTTCTGACTCAGAGGAGCGAGTGCTACCCACTGAGCCACGGATGACACCTAATTTAAATCAAAGGGCTACTTGCAGTTGCTGCTGAAGTGCATCCGCCTGGATTCCTCCTGCACATCACACGAGCTGGTTGTAGGGCGATCAGGCCCGAGAGTGAGCTATCTACAGTATCATCTTACCCAGTTGGTTGGGAACGGGGGTGTGACGCAGAACAGGGAGAAACTTGACTTGTTTCAGGTAGCTCCTTTTAAAATATCAGATTTGTCGGCAACTGATTTATCAAGTTGAGAGCAGATTGATCCTCGTGTAAAAGGGATGAGCTATAGGCAAGGTTAGAGTAGCTTCAGCTCTACAGTCGTATCGGAGAATGTAAAAGGGGAACCCATCAAGGCATGTAACTATTAAATGATAGATGAGCTAAATATTTAAAACCCAAATGCTGGACGAGGAGTTCAGCGCAGATTGCAAGCTGTCTGCCGGTCAGCACAGTTGAAGTTTCAATCAGCCACTATCAATGGGGTACTGACGGACGTGAGCAAAGTGTGATTAACTAGGTGGCTCATGGAGAGAAATACCAGCAGAGACTTGATAGACCAACTGGCCTACTTCTGTGCTGTAACTTTCAATGATTCTCTCTACATTTTTTGATGGGAGTATTTATGTTTAGGTTTTTCTATTTTTTCTTACATTGCCATCTTAGTCCATCTGCGACCCGCCTCCCCAGCCAGTGCCCCAAAAGGTATGATGCCTTCCTCTGTCCTGGAGACAGCGGGCGCAGCCTCTCTGCTTGATCTGACTCGCATCAGGAACTAAACAACATGAGACCCAAGTGTACCTCTCTACACTCCAAGGCGCTGAATGTTTGCTCAGTAATACTTCATCAGCCCAGCCTCAGCACTTGGTTAGTATGTACGTAACCTGCACTGAGTTTCTGATCCTGCTTGCAGGTGAATTAGCTGGGGGAGACACTGATAATGGACCACTTAACTTGAAGATAACTTTGTGTTAAAGTCCTCACAGTAGCTTATAGTTTAAGAGGGGTGGTCAGTTTCCATATCCAGGATGTTGTCATTCTTAAAAATTGCGCTGCAATGTGTCTGCTGCACTCAGTTTACAAAAGGATGGCATCGGCTTTAGTCTGTTCTCGCTGATATTCTAGCTGCTGTTCTCTCTGCATCCCTGTCATGCTTGGGCTCTGCCTGTGCTCGCTCTGTGAATTCATCGCTCTCACTTGTCTCTCTCTTTTTCTGTTTTGTTTTATGTTCTTTCTTTCCCTCTGTTTTCCCTCTCTTTCTTTCTGTTTCTCATTTGTAGTCTGTTGCTCTCTCTGTCCATCTCTCTCCTAAATGTTCTTGTCTATCCTGTAAATAACAAGTTCATGTGAAACATGTATCACAGCACAGACAGAATTCTGTCGAGGACGCGATGCTCTGGACTGGATGTTACACGTTGATTGCTCTGGTTGGTGTCCTAAATCTGGAGATGTGTGACCGGCTTAAATCCTGTTGCCAAAAGTTATATACACTATTTAAAAAATGATTGCAATTTTCCCTTCCTGACGTTTCTGGTCTTGGTTTTATGATAGTAATGGTGCCTGGCTTCCACCCTCTCGATTGGGTAACTGTGATATTGTACCTCTGGCCTGATCATGTCATTTATTGGGATTAGCATTTATTGTACTAGCTTATACAGAGAATGCTATTGTTTCTATATTTTTGTATTGAAGCAGTCTCCATGTTATTGCTTCATTTATCTAAAGCCTTAAGCAGTCCTGCAGGTACAATGCAGGTACAAAATTCCCTGCCGTCCGCAGGTTGTGGATTAGAGTTTGAGGACTTGAGTTCATACCTAGGCTGACACTCCAGTACAGTACTGAGGAAATGCTGCACTGTTGAGTGCTGCATTGTTGGAGGTGCCGTCTTTTGGATGAAACGTAATGCTGAGGCACCACCTGACTGTCCAGTGGTTCGGGTGGATGTTCAAGATCCCATGACTTGGTGGGGGAAGGGGTATCGTCCCTCAACCGACATGACCAAGTAAGTGGTCACTCATCTTATTACTGTTTATGAAAGTCAGCACGGATTTGTTAAAGGCAAATTGTGTTTGATTAACTTGATCAAGTTCTTTGAAATAACAGAGAGGGTAGTGCAGTTGATGTTGTGAACATGGGCTTTCAAAAGGTGTTTGACAAAGTACCACATAATAGACTTGTTAGCAAAATTAGAGCCCATGGGGTTAAAGAGGCAGTGGCAGCATAGATACAAAATTGATGAGAGGGCAGAAAGTGGAGAATAGTGAAAGTTTTTTTTCATACTGGAGGGAGGTGCGCAGTGGTGTTCCCCAGGGGTCGGTGTTGGGACCGGTGCTCTTTTTGATATATGTTAATCATCTGCACTTGGGTATACAGGGCATAATTTCAAATTTTAAAGATGATACTGTACCAAACTTGGAAATGTAGTAAACAATAAGGCAGATAGGAACAGACTTCAGGAGGACATAGACAGACTGGTGAAATGGGCAGACACATGCAATGTCCCCTCTAAGCTGTGCGGCTGCGCAGCTGTCTGCAGGCCCCGCAGAGCCTGGGACCGGCTCTTCCACTGTTAAATTTTGCGCCTGTGCGAAATTGTGAATGGGCTGCTCACCCAAAAAAAATGAGGAGGATCATTGGACACGTGGCAGATGAAATTTAACGCAGAGAATGTGTAGTGATACATTTTGGTAGGAAGAATGAGGGGAGGTAATAGGAACTATATGGTCCAATTTTAAAGGGGGTGCGAGAACAGAGAGACCGGGGCAATGTTCCCTGTGAGCTGCGCTTTGTTCTGTGCGGCCTGTTTCTTTTAATGCACGGTCCCTTTAAATTTCTGCGCCCGTGCAGGATTTACAATGTAAAAGCCGGTGCGCGGCCTGCACGGGACATTTCCCATTACTTAACGGCTGCACAGCTTAGAGGGAACATTGGACCTGGGGTGTGTGTAGACAAATCTTTGAAGGTGGCAGAACAAGTTGAGAAGGCTGTTAAAAAAAGAATATGGGATCCTTGGCTTTATTAATCGAGGAATAGAGTAAAAAAGCAAGGAAGTTGTACAAAACCTTTATAAAAGGTTAAGCCTCTCAGCTGGAGTATTGTGTTCAATTTTGGGCACCACACTTTAGGAAGGATGGCAAGGCCTTAGAGAGGGTGCAGAAGAGATTTACTAGAATGCAGCCAGGGATGAGGGACTTCAGTTGCGTGGAGAGACTGGAGAAGCTGGGGTTGTTGGCTTTAGAGCAGAGAAGGTTAAGAGGAGATTTGATAGAGGTTTTCAAAATTGTGAATGGTTTTGATCGAGTAAATTACGAGAAACTGTTTCCAGTGGCAGGAGGGTCGGTAACCAGAGGACACAGATTGAAATTGATTGGCAAAAGAACCAGAGGGGCGATGAGGAAACATTTTTTTCTCAGCGAGTTGTTGTGATCTGGAACGCGCTGCCTGAAAGGACGGTGGAAGCAGATTCAATAGTAACTTTCAAAAGAGAATTGGATAAATACTTGGAAGGAAAAATTTGCAGGGCTGTGGGGAAAGAACAGGAGAGTGCGACTAATTGGAGAGAATCTTTCAAAGGCACAGTGGGCCGAGTGGACTCCTACTGTGCTGTGTGATTCTATGATTCTACCTTCAGGAACTGTACCCCAGTGAGAGTCAGCACCTTCAGGAACTGTACCCCAGTGAGAGTCAGCACCTTCAGGAACTGTACCCCAGTGAGAGTCAGCACCTTCAGGAACTGTACCCCAGTGAGAGTCAGCACCTTCAGGAACTGTACCCCAGGGAGAGTCAGCACCTTCAGGAACTGTACCCCAGTGAGAGTCAGCACCTTCAGGAACTGTACCCCAGTGAGAGTCAGCACCTTCAGGAACTGTACCCCAGTGAGAGTCAGCACCTTCAGGAACTGTACCCCAGGGAGAGTCAGCACCTTCAGGAACTGTACACCAGTGAGAGTCAGCACCTTCAGGAACTGTACCCCAGTGAGAGTCAGCACCTTCAGGAACTGTACCCCAGTGAGAGTCAGCACCTTCAGGAACTGTACCCCAGTGAGAGTCAGCACCTTCAGGAACTGTACCCCAGTGAGTGTCAGCACCTTCAGGAACTGTACCCCAGTGAGAGTCAGCACCTTCAGGAACTGTACCCCAGTGAGAGTCAGCACCTTCAGGAACTGTACCCCAGTGAGAGTCAGCACCTTCAGGAACTGTACCCCAGTGAGAGTCAGCTCCTTCAGGAACTGTACCCCAGTGAGAGTCAGCACCTTCAGGAACTGTACCCCAGTGAGAGTCAGCACCTTCAGGAACTGTACCCCAGTGAGAGTCAGCACCTTCAGGAACTGTACCCCAGGGAGAGTCAGCACCTTCAGGAACTGTACCCCAGTGAGAGTCGGCACCTTCAGAAGAGGGGAAAGACTTGATGTAAAATGGGGAAGAAAAAAGAATTAAGTTCGTGGAGATATTCGTCTCAGGAAATGGAAAGAATGATACTTCTTTGCAGGCTGGAACTTGCAACAGTGTCTGCTTCAGTTTGATGTTCGGTCTTGAGAGGCTCAGAATTGAAAGAGCAATCATTGCTGTGTGATGATTTTGGGCCTGCAACTAAAGGCCTGCTTTTGTACCCACAGGGCAGTGTCCCTCCCTGTTTGCTGACATGTCCCAGCACACCTGGCAAGGGAGGCTACCTTAAACTTACTCTTAGCAGTATTCCCCTGGGACTTGAAGATAATCCAATTTTCTTGTAGAACAGTGAACCTTTAAGTCTTCATCCCCTCCCCTACTCTATCAAAGTATTTTACATTCAACACAACATGACAGCAGGGGGCAGTTAAATAATGTGATCATGTGGTGCGGGCGGTCGCGGTGTGCGGGCAGTCACGAGGTTCGGGTGACTATAAACTTAGAAGGATGTGGAGTCTGTCCTTCCCACCCACTGTGCATGCTATATGTGAGATGATGGAGAAACCATTGACACTAACCTGTGCAGCGGATTTTCAGTGCTGTCTTCAATTTGTGGAGCCTCCAGTAAATTGGTATGAATGATGTCCTTGCTGAAATATCAAGTCTCTGCAAGATTGCTCGCGCTTGCTGCCCAATAACTCTGAGAAGAGATTGGATAGCTTGCATTGATGTCATGTCTTATCACGCCTGAAGTGCTTTACATACAGTGAATTATTCGAAGTGCATTTACTTTGTTACGTGTTGAACAGCAGCCATTCTGGGACCGCAATGAGGGGAATGTGGGCCAGGACACCAGGAGAACTCCCTGCTCCTCTTCAAATTAATGGCACCGAATTTTTAACATCAACCTTATCAGAACAGACTGATGGTGTTGACCACTCCTGTATTGTGGCTCGTGTGTGACCAGGGGTCTGGAGCACACAATGATGTGACTGCTTTACCTGGCCTGTCCCTTTAAGCCCACTGCTCAGATATTCCATATCTGAGGTCAATTAGAGACTAAGTGGTGAGGGGAGTTTTTATAGATTGGCAGCTGCTTGTAAATCCATGGCTCTGCCCTTGGAGAGAGGTTGAGTTATCAGAGTCTGGAAAACCAACAGGGAAAGATTGACATTTGTCTTGTGATCTGAAGCGTGATTTGCACTGCATGTAAAGGTATAAACCAGGGAACTGTGCACAGTCTGCCGAGTAGTGGGTAAGTATCTAGAGGCCATAATACTGGATAAAATGAGCACTGAGAAATACAGGGGCTAATAATGACAGTCAGTACAGGTTAATCCAACAAATTTCAGGAAGATTTTTGAGGAAGTAATGGAGTGTATTGCTAAAGGAAATGCAGTGGATGCAGTGTATATGGATTTGTTGTTTGATAAGGTGCTGCATCAGAGGCTTGGTAAAATCAAAGCATGTGACAGCATGGCTAGGAGGTTGGTTAAAGCACAGAGTCATGGTTAATAAATGTTTTTTAGACTGGAAGGCTGTAAACAGTGGCGCCTGCAATAGTCAGTGCTGCCGCTATTGCTCAATATAGAGAATTTATCTGGACGTGGGGGGGTGAGGGGTCACTGTCAAAATTTACAGACAGAGCTAAAATAGAGAACGTGGTTAACTGAAGAGAACTAAAGGTGACTTCGGTGATTGACACTCTCTCCTCTGTCAGAAGATCGTGGGTTCAAGTCCAACTTCAGAATCTAGGCTGAAGCTGCAGTGCAGTAGTGAGGGAGCGCTGCACTGTCAATGTTCCTGCCTGGCGTGACCCCGCCCCTGCCAGGCATGACCCCCCGCCCCCTACACTTGTTACTTTTGATTTTACCTCAAACATGCAACCCGCACCGAGAATATCTTCTTTCCATGTAGCTTGACTCCTAACTGAATTGAATCCTAAAAGTTAAAAGTAGCTGAGAGTGTGTCAGTATTTGCAGTGGGTCCCGGGAGTGTGTCAGTATTTACAGGGGGTCCCCGGGAGTGTGTCAGTATTTACAGGCGGTCTCCTGGAGTGTGTCAGTATTTGCAGGGGGTCCCCGGGAGTGTGTCAGTATTTGCAGGGGGTCCCCGGGAGTGTGTCAGTATTTACAGGGGGTCCCCGGGAGTGTGTCAGTATTTATAGGGGGTCCCCTGGAGTGTGTCAGTATTTACAGGGGGTCTCCGGGAGTGTGTCAATATTTACAGGGGGGCCCCGGGAGTGTGTCAGTATTTACAGGGGGTCAGTATTTACAGGGGGTCCCCAGGAAGTATATCAATATTTACAGGGGGTCCCTGGGAGTGTTGGTATTTACAGGGGGCCCTGGGAAGTGTGGCAGTAATTACAGGAAGGTCCCCTGGAGTGTGTCAGTATTGACAGGGGGTCCCCTGGAGTGTGTCAGTATTTACAGGGGGTCCCCGGGAGTGTGTCAGTATTTACATGGGGTCCCCGGAAGTGTGTCAATATTTACAGGGGGTCCCCGGGAAGTGTGTCAATATTTACAGGGGGGTCCCCGGAAGTGTTTCAGTATTTACAGGGGGTCCCCGGGAGTGTGTCAGTATTTACAGGAAGGTCCCCGGGAGCGTGTCAGTATTTACAGTGAGTCCCCGGGAGTGTCTCAGTATTTACAGGGGGTCCCCGGAAGTGTGTCAGTATTTACAGGGGATCCCGGGAGTGTGTCAGTAATTACAGTGAGTCCCCGGGAGTGTCTCAGTATTTACAGGGGGTCCCCGGAAGTGTGTCAGTATTTACAGGGGATCCCGGGAGTGTGTCAATATTTACAGGGGGTCCCCGGGAGAGTGTCAGTATTTATGGTGGGTCTCCGGGAGTGTGTCAGTATTTACAGGGGGTCCCCGGGAGTGTGTCAGTATTTACATGGGGGTTCCCGGGAAGTGTGTCAATATTTACAGGGGATCCCCGGGAAGTGTGTCATTATTTACAGGGGCTGATAATCTACATCCCAGGGTACTTAAGGAAGTGGCCCTAGAAATAGTAGATGCATTGCTGGTCATCTTCCAGAACTCGATAGACTCTGGAACAGTACCCATGGATTGGAGGGTAGCTAATGTTACCCCACTATTCAAAAAAGGTGGCAGAGAAAAAGTGGGGAATTATAGACCGGTAAGTCTGACATCGGTAGTGGGGAAAATGCTAGAGTCTATTATAAAAGATGTAATAGCAGAGCACTTGGAAAGCAGTGACAGGATCGGACAAAGTCAACATGTATTTACAAAAGGTAAATCATGCTTGACTAATCTACTGGAATTTTTTGAGGATGTAACTGGTAAAATAGATAAGGGAGAACCAGTGGATGTGGTGTATTTGGACTTTCAGAAGGCTTTCGATAAGGTCCCGCATAAGAGATTAGCATGCAAAATTAAGGCACATGGGATTGGGGGCAAGGTATTGACTTGGATAGAGAACTGGTTGGCGGACAGAAAGCAAAGAGTTGGAATAAACGGATCGTTTTCCAAGTGGCAGGCAGTGACTAGTGAGGTACCGCAAGGATCGGTCCTAGGACCCCAGCTGTTCACAATATATATTAATGATCTGGACGAGGGAATTGGATGTAATATCTCCAAATATGCAGACGAGACAAAGCTGGGTGGGAGGGTATGCTGCGAGGAGGATGTCATGAAACTCCAGTACGATTTGGACAGGTTAGGTGATTGGGCAGAAACATGGCAAATGCACTATAATGTGGATAAATGTGAGGTTATCCACTTTGGTGGCAAAAACAGGAAGGCGCATTATTATTTGAATGGCAATAGATTGGGAGAAGGGGAAGTGCAAAGAGACCTGGGTGTTCTTGTGCACCAGTCGCTGAAGGTAAGCATGCAGGTGCAGCAGGCGGTTAAGAAGGCAAATGGTATGTTGGCCTTCGTAGCAAGAGGGTTCGAGTACAGGAACAAGGATGTCTTGCTACAGTTGTACAGGGCCTTGGTGAGACCGCACCTTGAGTATTGTGTGCAGTTTTGGTCGCCTTATCTGAGGAAGGACGTTCTTGCCATGGAAGGAGTGCAGTGAAGATTCACCAGGCTGATACCTGGGATGGCAGGAATGACGTATGAGGAGAGATTGTGTCGATTGGGCTTATACTCACTGGAGTTTAGAAGATTGAGAGGGGATCTGATCGAAACCTATAAAATTCTGTCAGGCCTAGACAGACTAGATGCTGGAAGGATGTTCCCGATGGTCGGGGAGTCCAGAACCAGGGGTCATAGTCTAAGGATAAGGGGTAGGACATTTAGGACAGAGATGAGGAGGGATTTCTTCACCCAGAGAGTGGTGAACCTGTGGAATTCTCTGCCACAGAGGGCGGTGGAGGCCAGTTCATTAAATATATTCAAGAAAGAGTTGGATATATTTCTTGAGGCTAAAGGGATCAAGGGATATGGGGAGAAGGCAGGGACTGGGTACTGAATTTGAATGATCAGCCATGATCTCATTGAATGGTGGAGCAGGCTCGAAGGGCCGAATGGCCTACTCCTGCTCCTATCTTCTATGTTTCTATGTCCCCCGGAGGGTTTGGATTTATAGGTGGCCCCGGGAAGTGTTTCAATATTTACAGGGGGCCCCAGGGAAGTGTGTCAGTATTGACAGGGGGTCCCTGGGAGTGTGTCAGTATTTACATGGGGTCCCCGGGAGTGTGTCAATATTTACAGGGGGTCCCCGGGAAGTGTGTCAATATTTACAGGGGGTCCCCGGGAGTGTGTCAGTATTTACAGGGGGTCCCCGGGAGTGTTGGTATTTACAGGGGGCCCTGGGAAGTGTGGCAGTAATTACAGGAACGTCCCCTGGCGTGTGTCAGTATTTACATTGGTTCCCGGGAGTGTGTCAGTATTTATAGGGGGTCCCCGGGAGTGTGTCAGTATTTATAGGGGGTCCCCTGGAGTGTGTCAGTATTTACAGGGGGTCTCCGGGAGTGTGTCAATATTTACAAGGGGCCCTGGGAGAGTCTCCGTATTTACAGGGGGTCAATATTTACAGGGGGTCCCCGGGAGTGTTGGTATTTACAGTGGGTCCCCGGAAGTGTGTCAGTATTTACAGGGGGTCCCGGGATGTGTCAGTATTTACAGGGGTTCCCTGGGAGTGTGTCAGTATTTACAGGGGGTCTCCGGGAGTGTGTCAGTATTTACAGGAGGTCCCCGGGAGTGTGTCAGTATTTACAGGGGGTCCCCGGGAGTGTGTCTGTATTTACAGGGGGCCCCGGGATGTGTCAGTATTTACAGGGGGTCCCCGGGAGTGTGTCAGTATTTACAGGGGGTCCCCGGGAGCGTGTCAGTATTTACAGGGGGTCCCCGGGAGTGTGTCAGTATTTACAAGGAGTCCCTGGGAGTGTGTGAGTAATTACAGTGAGTCCCCGGGAGCGTCTCAGTATTTACAGGGAGTCCCCAGGAGTGTCTCAGTATTTACAGGGGGTCCCCAGAAGTGTGTCAGTATTTACAGGGGATCCCGGGAGTGTGTCAATGATGCGCCATCAATTACTCAAAAGACTGAGGTTGAGCGAGTAACAACCAGGCTTTTATTAACTAAAGAATGAAGGTCTTGTCTCGAGTGGTCGACCCGTCCAGAATACTAAGGGACTGGGAGGTAGTCACTTATAGACCTGGAATAGTGGGAGGAGTCAGCCGAGGCATGTCCAGACCTGTACCTAGTGGAATACACATACACATACAGACAGGTATAACAGTGGTTTACCACATTCACCCCTTGTTTAAAAATGAGTCCGGCGGGGTGAAGTGTATTTAAAAGTTCGTGTATTGGAGTCTCTCCGGAGGTCTTGTCTGCCGCTGTGATCGACGTGGCGACGGCAGGGGTGGTGGAGCTTCCGGCGTCGCGTCCCGTGTAGGCTGGGGCCCTGGAGTGTAGTCCTCGTGGGTGACGGGCTCAGGCGTGCCGGCTGCTGGGGTTGGATATCGGGTCGTGGGGGGGGGGTGGTAATGGGTAGTGTCCAAGATGGCGGTGTCCATGATTCCCATGTGGCTGGAGTCGTCCAAGATGGCTGCTGCTGCGGTGGTTCGCACATGGCTGGGGTTGCCCAAGATGGCGGCTAGCACGGCCCACACGCGGCGCTGCTGGCGTTCGGGGTGGCTTTGGCCTTGCAGACGCTGGCGTAGTGTCCCTTTTTCCCGCAGCCCGAGCAGGTCGCATTCTTCGCCGGGCAGCGCGCTCTGGGGTGTTTGGCCTGGCCACAGAAGTAGCATTTCTGGCCTTGGGATACTGCTGTCTGGCTTTGGGACACTGCTGCGGTAGTTGGGCCGTTGTTGGGCTGTGGCTGGGGTGGCACGGTGCTATGGGGCTGTCCTACCGTGTCCCAGGTTGTCGTTCCCCGCGGCGTCCACGGTGCAGAGGAGTAGGCATCCATGCCCCGGAAGGCTGCGTCCAGCGTTAGTGCGATGTCGGAGGCTTTGTCGAGGGTGAGGTCACTCTGCTCCAGCAGTCGCTGTCGGGTGTAGTTGGACCTGTGGCCTGCTACGAAGGCATCCCGGATCAGTTCCTCCGTGTACTTAGTGGGCGTTACCGCCTTACACCCACAGGCCCGGCCAAGCACGGACAGTGCTTGGAGGTATTCCTCAGTCGATTCCCCAGGTTGTTGCTTGCGACTCCCCAGAAGGTGCCTAGCATATACTTCGTTCACAGGGCGCGTGTACTGGGTCTTGAGGAGCTGGAGGGCGGCTGTGTACGAGGTCGCGTCCCGGATGACTGAGTACACTCGGTGGTTCACCTTGGAGAACAGGACAGACAGTTTGTCCGCATCCGTTTCGACCGCAGTGGAGGCAGTTAGGAATGTCTCGAAGCACGTGAGCCAGTGAGCAAACTTGGTGGAAGCGTCCGCTTCCCGACTGTCCAGGTCCAGGCATGCTGGTGTGAGGATCTTCTCCATTATAAAAAATTTAGTTAATAAAATTGATGCGCCATCAATTACTCAAAAGACTGAGGTTGAGCGAGTAACAACCAGGCTTTATTAACTAAAGAATGAAGGTCTTGTCTCGAGTGGTCGACCCGTCCAGAATACTAAGGGACTGGGAGGTAGTCACTTATATACCTGGAATAGTGGGAGGAGTCAGCCGAGGCATGTCCAGACCTGTACCTAGTGGAATACACATACACATACAGACAGGTATAACAGTGGTTTACCACAGTCAATAGCTACAGGGGGGTCCCGGGAGTGTGTCAGTATTTACATGGGGGTACCCGGGAAGTGTGTCAATATTTACAGGGGATCCCTGGGAAGTGTGTCAATATTTACAGGGGATCCCCGGGAAGTGTGCCAATATTTACAGGGGGTCCCCGGGAAGTGTGTCAATATTTACAGGGGGTCCCCCGGAGTGTTTGCATTTACAGGGGATCCCCGGGAAGTGTGTCAATATTTACAGGGGATCCCCGGGAAGTGTGTCAATATTTACAGGGGATTCCCGGGAAGTATGTCACTATTTACAGGGGGCTCCAGGAAGTGTGTCAATATTTACAGGGGGTCCCCGGGAGTGTCAGTATTTACAGGGGGTCCCCGGGAATTGTATCAGTATTGACAGGGGGTCCCTGGGAGTGTGTCAGTATTTACAGGGGGTCCCTGGGAGTGTGTCAGTATTTACAGGGGGTCCGCGGAAGTGTGTCCTTATTAACAGGGGGTCCCGGGAGTGTGTCAGTATTTACAGGGGGTCAGTATTTACAGGGGGCCCCCGGGAAGTGTGTCAATATTTACAGGGGGTCCCAGGGAGTGTCAATATTTACAGGGGGTCCCCGGGAAGTGTGTCAATATTTACAGGGGGTCCCCGGGAGTGTGTCAGTAATTAAAGTGAGTCCCCGGGAGCGTCTCAGTATTTACAGGGGGTCCCTGGGAGTGTGTCAGTATTTACAGGGAGTCCCCGGGAGTGTCTCAGTATTTACAGGGGGTCCCCGGGAAGTGTGTCAATATTTACAGGTGATCCCCAGGAAGTGTGCCAATATTTACAGGGGGTCCCCAGGAAGTGTGTCAATATTTATAGGGGGTCCCCCGGAGTGTTTATATTTACAGGTGGCCCCGGGAAATGTGTCAATATTTACAGGGGGCTCCAGGAAGTGTGTCAGTATTGACAGGGGGTCCCCGGGAGTGTGTCAGTATTTACAGGGGGTCCCCGGGAGTGTGTCAGTATTTACAGGGGGTCCGCGGAAGTGTGTCCTTATTTACAGGAGATCCCCGGGAGTGTGTCAGTATTAACAGGGGGTCCCCGGGAGTGTGTCAGTATTAACAGGGGGTCCCCGGGAACGTGTCAGTATTTGCAGGGGGTCCCCAGGAGTGTGTCAGTATTTACAGGGGGTCCCCGGGAGTGTTTCAATATTTACAGGGGGTCCCTGGGAGTGTGTCAGTATTTACACTGGCTCCCCGGGAAGTGTGTCAGTATTTACAAGGAATGCTGGGAATGTGTTGGTGTTTGCAGGGTATGCTGGGAATGTGTCGGTGTATGCTGGGAATGTGTCAGTGTTTGCTGGGACGCTGGGAATGTGTCAGTGTTTGCAGGGAATGTGTCATTGTTTGCTGGGATTGTGTCGGTGTTTGCTGGGACACTGGGAATGTGTCGGTGTTTGCTGGGACACTGGGAATGTGTCGGTGTTTGCAGGGAATGCTGGGAATGTGTCTGTTTTTGCTGGGAATGTGTCGGTGTTTGCTGGGAATGTGTCGGTGTTTGCTGGGAATGTGTCGGTGTTTGCTGGGAATGTGTCGGTGTTTGCTGGGAATGTGTCGGTGTTTGCTGGGAATGTGTCGGTGTTTGCTGGGAATGTGTCGGTGTTTGCAGGGACGCTGGGATTATGAGCCACGCACAGAAAATGTGAAAACGACTGTGGTATAGTGAAGCATCAGCGATTGATTACGACGCATCAACGTTGGGAGGAACAGCCGACACTTGCGGGTAGTGTGTATTCATGGAAAGGCTTAATTCGCAGGATAATGATGGGATAAAAAGCATTCAGTAATTATTAAATACTGTGCGAATACTAATTGGAACGGGTGTGTCGAAGCTCAAAGTCACAACACCTGCATCTGTTTCTTTTTTCCTAATTGGGTAATCGTTTGAGACCGAAATCCGGAACTGTTCCTGCGCTGACTTAATAAAAACATCATCTGTTTTTCTAGTTCCGAATGAATGTTTTATTATTAACAATGTCTTTACATCCTAAAACACTTTGCTGAGCATCGCTTTCTTCTCCCCAGTGACCTAACCTTTGGCTCTTGTTTTTTTCGGTTGAATTTCCTCTCTTCAGAATTGCCATCGATGTGTGGGCCATGCTGGCAGAGTTCTGCAACATTTTCACAGCTGTCAACCAGTCAGAGGTACCGCTGTACAAGGACCCGGATGAGGACCTCACCCTGCTTGTTCTGGAGGAGGACAAGATCCTCTCAGGCTTTGTTCCTCTCCTGGCTGCCCCTCAGGACCCATGCTACGTGGAGACAGCCGCAGATAAGGTCAGCCGGGGGGCACTCTGTAAACTCTTGTTCCTGGGAAGGCTTTTTTTAAACAGAATGTGATTAACTCAGTGAGGGTGTAAAGGGAAAACCGTGACCTCAGCATCTGACATCTGCCTCTGCTGCACCAGTGTCATGAAAAGCACCTCTTCCTGTAGCGTGAGCTCTGTGGCATGCTTTTGTATACACTTCTTTCCCTCCCTTGTCTAAATAGCTTGTGTTGGCCACCCTTTCATGAATTCAAACAGAGGACGTCAGGCCCTGCCACAGAGCTCTGCACTGGGCAGTCGTCCAGCTGTCTCGGGCTGATATCACAGTTCCAGAAATTGATTTCAAAGAGGCTGTGGACCGAACCCCAACCTCTGCTCATATTACCTCCCACCCCCTAATAAATGTCATGGGCCCAAATCACTGTGGGCGATTTGTAACAGTTGAATTTGTTGCACTTTTTAAAGTGAATGTGCAAAGTAAGAAGACTGTAGGAAGGGCCCCAAACTCAGCCACGTGCACTGACTGTGTTAGCTGTGATACCTTGCTGACCCTTCAGCCTGCTACAGCCGAGCTTACTCGCTTGGATCTGCTGTCGGACACGTACATTGATTGACGGCCCCTTCTTGTTCAACGGGACAGAAATTCCTTTGTGGCACAACCAGGTCAACCTAGGGATCCTCTGAATGCTTAGAGTCGGATTCAAGTGACAAATGCAAAGTCCTTTCATAAACAGAAAACACACAGCAAGTCAGTCAGGTTCTGTGGAGAGGACATAGAGAGACTGGTGAATGCGAAACTCAGAAATGTGGTAAACAATGAGGCGGATAGTAACAGACTTCAGAAGGACAGAGAGAGACTGATGCAAAGGGCGACACATGACATGAAATTTAGCGCAGAGAAATGTGAAGTGATATGTTTTGGTCGAAAGAATGACGCGAGGCAAGATGAACTAAATGGTGTAATTTTAAAGTGGGTGCAGGAACAGACACACCTGGGGGTGTACGTACACAAATCTTTGAAGGTCGCAGGACAAGTTGAGAAGGCTGTTAAAAATCCATTCGGGATCCTTGGCTTTATAAATAGAGGCATAGGCTGGATTTTGATACTGGAGGCGTGTAGGAGGCGGGACTACAACTTTCGGGGTTGTAGTCCCACCTCCATCGAGTTGTGGCCAACCCACGCGATTTTCACTTGATTGACATTGTTGAGCCCGCCCAGCGGGCTCAGCAGGCCAATTAAGGGCCACCCGGCAGCAGGTGATGTTACAGATTGACATTTCATCTGTCAAGAGCTTTTGACAGATGAAATATCAGCATTTGACAGCTCTTTGAAGCTGTCAAACACTGACAATCTGTACACTAAGTTAATTCCTTCCTCTCAGGCTGATTTAGAGATCTCTCCAGAACAGAAAGCTGAATGCTGCAACTTTTGACAGCTCGCGACCATTCTGCTTTCTGTGTCGGTGAGATGAGGGACTCCCGAGACCTGAAGGAAGTAAGGCTGTAAAGGTAAGTAAAACTTATTTAAACACTTTACACACACCAAACACACTTACCTCTGCACTCATGCACACATCACTCACCTGAACACCGGACATCTCGAACCCTCCAAGCCTTTCAGCCCGAGGGTCAGCCTCGCTAACTTGGCGTGGTTTGGAGCCGTCGAAAATCCCACACGTCAGGGATAAAAATAGGGACTAGGCTAAAAACTGCCTGTTAACTACCTGTTAACAGGCAGTTAATTGGCACTAATCCCCTTCCCGCCCCGCGGAGGCGGGTCCCAGCACAGGTCAGGTATCCGCCTCCTGTGAAACGGGTATGGGGGCGGGATGGGTTCGTGCCCCCCCTGATTTCGCGATTTTAACCCCCCATACGCCTCCAATCCCGCCTCAGCGGCCCAATGAAAATCAAGCCCATAGAATACAAAAGCAAGGAAGTTATGTTAAACCTTTATAAAACACTGTTTAGGTCCAAGCTGGAGTATTGTGGCCAATTCTGGACACCACAATTTAGGAAGGATGTCAAGGCCTTGGAGAGGGTGTGGAGGAGATTTACTAGAATGGTTCCAGGGATGAAAGACTTCAGTTATGTGGAGAGACTGGAGAAGCTGGGATTTTTATCCTTGGAGCAGATTTGATAGAGTTGTTCAAAATCAGGAAGGGTTTTGATAGAGTAAATAAGGAGACACTGTTTCCAGTGGCAGGAGGGTCGGTAACCAGAGGACACAGATTTAAGGTAATTGGCAAAAGAACCAGCAAGGAGATGAGGAAAAAATAATCACGCAGCGAGATGTTATGATCTGGAATGCGCTGCCTGAAAGGAAGCAGATTCAATAGTAACTTTAAAAAGGGAGTTGGATAAATACTTGAAGTAGAAAAATTTGCAGGGCAATGGAGAAAGAGCAGGGGAGTGGGACTAATTGGAGAGCTCTTTCAAAGAGCCGGCACAGGCACGATGGGCCGAATGGCCCCCTTCTGTGCTGCATCATTCTATGGTTCTATAAATAGTGACGTTCCAAGAGGCATATTAAATCAGAAAAAGGGGTAGTGGGAAATATATATAAAAATCAGACAAACGCAGAGTGAATTCTTGAATGATGCAAAAGATCATCTGTTTTTTTTCTAAGTTACTCCCAACACTGAAATGGGCTTTGGGAAACAGCAAATCAGACGGAGAAAATAACAGCAGTAGTTACATTTAAAAATTAAACGGGAACAAAAATCTCAGCTCTTAACGCTTTCGCCTCTATCAGAGGTTGTAGCTTTGAGCCCCGCTCCATGATGTGAGCACATAATCTCGGCTATCACTCCAGTGCAGTACTGAGGGAGCGCTGCACTGTCGGAGGTGCCATCGTTAAACCACTGCTCTGTCTGCCTGTTCTGCTGGTTAGATGCACATTAAATATCCCATGGCACTGTTCAAGGTAGAGCAAGGGATTCTCCTGGTATGCGGCGAACATTCCTCCCCCAACCAACACCACCACAAACAGATTAACTGGTCACTGTAGGATCTTACTGTATGTAAAATGGCTGCCACATTTCCTAAATAACATCCTGAGCATTTCAAATAAAGTCATTGTATCTAAATGACGTTCAAGGCATTGTATAAATGCTGGGATTAATATAAGAGGGTGTTTTCAGTGTTTATTTTGTGGTTTAGTTAATGCAGTAACAAAGCGGCTTCTCTGAGGGTTACTTTCAGCAGCAGGGTACATGGACTAAACACTTAAAAAGAACTCCCTTGTGGGGGGGAAGGAATTTCCTTGCACCTTACCAGAGTTAGTTGCTTCAGTAAATGGATGCGTTGCTGAGGTAGGTTTGTCCGTTGCATTAATACCTGACATTCTAACTCTGGACAGTGTGGCAATACATCAACCAGCAACCCCAGTGTTGTAGGGGAGCGCAGTTACTGTGCCAGTATAACACAAGAATTTGAAGCCTGTTGGTTGGATTGTCACTCCTTCCTCTCACTCCAGTATATGTGCCAAGTATGGGTGCCTCAATGCAGGAGGCATAATGTGACAGGCTCAACTGTCTTTAGGAGATGGCTGGTATTAGCCTGGCACAGGTGCCTCCTAGTCTGCGATCAGCCTGGCACAGGTGGCTCGTACTATGGTATCAACCTGGCACAGGTAGCTCGCACTCTTATCAGCTTGACACAGGTGAATTGTACTTCATTGTTGTAGCTGCAAAATCTGAAAACATTCTTCCCATTTAAATTATCCAAACTTACTCGGCTAGTAGGTGGCATCGCTGGTTAAGGCAATCCGTGTCCAAGGCACACCGGTCCTGAGTTCAGTTGTCGATATATGCTGAAATACTGAGCTAGGATGGTGGTGAAATGTTACAATTAACCTTAGGGCCCCTTGGGCTGGAGAGGAAAAGTCAGTGAGGGATCCTGATCGCTATCCGTACACACCTTGTACGTATGTCGCTATTTACAGTCTATAATGACCTAGATGAATGGAGCGAGTAATGTATCCAAGTTTGCTGATGATACAAAGCTACGTGGGTCAGTAAGCTGTGAGGAGGACATAGAGTCTGCAAAGTTAGACAGGTTAAGTGAGTGGGCAATAAGGTGGCAGATGGAGTATAATGTGGGGAAATCTGAGGTTCACTTTGGTAGGAAGAATAGAAAAATAGAATATTTTTTAACTATTAAATGTTGGTGTTCAGAGAGATTTAGGTGTCCTCATATAGGAAACAGAGTTAGCATGCAGATACAAGGGGGTTGGAGTATAAGAGTAAGGAACTCTTGCTTTAATTGTACAGGGCCTTGGTGAGACCACACCTGGAGCACTCTGCTCAGTTTTGGTCTCCTTATCTGAGGAGGGATATACTTTGCCTTAGAGACAGTGCAACGAAGGTTCACTAGACTGGGTCTCAGCTATTCACAATCTGTATCAATGATTTGGATGAGGGGACCAAATGTAATATCTCCAAGTTTGCTGATGATACAAAGCTAGGTGGGAATGTAAGTTGTGAAGAGGATGCAAAGAGGCTGCAAGGGGATATAGACAGGCTAAGTGAGTGGGCAAGAACATGGCAAATGGAGTATAATGTGGAGAAATGTGAAGTTACCCACTTTGGTTGGAAAAATAGAAAAGCAGTGTATTTTTTAAATGGTGAGAGATTGGGAAATGTTGGTGTTCGAGGGACCTGGGTGTCCTTGTACACTAATCACTGAAAGTTAACATGCAGGTACAGCAAGCAATTAGGAAAGCAAATGGTATGTTGGACTTTATTACAAGAGGATTTGAGTATAACAGTAAAGACGTCTTACTGCAATTATATAGGGCCCTGGTGAGACCACACCTGGAGTATTGCGTACAGTTTTGGTCTCCTTACCTAAGGAAGGATATACTTGCCATAGAGGGAGTGCAACGAAGGTTCACTAGACTGGTTCCTGGGATGGGGGGATTGTTCCATGCGGAGAGATTGAGTAGACTAGGCCTATATTCTCTAGAGTTTAGAAGAATGAGAGGTGGTTTCGTTGAAACATTAAGATTCTGAGGGGGGATTGACAGGGTAGATGCCGAGAGGTTGTTTCCCCTGGCTGGGGAGTCTAGAACCAGGGGGCATAGTCTCAGGATAAGACTGAGATGAGGAATTTCTTCACTCAGAGGGATATGAGTCTTTGGAATTCTCTACCCCAAAGGACTGTGGATGCCGAATCGTTGAATATAGACGAATCAAGGTATATGGGGATTGAGCGGGAAAGTGGAATTGAGGTAGAAGTTCAGCCATGATCTTATTGAATGGCGGAGCAGGCACAAGGGGCCGTATGGCCGACTCCTGCTCCTAATTCTTATGTCGTGTGAGGACAGATCCGGCTCGACTGTGATGCCCCGATGATGGAATGGCGTGCCAACACTCACTGGTTACTTTGGTGAGGTGCCAAAGGGCACTTGTGCAACCCATACCCGAGAAGGAGTCTCCGTCTTCAAGAGAGGAGAGGGGACAATTAGTGAGAGAGAGAAAAGGAAGTGCTGACCTTTCACTCTCAGCAATAATCATCTTGCAGTAAATTTTCCAGAGCCTGTCTGGAGCAAGAACAAACCTTCAGAACGTAAAATGTGCGTGTCAGCCCTGAGAAGTCAGTTATTTTGGCACGGATGTGATGTGGAACAAGACTGATACAAGTCTGGTGTGGAATAATGATCTCTTTGGGGGGGAGGTTTGCTGTTGATTGGCAGAATTAATTACAACCTGTCTGTCATACCATCCTAATGAAGTATTCAGCCCCGCAGGTGTACAGCAGTGAATCACAGTCCCATCAAGGTTGGTAGCATTTGGTTACAGGACACACCTCCCCTCCACCCTCCTCCCCCTCAGATTTGGCTTCTTCTGAAGCTGCCCTCTATAAAATGTAAAAATATATAGAAGCCAAATTATCTCAACAAGCAGTAACAGAGCCAGAGTGCATTGCCACGCATCATAATGCCACGAACTGAACTTGTCATGGATATGAAGCGTTGACCTTGAATGTTCTGATGTTTGATTCCAGAAAATTAGTCATCTTGTATTAAAAAAAAGTTTCCCAGTTTCCTTTTGTAACAGGAAAGTGCCACCTCGTGCAATGGGCCTGGTGATAATCGCACATCAATAGATGGGTGCCAGTTGTCCCAAACCCCTGTGTTGTGATCGAAGCTGCACTCGTGTACAGACTGAATTTGCACATAAATGGTGGCAGAGGGGCTTCTCTAATGACTCCTGGTAAATGCAGTGCCTGGTCTGGCACAGAGCCTTCGAGACTAAACAACCTTGGTTCAATCCTCTTTCGCTGAATTCAATGCTCTCAGCCAAGGGAGCAATAGGGACACCACAGCCGGCCTCTGCGCTACGTTTGTGTGTGAGAACTTGGGCTAGGACAGGATTTGCCTCGGCTATGACACCTCTCAGAAGTTGAACATTCCGTTGCCACCCTGCCTGGGTTCACACATGAAGAAGGTGAACTGTTGTCTGCACCTGTGAAATGGTACCCCAGCAAGACTCCATGCCTTTCGGAGAGGAGAAAGTTGGCTACGTGTTTTCTCTCCAAGCACCGGGCCTTTATTGTAAGTTCGGATATTTGTGGAGCTTTCTCCTATACACTGAGGTGGGAGCTTCAGTTGTTTAGAATCATTCATCTTTAGTCAAATTCGCTCACTGTTAAGCTCCAAAAGTTGGTGTGATTATAAGAAAGCGTTTGGGGTGTGCTGGAAGATTACATTTCCCAGGAGAATGAGTGGCTCATTTGCACTGTATGATTCACTTACTTTGAACGTCATTGCATGAACTGATGGCACTAAGAGCAGTGCCCTTCCCTCCCTGCCTGCTGAAGCTTCCATACCTTCAGCTGAAAGCAGCTCTGCCTTTGACACCTGTGCAGTATGACTAGGCCAACAGGAAATGTGTGGGTTGAGTGAGTGATAGACTGAAGTGCTGGCAGGTCACCCCTGCACTGATGTGATGTGACAGTGACTGTCGCCAGACGAGCTGGCCATCAAAAACCATCAACTAATTTTCAGACTGATTATTGTGTCCCCCTGCTACACCATGCAGCCTTGACCACCGTACCGATGGTGTGAACTATAATCTCACATATGTTAGTGTGGGAGGTGGAGCCTCTAGTTGAAAGCTATGGACCAATCCATCTCAACAGCTTGATAGTGGCAGAGCTGGAAAACAGAAATCCAGTAATTAAAATGTCAAGTGCTTATGGTGGTGAAGGATGTACACGTAGCGGGGAAGGTGCGCTATAAATGCGCACAGACTGCTTGAAGCACGATGCACATCTTCCTGACCTATCTTGATGGGCAGCAAGTGTCACCTTGTGTCAGTTGGTAGCAGCCTCACCTCTGAGTTAGGAGGTTGTGGGTTGACTCCTCACTTCAGGACTTGAGCACATAATCAAACATGACACTTCAGTGCAGTACTGCGGGAGGCCTGCAGTGTCAGATGAGATATTAAGTTAAGGCCATGTCTGCTTGTTCCAGTGGCTCAGGTGGGAGTAAAAGATCCCATGGCACAATTTAAAGAGGAGCGAGGAATTCTCCTGGTGGCCCACGCAATATCCCCCCCTCAACCAACACCACCAAATACATACATTAACTGGAAATTGATCTCGTCGCTGTTTGCTCTGTGCAAAATGCCTGTGGCGTTTGCCAACATAAGTCACTGCACATCAAGATTAATTCCGTGCATATGAAGTGATTTGAGACACTTGAGAGATGTGATGAGGTATAAATGCATGGTTCTCTTTCTGTTACGGGTTTATTGCTGAGTGCAGCCTGTGTGAATAGCTGTGTCCTCTGTGCGTGGGCGCGGCAGGTATGCCCTCAACGTGCGCAGGAGGAATTGCCGGAGGAAATTGAGCTTGTTAGGGCAGTGAGTAGAGACACCATGGTGGCAAGGTGTCACCGACGGTTTCTGTTAAAGAAAGTAAGTCTCTTTAATTTGTGATTTCAGTAAGAAGATGAAACTACTTTACAAAAGTTCAGACAGCTACAGGGCATGTTGGTAGTATGTGCTCTCCCCAAGTGCACGTGTGCATGCCCCAGGAGCGCATGTGTGTGTGCGCGCACACGTTCCTTTGAGTACAGGTTTTTGCAGCACACAGGTTGTACACAGACAATGCAGTCAGTCGAACTTGCAATATTTAGTGCTACCTTGGGTGGACTGCAGGAAATGCGAGATGGCTAGGGGCGTAGGGTGCATTAATTGTCTCTTGTTTACTTGCTACCTGCATTGGAGCAGTTTTGGTGTATAGACTTTATATGTTGGTTAAAAGCTACAAGTCCCTGCCAGACACCAGACTTTTCCCTGCTTGGCTTTGGCGGGTATGATGGTGTCGAGCCCGAGCCTGGGGTCCTAGCTTCTTTGCCTCTAGTTTGCTTCTAGGAATGTAGATGCAGAACGTATTCTCCACATCATAAGATTACAAGAGTGGTTCAGACAAAGAAGGCCTCCAAATTGCTTGAGCTCACCTATACATTACAGCATCTAACTGTTTCTTCAATGAGTCTGGAAGGAATTGAGTGGTGCAGTGTGTTATGTTAGATCCGTGTATTGTGTCCTTCAATAATTAGACAAGAGACTGCAGGGAACGATCAACAAGTGTTTACTGAATGAGGGTTACTCCAGAACTAACTGTACAGATCCCTACTCAGGGTTTATATACAGGTGTGGTCACTGCCGGTACTACAGTATACAGGAGCTGTAAAAAGTATTTCTCCCCCTTAAAGGTACATACATTACAATTCCTCCCCTTTTAGATTAACAGTACCATAACACTCATTTAACAATTAAATATCAAACTAATTACAATTAACACTTTTAACATGCAACATTAACTGAAAATAGTCTATTTATAAATTCAGTCTTTGGGGAGGCTTCCTGATCCTTTCTGGATAGCGCCTTTCCCGAGTGTCTTGCTCTTGGTGCGGAGGCGATTCTGGCCCCCTGTCGTCGGTTGGTTCATCCGCTTCCGATGCTACTGTTTCTGGGGTAGATGCTACCTGTACGTCGGGTTCATCACCAGGTACGTATGGGCGAGACATGGGGTTGACTCGTTCCTGTGACTCTAGGATCTGGTCAACATGGCGTCTCACAGTGTTCTCCCCAACATCCACTGTGTACATTAGTGGCCCCTGCCGTGTGCATATCGTTCCTGGTTGCCATTTCTCTGTTCGGTAGTCGCGGGCCAAGACTGGTTGCCCTACATTGAAGCTCCTTGTCGGCTTCTCATTGATGTGCTGGAATTGCTTATTCTCAACATCTCTTTGTACATTTGGTCTGAGCAAATCCAGACGAGATCTCAACCTTCGGTTAAAGAACATCATGGCCAGGACCTGGTTGGTGACTGCATGTGTCGCATTTCTGTAGGCTAACAGGAAATTGTCCACCTTATGCTGCAGTGGAATGTCGTCATCGCACGTGGCCTTTACTGCTTTTTTAAAGGTTTGTACGAACCTCTCAGCCAATCCATTTGTGGCTGGATGATACGGGGCGGATGTGTAATGCCTTACCCCATTCCTTTTCATAAATCTTCGAAACTCTTCGGACACAAACTGTGGTCCGTTATCAGAGCAAATCTGCTCTGGCAAGCCGTTCCTGGCAAAAATGGTCCGTAGGACTGCAATAGTTTTCTCCGTGGTGGTTGAGGACATTTTGATCACCTCAGGCCATTTCGAGTGCGCATCCACGGCTATTAAAAACATTGAGTCCATGAATGGACCAGCAAAATCAATATGCACCCATTGCCATGGAGATGAGGGCCACTCCCATGGGTGCAGAGGGGCATGTGGTGGTGCATTTTGGACCGTCTGGCATCCTGAGCAGCTCTTTGTCAGGTCCTCGATTTGCTGATTGATCCCCGGCCACCACACATAAGCCCTAGCAAGGCTTTTCATTTTCACCCCTCCCAGATGAGCTTCGTGAAGCTCATTGAGCACTCTCTCCCTTAACTTGGGTGGAATTACCACTCGGGATCCACACATCAAGGTCCCCTGGCATACTGACAGCTGTTCTCTTCTGGATGAGAATGCTGGCAACAGTGAGTCGCCATGTGCTGGCCATCCCTTCACCGTCAAATCATATACCCGAGACAGTGTCGGGTCATTTCGGGTCTCCTTCTCTATACCAGCGTTAGTTACTGGCAAGCATTCAATTATAGTCGAATGAAATATTTCGACAGGATCCACTGCTGGTGCTTCCTCCGCAGTAGGCAGTGGCAGGCGTGATAGCCCATCAGCGTTTCCATGCTGTTTCATGCCCTTATACTCGATTTCATATTGGTGCGCCCCTAGAAAAAGGGACCATCTTTGTAGCCGTTGCGCAGTCATCACCGGAACGCCCTTCTTTGGATTAAAGATGGAGACAAGTGGTTGGTGGTCAGTCAGCAAGGTGAACTTCTGCCCGTGCAGATAGTGATTGAACTTTTTCACTCCCCACACTAGGCTGAGGGCCTCCCTGTCAATCTGGGTGTAGTTACGCTCGGCTGAGGTTAGTGACCGAGACGCAAAGGCTACTGGCCTCTCCGAGCTGTCCGGGAATTTGTGCGACAGCACCGCTCCAATGCCATAGGGTGATGCATCACACGCCAACCGAATTGGTAGTGCTGGGTTGAAATGAGCCAACACCTCTTTTGATGTGATCAATGCTTTGCTCTTCTGGAAAGCTCGTTTACACTCGTCACTCCACTTCCATGGTACCCCCGTTTGCAGTAGGGTGTTCAGTGGGTGTAGTACGGTAGACAAATTCGGCAAGAACTTATGGTAGTAGTTCACCAGCCCGAGGAACGACCTCAGTTGTGACACATTTTCCGGTGCTGGAGCCTGGACTACTGCCTCAATCTTTTCAGGGGACTTATGTAACCCCTCTATCAATAACGTGGCCACAATACGAGATCTGTTTCTGGAAAAACTCGCATTTGTGGCGATTAGCTCGGAGCCCATATTCTTTCAATCTAGTGAGCACCTGCTCCAGGTTGGTGAGGTGATCACTGTCATTTTCGCCTGTGACCAGGATGTCGTCCAAATAACACTGGGTCCCTGGAATCCCTTGCAGGACTTGATCCATTGCCCTTTGCCAAATAGCCGGAGCTGATGCTACCCCGAACACCAGCCGGTTGTATTGGTAGAGACCTTTATGAGTGTTGATCGTGAGGTACTGTTTCGAGGCTTCTTCTACCTCCATTTGCAGGTACGCCTGGGCCAGATCAATCTTAGTGAAGCGTTTCCCTCCAGATAGCGAGGCGAAAATATCTTCAATCTGCGGAAGCGGATATTGTACAGTGTGAAGGACTGGGTTCACTGTCACCTTAAAGTCCCCACAGATGCGAACCTTCTTTGGTTCCCCAGGCGTATTACTCAACGACCTCTTCATTACAGGAACGATGGGTGTAGCCCACTCGCTCCAGTCCACTTTGGACAGTACTCCTGAACGTTCCAAACCTTCCAGCTCTGCTTCGACGGCTGGGCGGATCGCATAAGGTACCGGTCTGGCCGTAAAAAACTTTGGGCTTGCATTTTCCTCTATTTTAATCGTCGCTGTTATGCCTTTTAGTGTTTCGAGTCCCTGCTGGAACACTTCTTGTGCGTCAGTTAGCATTTTTGACAGTCGTCCAGGTGTGACGTCGTCATCCTTTTTGGCATCTACAGTCAGTGCTTGTATGGAATGCCAATCTAGCTGTATCTTCCGGATCCATTCACGTCCTAGTAGTGGTGGTCCTCCATCTGGCAATACATATAGGTCCATTTTTGGTGTTTCCTTGCCGTTATATATAACGTTCACCCTTATTTTTCCTTTGGGGTAGACTTTTTGCCCCGTGTATGTCTTCAAGACAATCTTTGTATCTCTCAAGGGTATATGTGAGAATAGCCGCTTGTAGTCCCTTCGGTTTATGACTGTTAGGGCTGATCCTGTGTCCAATTCCATTTTTACTTGGACTCCTGCTATCTTGAGCGTGACCCAGATAGTTTGGTGATCCTCCGTTTTGATCACATTATGTAGTTTCAGACAACCCAGCTCCTTGCTTCCAGAGTCTGTATCACTTTTCTGTTCGTCTAAACTACTCTCCATCACCTTATGTACCTTCTTGTACTTCTCCTGTGGAGATTTCTTGCTGCTGGTTTTCTTTCCTGACCTGTAGACTCTTGCTATGTGTCCTACTTTTCCACACTGTCTGCACACTTTGTCCTTGAACCAGCAATCCTTATGGTCGTGTGTTGTTCTGCCGCAGCGATAGCACTTCACTGTTCCGTATGACATTTCATTTGTGCCATATTCTTGCGGTCTCCGTTGTATCTCTGCCGCGCCCCGTGCTGCTGCTTCGTGTGATACTGCAATGCTGAAAGCCTTGTCCAGCGTAAGATCCTTTTCTGATAGAAGCCGTTTCTGGGTTCCTTCACTTTGAAGCCCACGCACAAACTTGTCCCTTAAAGTATCTGCTAGGCCCATTCCAAACTGGCAGAGTTTCGATAGCTTGCGCAGTTCCGTTAAATACTCAGCATTACTTTCATCTTTATGCTGGTTCCTTTTGTGAAACTTTAATCTTTCCGCTATCAGCAGCGGTGTGGGGTCTAAGTGGTCCTGTAGGATTGACACTATGTTTTCAAAATCCTTTTCCACTGGCTTCTCTGGGGTTACTAGGCTTCGCAGTAAGCCATACATTTTTGCACCCATTGAATTCAACAATACCAGCGCTTTCCTGTCATCTGGCACTTCATTCGCCTTGCAGTACACTTCTATGCGTTCGACATATGTCGTCCAATCTTCGACTTCATTGTCGAACGCTGTGACACTGCCACTCTTCGGCATCCCTGGGTGTGGTTAGACTGGCTCAAAATGGCGTCTCCCGCGCTCTCCCTTCTTCCCCGCTGCGGCTCAAAATGGCGTCTCCCGCGCTTTCCTTTCTTCCCCGCTGACGCTGCTCGGCCCTTGAACACCGGCTGCGCTCTGCGCGTTTTCCTGCGCGCCTCTCTCTCCCGTTGACGCTGCTCGGCCCTTGAACACCGGCTGCGCTCTGCTCTCTTCTCGTTGACGCCGCTCGGTCCTGAACACCGGCTGCGCCCTGTGCGCTCTACCCTCTCTCCGTCGGTCGGCTCTAGCTGCCGCTGTCCGGGAAGAGTCTGCGCAGTACCTGTTGCCAGACCATTTCGCTGGACCACCGTGACTGGAGAACCAAGCCTGGCGCTCGACAGCCTCCCCTGCGATGCTCAAATCTCTGCTGGATGACTGGGGGGTTTCCCGTGGTCAACGCCCGTGCTTCTGGACTCGGCCTTCTTCCACTGTTCTCCAGGAGCGAATCCCTGGGAGGTGATGCAGAGTTGCAGGTAGGTTTGAATCTGCGTCGTCGCCAATGTTAGATCCGTGTATCTTGATGTTGTGTCCTTCAATAATTAGACAAGAGACTGTAGGGAACGATCAACAGGTGTTTACTGAATGAGGGTTACTCTAAAACTAACTGTACAGATCCCTACTCAGGGTTTATATACAGGTTTGTTCACTGCCGGTACTACAGCATACAGGAGCTGTAAAAAGTAGTTCTCTCCCTTAAAGGTACATACATTACAATTCATACACTAGCCTTTCATCTCTGGATACTAGGTTCAAATCCAGCCCAGGCTGATGAGGTAAAAGTCTCCTCTGTTTGCCATGAGTTTTGGGCAGTCTCAGTATAGTACAATACAATACAATACAATACAAATCGCTTTATTGGCATGATAAGGTACATCTTATGTTGCCAAAGCATCAAAATACATTTATGGTTGAACACATAAACGCGGTTCCATTCATACAGTGTATAAACAGGTATATCCCTGAGTTTATAAATATATTTTCGCCTTGTTTATATATACTCTTGTCTTAGTTTACTGGTTGTCCCTCTGTTCATGGCAAGCTGTAACATAGTGTGCCGCCAGTGTTACACAGCTTCTCTCCTCCCCCAGTAGGAATGGGAGTTTTTGGTTGTCAGTCGGATTTCTGAATTCAGGGCATATTTGTGAGAATTTTTGATAGAAATTCTCTCTGATGCCCTGATATTTTCCACAGGCTGTGAGGAAGTGCATCTCTGTCTCAACTACTCCCTGACTGCAGTGAGAGCATATCCTGTCTTCTCTTGGCAGCCTGGTCTGCCTGTGTCTGCCTTTTTCGATCGCTAGGCTATGTTCGCTAAGTCTGTACCTTGTCAAGGTTCTTCTCAGTTTGTTATCCTTTACCATGGTCAGGTAATCAGCTATGTTGTATTGTCTGTTTAGGGCCAAGTAGCAATTGAGTTTGCTTTGGGTTTTTGTTGTTTCTGCCCAATATGACAGATATTTTTCCTTTTGCTTAGCGACGATTGTGTTGGGTCGAATTCTTTGTGTTACCCTGTCACTGTACCTGGTGGGCATGGGCCTACAGCACAGAACTGTCTCTAATTCGGTGCTAATTAGCAGTGTCACTCAGACAGGCCTAGGGATAGATGCCACACAGGTGCTGTCGGGCAAAGGCATGCAAGAGACAGTCCGTGAGGGCTCCTTCCATTTCCTGCTGCATTTGAGCTTGTGAGCAAACCAGACCAGCAGCTTTGGACTTGGCTGTTTCAACTTTCCAGGGCCTGGTGGGACTGGAAAAGATTACTCCCTGATTTGTCGATATTGACCAATCAGGGAATAGCTTTTTTCAGTCCTCCAGGACCAGAAACTTAAAAAAAAAAACTTTACAAATGATCATGCTTCAGAGTAGGGAAAGGAAGAGGGTGAGGCCTTGCTTTCTGTGTATCTGGGGGAAGGGCCTTGCTTTCTGTGTATCTGGGGGAAGGGCCTTGCTTTCTGTGTATCTGGGGGAAGGGCCTTGCTTTCTGTGTATCTGGGGGAAGGGCCTTGCTTTCTGTGTATCTGGGGGAAGGGCCTTGCTTTCTGTGTATCTGGGGGAAGGGTCTTGCTTTCTATGTATCTGGGGGAAGGGCCTTTCTGTGTATCTGGGGGAAAGGCCTTGCTTTCTGTGTATCTGGGGGAAGGGCCTTTCTGTGTATCTGGGGGAAGGGTCTTGCTTTCTGTGTATCTGGGGGAAGGGCCTTTCTGTGTATCTGGGGGAAGGGCCTTGCTTTCTGTGTATCTGGGGGAAGGGCCTTTCTGTGTATCTGGGGGAAGGATCTTGCTTTCTGTGTATCTGGGGGAAGGGCCTTGCTTTCTCTGTATCTGGGGGAAGGGCCTTTCTGTCTATCTGGGGGAAGGGCCTTGCTTTCTGTGTATCTGGGGGAAGGGCCTTGCTTTCTGTGTATCTGGGGGAAGGGCCTTTCTGTGTATCTGGGGGAAGGGCCTTTCTGTGTATCTGGGGGAAGGGTCTTGCTTTCTGTGTATCTGGGGGAAGGGTCTTGCTTTCTGTGTATCGGGGGGAAGGGCCTTTCTGTGTATCTGGGGGAAGGGCCTTTCTGTGTATCTGGGGGAAGGGTCTTGCTTTCTGTGTATCTGGGGGAAGGGTCTTTCTGTGTATCTGGGGGAAGGGCCTTTCTGTGTATCTGGGGGAAGGGCCTTGCTTTCTGTGTATCTGGGGGAAGGGCCTTTCTGTGTATCTGGGGGAAGGGCCTTGCTTTCTGTGTATCTGGGGGAAGGGCCTTGCTTTCTGTGTATCTGGGGGAAGGGCCTTTCTGTGTATCTGGGGGAAGGGCCTTGCTTTCTGTGTATCTGGGGGAAGGGCCTTGCTTTCTATGTATCTGGGGGAGGGGCCTTTCTGTGTATCTGGGGGAAGGGTCTTGCTTTCTGTGTATCTGGGGGAAGGGTCTTGCTTCCTATGTATCTGGGGGAAGGGCCTTTCTGTGTATCTGGGGGAAGGGCCTTGCTTTCTGTGTATCTGGGGGAAGGGCCTTTCTGTGTATCTGGGGGAAGGGCCTTGCTTTCTGTGTATCTGGGGGAAGGGCCTTTCTGTGTATCTGGGGGAAGGGCCTTGCTTTCTGTGTATCTGGGGGAAGGGCCTTGCTTTCTGTGTATCTGGGGGAAGGGCCTTGCTTTCTGTGTATCTGGGGGAAGGGCCTTGCTTTCTGTGTATCTGGGGGAAGGGCCTTGCTTTCTGTGTATCTGGGGGAAGGGCCTTTCTGTGTATCCGGGGGAAGGGTCTTGCTTTCTGTGTATCTGGGGGAAGGGCCTTGCTTTCTCTGTATCTGGGGGAAGGGCCTTTCTGTGTATCTGGGGGAAGGGTCTTGCTTTCTGTGTATCTGGGGGAAGGGTCTTGCTTTCTGTGTATCGGGGGGAAGGGCCTTTCTGTGTATCTGGGGGAAGGGCCTTGCTTTCTGTGTATCTGGGGGAAGGGTCTTGCTTTCTGTGTATCTGGGGGAAGGGCCTTGCTTTCTGTGTATCTGGGGGAAGGGCCTTTCTGTGTATCTGGGGGAAGGGCCTTTCTGTGTATCTGGGGGAAGGGTCTTGCTTTCTGTGTATCTGGGGGAAGGGTCTTGCTTTCTGTGTATCGGGGGGAAGGGCCTTTCTGTGTATCTGGGGGAAGGGTCTTGCTTTCTGTGTATCTGGGGGAAGGGCCTTTCTGTGTATCTGGGGGAAGGGTCTTGCTTTCTGTGTATCTGGGGGAAGGGCCTTGCTTTCTGCGTATCTGGGGGAAGGGCCTTTCTGTGTATCTGGGGGAAGGGCCTTGCTTTCTACGTATCTGGGGGAAGAGCCTTTCTGTGTATCTGGGGGAAGGGTCTTGCTTTCTATGTATCTGGGGGAAGGGCCTTGCTTTCTGTGTATCTGGGGGAAGGGCCTTGCTTTCTGTGTATCTGGGGGAAGGGCCTTGCTTTCTGTGTATCTGGGGGAAGGGCCTTGCTTTCTACGTATCTGGGGGAAGGGTCTTGCTTTCTGTGTATCTGGGGGAAGGGCCTTGCTTTCTGTGTATCTGGGGGAAGGGTCTTGCTTTCTGTGTATCTGGGGGAAGGGTCTTGCCTTCTGTGTATCTGGGGGAAGGGCCTTGCTTTCTGTGTATCTGGGGGAAGGGCCTTTCTGTGTATCTGGGGGAAGGGTCTTGCTTTCTGTGTATCTGGGGGAAGGGTCTTGCTTTCTGTGTATCTGGGGGAAGGGCCTTGCTTTCTGTGTATCTGGGGGAAGGGCCTTGCTTTCTGTGTATCTGGGGGAAGGGCCTTGCTTTCTGTGTATCTGGGGGAAGGGCCTTTCTGTGTATCTGGGGGAAGGGCCTTGCTTTCTGTGTATCTGGGGGAAGGGCCTTTCTGTGTATCTGGGGGAAGGGCCTTTCTGTGTATCTGGGGGAAGGGCCTTGCTTTCTGTGTATCTGGGGGAAGGGCCTTGCTTTCTGTGTATCTGGGGGAAGGGCCTTTCTGTGTATCTGGGGGAAGGGCCTTTCTGTGTATCTGGGGGAAGGGCCTTGCTTTCTGTGTATCTGGGGGAAGGGCCTTGCTTTCTGTGTATCTGGGGGAAGGGCCTTTCTGTGTATCTGGGGGAAGGGTCTTGCTTTCTGTGTATCTGGGGGAAGGGTCTTGCTTTCTGTGTATCGGGGGGAAGGGCCTTTCTGTGTATCTGGGGGAAGGGTCTTGCTTTCTGTGTATCTGGGGGAAGGGCCTTTCTGTGTATCTGGGGGAAGGGTCTTGCTTTATGTGTATCTGGGGGAAGGGCCTTGCTTTCTGCGTATCTGGGGGAAGGGCCTTTCTGTGTATCTGGGGGAAGGGCCTTGCTTTCTACGTATCTGGGGGAAGGGCCTTTCTGTGTATCTGGGGGAAGGGTCTTGCTTTCTATGTATCTGGGGGAAGGGCCTTTCTATGTATCTGGGGGAAGGGTCTTGCTTTCTGTGTATCTGGGGGAAGGGCCTTGCTTTCTGTGTATCTGGGGGAAGGGCCTTGCTTTCTGTGTATCTGGGGGAAGGGCCTTGCTTTCTACGTATCTGGGGGAAGGGTCTTGCTTTCTGTGTATCTGGGGGAAGGGCCTTGCTTTCTGTGTATCTGGGGGAAGGGTCTTGCTTTCTGTGTATCTGGGGGAAGGGTCTTGCCTTCTGTGTATCTGGGGGAAGGGCCTTGCTTTCTGTGTATCTGGGGGAAGGGCCTTTCTGTGTATCTGGGGGAAGGGTCTTGCTTTCTGTGTATCTGGGGGAAGGGTCTTGCTTTCTGTGTATCTGGGGGAAGGGCCTTGCTTTCTGTGTATCTGGGGGAAGGGCCTTGCTTTCTGTGTATCTGGGGGAAGGGCCTTGCTTTCTGTGTATCTGGGGGAAGGGCCTTTCTGTGTATCTGGGGGAAGGGCCTTGCTTTCTGTGTATCTGGGGGAAGGGCCTTTCTGTGTATCTGGGGGAAGGGCCTTTCTGTGTATCTGGGGGAAGGGCCTTGCTTTCTGTGTATCTGGGGGAAGGGCCTTTCTGTGTATCTGGGGGAAGGGCCTTGCTTTTTGTGTTTTTTTCCATTTCTTCGTGAGATGCAGGGCAGTATTTATAGACCATTCCCAGGTGTCTGAGAGCATCAGGACTCTTGTAATGTGAGACTGGAGTAGCAAGTAGGCCAGAACAGATGGATGATATCAGTTAACCTGTTGGATTCTTGTGACAATCTGGCAGCTTTCATGGTCATTATCTGATATTGTCCGACAAATGACCAGATTTACAAAAGCAAAATACTGCGGATGCTGGAAATCTGAAATAAAAACAGAAATTGCTGGAAACATTCAGCAGGTCAGGCAGCATCTGTAGAGAGAAAAACAGAGTTAACGTTTCAGGTCAATGACACTTGGTCAGAACATGAACAAAGTTGGTGATGGGGCAGCGAGAGGGGGAGGAAAGAACAAAATGGAAGGTCTGTGATGGGATGGAAGGCAGGAGAGATTAAGAGACGAAAGGGATGATGATGCAAGGTGATGCGCTATCAATTACTCATAAAAGACGGAGAGTTAGGAGAGTAACTAAAGGCTTTTATTAGCAAAGAACAGAGCATGCCTCTCGTGGTTGACTGGGTTCCAAGAAGGCAGGGGGCTGCAGGTCAATCACCTTTATACCTGGGCCTGTGGGTGGAGCCAGCCGAGACATGTTGAGGCATGCATAGGTACAACAGTGTGCAGCAACAACAACAACAGTGAATAACAATAACAGTGGTTTACCACACAAGGTAAAAGGCGATGGTAATGGGACAAGTTAAGAAACAAAAGATGATTCTAGATGAAGTGTAAATGGCAATGGCAGGATGATCAAAAGCTGCCATGTGAGAGAGAGAAAAAAAAATGATAGGGCCGAGGTTATGATCTGAAATTGTTGAACTCGATGTTGAGTCCAGAGGGCTGTAAAGTGCCTAATCGAAAGATGAGGTGCTGTTCCTCGAGCTTACGTTGAGCTTCATTGGAACAGTGTAAGTGGCCGAGGGTGGAGAGGTCAGAGTGGGAGTGAGTCCCCATAGCAACACCTTTAATTTGGAGGAAGTGAGTGGAGTCAAAGGTGCTGCTTTGGGGACCCGCATGGGTCCTAGCTACGCCTGCCTTTTAGTGGGATATGTGGAACATTCTTTGTTCCAGTCCTACTCGGGTCCCCTCCCTCACCTTTTTTCCGGTACATCAATGACTGTATCGCTGCCGTTTCCTGCTCTCCCCTTGAACTAGAAAATTTCATTCACTTTGCTTCCAATTTCCACCCTTCCCTCACCTTCACATGGTCCATCTCCGACTCTATCCTTCCCTTCCTCGACTTCTCTGTCTCCATCTCTGAGGATAGGCTATTGACAAACATTCACTATAAGCCCACTGACTCCCACAGCTACCTGGATTACACTTACTTCCACCCTGCTTCCTGTAAGGACTCTATTCCATTCTCCCAGTTTTTCCGTCTCCGCCACATCTACTGTGATGATGCCACTTTCCACACCAGTGCTTCCGACATATCTTTCTTTTTCCTCAACCAAGGATTCCCCTCTACCATGGTTGACATGGCCCTTGACTGTGTCCGTTCTGTTTCCCGCACTTCTGCTCTCACCCCTGCCCCTCCCTCCCGGAACCACAATAGGGTTCCCCTTGTCCTCACCTTTCATCCCACCAGCCTCCACATTCAATGGATCATCCTCCGCCACCTCCAGCGTGATCCCATCACCAAACACTTCTTCCCCTCACCTCCCCTTTCTGCATTCCAAAGGGACCGCTCCCTCCATGACACCCTGGTCCACTCCTCTATCACCCCCAACACCCCTTCCCCTTCGCCCGGCACCTTGCCGTGCAAGTGCAGGAGACGCAACACCTGCCCTTTTACCTCCTCCCTTCCTACTGTCCAGGGCCCCAAACACTCCTTCCAGGTGAAACAGCGATTTACTTGTACTTCTTGCAATCTAGTATACTGTATTCACTGCTCATGGTGCGGTCTCCTCTACATTGGGGAGACCAAACGCAGATTGGGTGACCACTTTGCGGAACACCTCTGTTCAGTCCGTAAGGGTGACCCCGAGCTTCCGGTCGCCTGTCACTTTAATTCTCTGCTCCACTCCTGCTCTGACCTCTCCGCCCTCGGCCTCTTACACTGTTCCAATGAAGCTCAACGTAAGCTCGAGGAACAGCACCTCATCTTTCGATTAGGCACTTTACAGCCCTCTGGACTCAACATCGAGTTCAACAACTTCAGACCATAACCTCGGCCCCTATCTTTTTTTTCTCTTACGTGGCAGCTTTTGATCATTATGCCATTGCCATTTACACCTCATCTAGAGTCATCTTTTGTTTCTTAACTTGTCCCATTACCATCTCCTTTTACCTTGCACCATCATCCCTTTTGTCTCTTAATTTCTCCAGCCTTTCAGCCTATCACAGACCTTCCCTTTTGTTTTTCCTCCCCTCCCCCCTCTCCCTGCCCCTACACTTGCTTAAAAACCTGTTCCATCTCCAGCTTTTTCCAGTTCTGACGAAGGGTCATTGACCTGAAACGTTAACTCTGTTTCTCTCTCCACAGAGGCTGCCTGACCTGCTGAATATTTCCAGCATTTTCTGTTTTTATTTTAAATGACCAGGTTTATTGGATTCAGTGAGCTTTGAACTGGGTTGCTAGTGCAGACCCATAACCACTAGGCTACTACCAGTATGGGTGATCTCACTTTGTGTGTCCTGTATATAAGGGATTATCACATCGTGCATTTGGGCTCAGATTATTGCGTAATTATGCCCAGCCCCGCTGATTGGTTTTGCAATGTGTATCTGGCTCCCAGTTCCAGATGGATGGGCATTCCTGCAGTAGACGATGCTCTCCTAAGTTTGGGAGTGAGGCATGTTGGGGCAGAATGGAGGGAAACTTTCCTTAGCAACTGACTGCACTATCCCTGACTTGGAAGTGCTTGATGCTGATACCGGGTGCCTGAAATTGATTATAAAATTAAAATCGAAAGCCCAGTACCTGCCCTGCCTGACAATCCATTCCAACTGTAGTTCATCCTCTGTGCAGCCAAAAATCTCCTGATGTTTGTCCTAAGCTTGCCCTTCACACCCTGGTCCTGCTCCCTAGTGTAAGTGGCAGTATTGTTCTGGTTTACAGTCTCTATCCCATCAAGTCTTTAACACACTTCCATACTTTAACTTGTGTCTGCTTCCACCGGAAGCTCAGTTAGTAAATGCACTGCCCTGTATGCTACTGGACAGACTTACTCAGGTGACACACTGTTGTTTCCTGTGGAACTGTACTCCCGCGAGAGTCACCGACTAAGGAGAGAAAGGGAGAAAATTGGGTGCGGGGAGAGGAATTTGATATCTATACACCGTGTTCCAGGATAGGTTTTTACCTGTTACGTGGCTCTCAAATACTTATTGGATTCTATTTTGGTCGAGAGGAAGTGTGACAGAGAGAATCAGCTTGTCCAGTTTCTCTCTCGCCTGGTCCTATGGTACGCTGCCAGGGTGTTGCCAGTTTTTTTTTAATGCTCCTCTTGGCAGTCAAAGGCTTCTGCCATGTTGTGACCGATGGTGAAACATGAGATGCCATAAGCAGATGACATTTCAGGTAAGGCTTGCTTTACAGAGGAGACTGTGATGGTTCTGTTATGGTTGGCTGAAGGCCAGTCAGTATCACCCCAGGCACTGCGATGTAGGCAGTTTCTGTGGGTGGGGCAGGGGGCGTTTGAACAATTGCCTGAGAGTCCCAACAAAATAATATACCAGAGTGTTTAACTCTTTAAAGACCCAGGTACAGAGTCCGAGAACAGTGATGCCCTGCTGGTTATAAGCAGGGAGACAATGTGTTACGTGGGTAGTATGCGTAAATTGAACAGTGCTTTACGGGGAGTGCAGCTTGATTTCTGGGAGTGAGCAATATATTACAAGAGGGAACAGAACCATAGAAGTTTACAGCACTGAAGGAAGCCATTTGGCCCATCGTGTTTGCACCTGGAGCAATCCAAACTAACCCCAGTGCCCCGTTCTCTCCCCATAGCCTTGTATCGCCCTCTGCTTGAAATATTTATTTAATTTGCCGTTGAAAGTGGAAATGGTCCAAAGGGGAGGGGTTTCCAGCCGATGGGGGAAATGGTGAGTGGCGTTGTTAATTGCAGGGGCTTTATGTTGTGGCTTTGCCATGACCTGCAAGTGCTGCTCTCAGTTTAGCTGCATGCCATTTGCTGTGGCTGGACCTGCCGAAGGCTGTTTTCTGCTCCTCCAACTGTGGTGCTCGGACCTCAAATAGTTGGGTCCCAGACACTATCAAATCAAATCAAATCAACTTTTATTGTCATTGTTATTGCACAAGTGCAGTACAACGAAATGTAGGCTTGCGGCTCCCGAGAGTGTACATTTAGATTAAGACATTTAAACATTCAACATACTTTTGGCTTGTAATACATTAACATAAACATAACCATAATAAAGTGCATTGGCAGATGTGCAGGCTTTAGAGTTTATTTGTGGAGTTCAGTGGGATGACAGCCCTGGGAAAGAAGCTGTTCCTAAATCTGGTCGTACGGGTGCGAATGCATCTGTAGCGTCTCCCAGATGGCAGGAGGGCGAACAGACTGTGGCTGGGGTGGGTAGGGTCTTTGATGATGGTCCGTGACCTCCGTAAACAGCGTTTCTGGTATATGTGCTCTATGGTTGGTAGCCGGGTGCCGGTAATGCGTTGGGCAGTTTTGACTACCCGCTGCAGGGCTTTCCAGTCATAGTAGCTACAGCTGCCATACCATACTGTGATACAGTTTGTCAGGATGCTCTCTATTGTGCAGCGGTAAAAGTTAGAGAGGATCAGGGGTGACAGGTTACATCCCTTCAGCCTCCTTAGGAAATATAGGCGCTGCTGGGCCTTCTTCACCAGAGAGGAGGTATTGAGGGACCAGGAGAGGCCTTCCGTGATGTGGACTCCGAGGAACTTAAAGCTGTCCACCCTTTCCACCACAGCCCCATTGATGTGGATGGGGGTGTGACTTCCGCCTTTAGACTTCCTGAAGTCCACAATGATTTCTTTGGTTTTCTTGATGTTAAGGGCCAGGTTGTTATCGGCGCACCACTTCACAAGATACTGGACCTCCTCCCTGTAGGCTGACTCATCGTTGTTGGTGATCTGGCCTACTACCGTGGTATCATCCGCAAACTTGATGATGGCGTTGGAACCATGAACAGCCACACAGTCGTGGGTGAAGAGGGAGTAGAGGAGGGGGCTCAGCACACATCCTTGTGGGGCCCCCGTGTTCAGGGTCGGGGGGGGGAGGTGTGGTTACCTAGTTTGACAGACTGGGGCCTGTTTGTTAGGAAGTCCAGGGTCCAGTTGCAGAGGGAAGTGTTCAGGCCAAGAGTTTGGAGTTTGGTGGCCAGCTTGTTGGGGACGATAGTGTTGAATGCTGAGCTGTAGTCTATGAACAGCATTCTGATGTAGGTCTCTTTACCATCTAAGTGATTCAGTGCAGAGTGTAGAGCAGTTGTGATTGCGTCCTCCGTTGATCTGTTTGCACGATAGGCAAACTGGTGTTGGTCAAGAGAGGCGGGAACACTGGCTTTGATGTGAGCCAGGACCAGTCTCTCGAAACACTTCATTATGATGGGTGTGAGTGCGACAGGTCGATAGTCGTTCAGGCACGTCACAGCCGTTTGTTTTGGCACAGGAATAATGGTAGCGGTCTTGAAGCACGTAGGGACTACTGCCTGGGCCAATGACAGATTGAAGATGGCGGTGAAGACATCAGCCAGCTGATCAGCACATTCCTTGAGTACCTGTCCAGGGATGCTATCCGGTCCAGCAGCCTTTCGTGTGTTCACTCCGCGTAGAACACCCCTTACGTCGGAGGTCGACAGAGTGAGCACCTGGTCTTCTGGGGGTGGCAAGGCTTTGGTAGCCGGCTCCCTGTTGTCCCTGTCGAAGCAAGCGTAGAAGTTGTTAAGCTCCTCCGGAAGGGAGGCATCGCTAACCGGGGGGCTGGTGTTTTTGCTCTTGTAGTCAGTGATGGACTGGATGCCTTGCCACATGCGCCGGGGGTCCGAGTTGCTGTGGAAATGATCCTCTATCCGCAGTGGCTGTTTCCTTTTGGCAGTCCTGATACCCTTTTTTAGGTTGGTCCTAGCTGCACTGTAAGCCGCCGCGTCGCCAGATTTAAATGCTGCGTCGCGTGCTTTCAACAGCGAGCGGACCTCTCCGTTCATCCAGGGTTTCTGGTTGGGGTATGTCCTGATATTTTTATGGGTCGTGACGACCTCGACGCAACTGTTAATGTAGAATAGCACTGTGGATGCGTATTCCTCGATGTCATTATGGGCAAACATGCCCCAATCAGTGCGTTCGAAGCAATCCTGAAGCTCCGAGACTGCCCCCTCTGGCCATACTTTCACTGATCTCACTGATGTTCTCACTCTTTTGGTGAGCGGTTTGTATGCCGGGGCTAGAAACAGGGAGAGGTGGTCAGACTTCCCAAGGTGGGGGCAGGGAATGGCCTTATAAGCGTCTACAATGCTCGTGTAGACTTGATCCAGAGTGTTCTCCCCTCTTGTGGGGCAGGAAACATTCTGGTGGAATTTCGGTAGTACAGTTTTTAGGTTTATGTGATTGAAGTCCCCCGCGACGATAAAAGCTCCTTCTGGGTGCGCAGTTTGTTGTTCGCTGATGGCCCTGTAGAGGTCCTTCAGTGCTAGTTTGGCATTAGCGTGTGGTGGGATGTAGACCGCAGTGATGATAACAGCTGTGAATTCCCGAGGCAGGTAGAAGGGTCTGCACCTTACCATGAGGAATTCCAAATCAGCCGAGCAGGATCTATCGATTATGTCCGTGTTAGTGCACCAGGCATTGTTAGTGTAAATGCACAAACCGCCTCCCTTGCTCATATAAAGTTTGCCATTATGTGCTGACACCAGTAGAAGTTCACCTCCCTCCAGTGAATATTACATTAGCAATTGTAAGCAAGAGTATTCTAAAGACCCTTTACCGTAGAGTTCATCTCTTGACTTCCCATGGAATCCTGAGACACTGTCCCAATCTGGTGCCAGGATTATCCCTAATTTGTTGGACATTAGTGTAACTGAATAATGTTCAGATATAAAGTAACATCTTAATTTTACTATTTGTAGAGTGTTGGACTTCTTCAGCTCTTAATTTAAATAAATATATCCCAGTGGTGTCAGGGCCTAGATGCTCATTTTCCATTGCAAAGCCTGGCCCTAAGGCTGCTTTGTTTGATTCTGAAGCCAGGATACCTTTTATATCCCAGATAGGTCAGAGCTATCAGAATCCTGGGGCTGCACCCAGATTCCCCTTCACTGAGTTCAGCTTTTTAATGAAGTATAAGTGGCAATAAATACACTTCAGTTCAAAGGCCTGAGATGTTACAGCTGCAGAGCTGCATTTCTTTGCCAATTTGCAACTAGATCGCATTTCCTGCCTGTCTGAGCGGAGTGATTACTCAATCGTATCACTCTACTCCTGACCATGGAACTGTAGAACTTTCCAGCACAGGAGGAGCCCGTCCAGCCCATTGTGTCTATGCTAGAGGAATCCAGAACTCATCCTATTGCCCTAACTCTAACCCCCCCATAGCCCTGTATCTTGCTCTGCTTCCAATATTTATTCAATATCCCCGTAAAAGATGCAATGCTCTGTGCCTCACCCACTCCCTGTGATAAAACATTCCTTAGTTCAACAATTCTGTCGAGAAATGTCTCCAAACCCCTCTCCTCACTCTCTGACCATTTTAAATTAATGACCCCACATTACTAACTCCCCATACAGAGGGAATAGTCGTTCCCCATTCACCCTTTCAAAACTCTTAAAACCTCTATTAAATCTCTCGGCCTTCTCTGCCCCAGTGAAAGTAATCCCAGTATCTCAAGACTCTCCTCCTAAGTATAGTTGCCCATCCGTAACATCATCCTGGTGAATCTATGCTCTATACTCTACTGGGACTTAATGTCCTTCCTATATTGGGGTGCCCAAATCTGCTCACAGTACACTAACTGTGGCCTAACCAAAGTTTGGTACAAATTTATCTTTACTTCTTTACTCTTGTACTCTTATGCCTGTTTATAGAATCCAAAAAGCTGTTGGACTTTTTACGGTACCACACAATGTTGAATGGATCTGCTGCAGTAATGGACAGCATCTCCAAGACATGGAAGATATTTTGAATTTTATACTATGCATACTGTTGTTCCACTGTGCAAATTCATGTTGACACCAGAGATTTGAAGGGATTTTTTCCATCTGGGCTGGGGGAAATTCTGCATTTGATTTTTTTCAGTGCCGCATTGGTGATGGAGTGACTTGAATGCACCACTAAAATTCAGACACGAGCAACAGTGTCTTGAGTTCACTCCAGTGTTGACAGTGTTACTGTCTGCTTTGCTGAAGTAGCAGCAGTGTAAATGGCTTCAAGGGATCGGTAAATGAGATTATGGAGAGAGAAGGGATTGAGGGATATGATGAGAAGGTGGGTAGGTTCAGCGAAGGAGAGACGGGCTCTCCTGTTAGCAGATGTGATCCAAGTGGGTTAGGCTGTATTTGCTTTATAGTCACTAGTTTTTAATTTGACCATTTTATTTGTTGATTATCAGAGCCAAGTGCCCAAGGGGAATGGATTGCTTTCAGCCACACATGGTTACTTTGCAATAACCGCAAATCTCTAAATAAAGTCTCTTTGAAACTTGGGAGACATCATCATTCTGCTAATTAGGATCACTTAATCATTTAAGCTAATTGCATCTATTTACATATGGAAATCAGGTTGCCTTGTCGCGCAGCACACATCATTATGAAACTTGGAGTATATAATAATGATTAAGGGCGTGGAAGATGATGGTGTGTGACTGGTTTTATTGACGAGGTTGATGAAGTACTTTCTCATGAATTAACCCACTGGCTCACTGTTTTTACTACTACAGCTGTAGATTTGTTCTGCTCACACAATTTTAAGTCGTCGACTTTGGCTCAGTAGCAGCTCTCTCGCCTCCGAGTCACAAGGTCATAAGTTCAAGACCTACTCCAGCAACGTGAGCATGTAATCCAGACAGACACTTCAGTGCACTACTGAAGGAGTACTGCACTGTCAGAGGTGCCGTCTTTTGGGTGAGACGTTAAACTGAGGCCATGTCTACCCTCTCAGGTGGATGTAAAAGATCCCACGGCACTATTTCGAAGAAGAGCAGGGGAGTTCTCCCCAATGTCCTGGCCAATATTTATTCCTCGACTTCTATGAATTTCTCCTCCCTGACCTAAAAGTAATGTTGAAAATTCCACCATCTGTAAGATGCAAGCTCCTTGCTCGACTCACTCGGAAGTGACGATCACTCATCATCTACAGTCATCAATCTACAAGGAGAGCAAAAATCCAACCTGATGCACATCCTACAGGTCATATCCCTGCTCGATATTGACTATAAAATATTGACCAAAATCCTGGCTTCGAGACAACAACACCAAGTTTAATTTATATAATGCCTTCAACATGAAAAAGTCCTAAGGGGTTTCACAGAGCCGTAATTGGACAAAAGTGGACGCCAAGCCAAAGAAAGAGATAGTAGGAGGAGTGAGCAAAAGCTTGGTTAAAGAGGTAGGTTTTAAGAAGGATCTTAAAGGAGGAGAATAGGTGGAAGGGTTTTTTGCTACAATTATATAGGGCCCTGGTGAGACCACACCGAGAGTATTGTGCACAGGTTTGGTCCCCTTACCTAAGGAAGGATATACTTGCCATAGAGGGGTTACAACGAAGATTCACCAGACGATTCCTGGGATGAGAGGGCTGTTCTATGAGGAGAGATTGAGTAGAATGGGCCTGTACACTCTGGAGTTTAGAAGAATTGGAGGTGATCTCATTGAAACATATAAAATTCTATGAGGATTTGACTGGGTAGATGCTGAGAGGCTGTTTCCCCTGGCTGGAGAGTCTAGAACGAGGGGTCACAGTCTCAGAATAAGGGGTCGGCCATTTAGGACTGAGATGAGGAGAAATATAGTCCAGGGTCCTGGCGTAATCACCTCTGGCATTCTACATAGCACAGCATTACAGATAGTAATGGAGAGACGTGTGATGACTGTGAAGATCATCTGATTTAACTTTACTGCATGTTGTAAGAAATTAAACAAATACTTTGTGTCTGTCTTCAGGGAAGAAGATGCAAAAAACCTCCCGGAAATAGTGGAGAACTAAGGGTCTAGCGAGAATGAGGAACTGAAAGAAATTGGTATTACTAAAAAAAAAAATAGCACTGGAGAAATTCATGAGACTGAAAGCTGATAAATCCCCTGGACCTGATGGCCTACATCCTAGGGTTTTGAAAGAGGTGGCTATAGAGATGGTGGATGCATTGGTTGTCATCTTCCAAAATTACATAGATTCTAGAACGGTTCCTGCGGATTGGAAGGTAGCAAATGTAACCCCACTATTTAAGAAAGGAGAGGGAGAGAGAAAACGGGGAACTACAGACCAGTTAGCCTGGCATCAGTTGTAGGGAAAATGCTAGAATCTATTATTAAGGACGTGGTAACGGGGCACTTAGAAAATAATAATGGGATTGGGCAGAGCCAACACGGATTTATGAAAGGGAAATCATGTTTGACAAATCTGTTGAGTTTTTTGAGGTAGTAACTAGCAGAATAGATAGGGGGAAACCAGTGGATGTGGTGTATTTGGATTTTCAGGAGGCATTCGATAAGGTGCCACACAAAAGGTTATTAAACAAAATTAGGGCTCATGGGATTGGGGGTAACATACTAGCATGGATTGATTAACGGACATAAAACAGAGTAGGAATAAATGGGTAATTTTCGGGTTGGCAGGCTGTAACTAGTGGGGTACCGCAAGGATCAGTGCTTGGGCCTCAGCTATTCACAATCTATGTCAATGATTTGGATGAGGGGACCAAATGTAATATATCCAAGTTTGCCAATGATGCAAGGTGGGAATGTAAGTTGTGAAGAGGATGCAAGGAGGCTTCAAGGGATATAGACAGGCTAAGTGAGTGGGCAAGAACATGGCAAATGGAATATAATGTGGAGAAATGTGAAGTTATCCACTTTGGTAGGAAAAATAGAAAAGCAGTGTATTTTTTAAATGGTGAGAGATTGGGAAATGTTGGTGTTCAGAGGGACCTGGGTGTCCTTGTACATGAATCACTGAAAGTTAACATGCAGGTACAGCAAGCAATTAGGAAAGCAAATGGTATGTCGGCCTTTATTACAAGAGGATTTGAGTATAAGAGTAAAGACGCCTTTACTGCAATTATATAGACCACACCTGGAGTATTGTGTACAGTTTTGGTCTCCTTACCTAAGGAAGGATATACTTGCCGTAGAGGGAGTTCACCAGACTAGTTCCTGGGATGGGGGGATTGTTCTATGAGGACAGATTGAGTAGACTATGGCCCAGAAATTCCGTTCGCAGGCCTCCTGCGGGTGGAGGGCTGCGATCTGGAAAAATCTGCGGCAAGACCAGAGGGCTCCTGGGAGGCGCAGAGTTCCGTTCCTGGGCCTCTCCAAACTGCCGGTGCGCAGGGCCCACGTATCGCAGAGGCGCAGGCGGTTCACAGCATCCCTGGGATTAAGTGGGCCATGGGGAGCCAATCAGAGAAGGGAATCTCCATTCATACATTTGACAGGAAGACCTGTCAAATATATGAATGGAGATCACCCCCAAAACATAGTAAAACTTTAAATACATTTTTTTTTAAATCACATTTTTAAAATGACTTGAAATTACATAAATTAAGTATTAAACAAAAATTAAAATTTTTGAAAAAAATAATTAAAGTTTTTAACGGGGCTAAAAATAAACTTACCTTTCTTTAAAGTATTTTTAAATGATAAATCAGTGGAAATTAAAAAAAAAAAAAAAAAAAAAAACTTTTTTCAACTCTTATCCTGGAAAAAGCAGGCCTTGCACTGCTTTTACCAGGCGCAAGAATTGTAAGTGCTTTCTGCGGGTGGAGAGTCTCCAAAAAACGTAACTCTCCACCCGCAGAGGTCCTGCTCCAGGGCAGCCGGAGGATCTGTCAAGAGCTTTCTTGACAGATCGGAAATGCCGATTTTCAGCGCATGCGCTGTGCATGCCTGAAACCGGCATTTCCGATGTCCCTACGGGTGAGTACACAGCGCGTACACACCCGTAGGGATCAGAATATCTGCACCTTTGCCTATATTCTCTAGAGTCTAGAAGAATGAGAGGTGATCTCATTGAAACACAAAATTCTTGCAGGGCTTGACAGGGTAGATGCAGGGAGGATGTTTCCCCTGGCTGGGGAGTCTAGAACCAGGGTTCACAGTCTCAGAATAAGGGAGATGAGGAGAAATTTCTTCACTCAAAGGATTGTGAATCTTTAGAATTCTCTACCCCAGAGGGCTCTGGAGGCTCAGTGGTTGAATATATACAAGACAAGGATCGATCGACAAGGCTTTCGATAAGGCCCTGCATAAGAGATTAGCGTGTAAAGTTAAGGCACATGGGATTGGGGGCAAGGTATTGACTTGGATAGAGAACTAGTTGGCAGACAGAAAGCAAAGAGTTGGAATAAACGGGTCTTTTTCCGAGTGGCAGGCAGTGACTAGTAGGGTACCGCAGGGATCGGTCCTAGGACCCCAGCTATTCACAATATATATTAATGATCTAGACGAGGGAACTAGATGTAATATCTCCAAGTTTGCAGACGACACAAAGCTGGGTGGGCGTGTGTGCTGTGAGGAGGATGCCGAGAAACTCCAGGATGATTTGGACAGGTTGGGTGATTGGGCAGATGCATGGCAGATGCAGTATAATGTGGATAAATGCGAGGTTATCCACTTTGGTGGCAAAAACAGGAAGGCAGATTATTATCTGAACGGCAATAGATTGGGAGAAGGGGAAGTGCAACGAGACCTGGGTGTCCTTGTGCACCAGTCGCTGAAGGTAAGCATGCAGGTGCAGCAGGCGGTTAAGAAGGCAAATGGTATGTTGGCCTTCGTAGCGAGAGGGTTTGTGTACAGGAACAAGGATGTCTTGCTGCAGTTGTACAGGGCCTTGGTGAGACCACATCTTGAGTATTGTGTGCAGTTTTGGTCGCCTTATCTGAGGAAGGATGTTCTTGCCATGGAGGGAGTGCAGCGAAGATTCACCAGGCTGATACCTGGGATGGCAGGAATGACGTATGAGAAGAGATTGGGTCGATTGGGCTTATACTCGCTGGAGTTTAGAAGAATGAGAGGGGATCTCATTGAAACTTATAAAATTCTGACAGGACTGGACAGACTAGATGCAGGAAGGATGTTCCCGATGGCTGGGGAGTCCAGAACCAGGGGTCACAATCTAAGGATAAGGGGTAAGCCATTTAGGACAGAGATGAGGAGGAATTTCTTCACCCAGAGAGTGGTGAACCTGTGGAATTCTCTACCACAGAAGGCAGTAGAGGCCAATTCATTAAATATATTCAAGAAGGAGTTAGATATATTTCTTAAGGCTAAAGGGATCAAGGGATATGGGGAGAAAGCAGGGACAGGGTACTGAATTTGGATGATCAGCCATGATCTCATTGAATGACAGAGCAGGCTCGAGGGGCCGAATGACCTACTCCTGCTCCTATCTTCTCTGTTTCTATGATAAATTTTTGAATATTAAGGGAATCAAGGGTTACGGGGACAGTGCAGAAAAGTGGAGTTGAGGTAGATCATCAGCCATGATCTTATTGAATGGGCCGAGGGGCCGAATGGCCGACTCCTGCTCCTATTTCTTATGTAAGGAATGATATACACTGTGTGCACTGCAGGACCCAGAGCAGGTTGGGGTTGTGAGTGAAGCCAGAGGCAGATCCCAGGGGCTGAGCATAGTCCAGGAGGTATGACCGGGGCCCAAGGACAAATGTAGGCGTGTGAATGAGGCTTGGGCCTGAATATGGGCTTGCTACAGATTATATAGTAGCCATGTATTGCTGGGCCTTTCTGTGACTGAAAGACTCGCTAGGAGAGTAAACTAGCAAGTAATATAAAAACAGACAGTAAGAGCTTCTACAGGTATATAAATAGGAAGAGTGTAACTAAAGTGAACGTTGGCCCCTTAGAGGATGACACTGGGGAATTAATAATGGGAAACAGGGAAATGGCAGAGGCTTTGAACAAATACTTTAGATCAGTCTTCACGGTAGAAGACACTAAAGCATGCCAGTAATAATAGATAATCAAGGGGCTTTCGGGAGGGGGGAACTTAAAACAATCACCATTACTAGAGAAAAAGTACTAGGCAAACTTATGGGACTAAAGGTGGACAAGTCCCCTTGACCTGATGGCCTGCATCCTAGGGTCTTAAAAGAAGTGGCTGCAGAGGTAGTGGATGCATTGGTTGTAATCTACCAAAATTCCCTGGATTTTGGAGAGCTCCCAGCGGATTGGAAAACCGTAAATGTAACACCCCTATTCAAGAAAGGAGGGAGACAGAAAGCAGGAAACTATAGACCAGTTAGCCTAACATCTGTCATTGGGAAAATACTGGAGTCCATTATTAAGGAAGTGTGGTAGCAGGACATTTAGAAAATCATAATACAGTCAAGCAGATTCAGCATGGTTTTATGAAAGGGAAATCATGTCTGACAAATTTGCTAGAGTTCTTTGAGGATGTAACGAGCAGGGTGGATAAAGGGGAACCAGTAGATGTCGTGTATTTGGATTTTCAGAAGGCATTCAATAAGGTGCCACATAAAAGGTTACTGCACAAGATAAGAGCTCATGGGATTTATGGGTAATATATTAGCACGGATAGAGGATTGGCTAACTAACAAAGCAGAGAGTCAGGATAAATGGGTCATTTTCAGGTTGGCAAATTGTAACTAGTGGGGTGTCACAGGGATCAGTGCTGGGGCCTCCACTATTTACAGTCTATATTAATGACTTGGATGAAGGGACCGCGTGTAATGTAGCCAAATTTGCTGATGATACAAAGGTAGGTGGGAAAGCAAGTTGTGAAGCGGACACAAAGAGTCTGCAAAGGGATATAGATAGGCTAAGTGAGTGGGCAAAAATTTGGCAGCTGGAGTATAATGTGGGAAAATGTGAGGTTATCCACTTTGGTAGGAAAAATAAAAAAGCAAATTATTATTTAAATGGAGGGAGACTACAAAAAGCTGCAGTACAGAGGGATCATGGGGTCCTTGTCCATGAAACACAAAAAGTTAGCATGCAAGTAATTAGGAAGGCAAATGGAATGTTGGCCTTAATTGCAAGGGGGATGGCGTATAAAAGTAGGGATGTCTTGCTACAGCTGTACAGGGCGTTGGCGAGACCACACCTGGAGTACTGCGTACAGTTTTGGTCTCCTTATTTAAGGAGGGGTATACTTGCATTGGAGGCAGTTCAGAGAAGATTCCGGAGATGAAGGGGTTGTCTTATGAAGGAAAGGTTGAGCAGATTGGGCCTATACTCATTGGAGTTTAGAAGAATCAGAAGTGATCTTACTGAAACGTATAAGATTCTGAGTGGACTTGACAGGGTAGATGCAGAGAGGATGTTTCCCCTCATGGGGGAATCTAGAACTAGGGGGCATAATTTCAGAATAAGGGAACACCCATTTAAAATGGAAATGAGGAGGAATTTCTTCTCTGAGTGTTGTGAATCTTTGGAATTCTCTTCCCCAGAGAGCTGTGGAGGCTGGGTCATTGAATATATTTAAGGCGGAGATAGACAGATTTTTGAACGATAAGGGAGTTGAGGGTTATGGGGAGCGGGCAGGGAAGTGGAGTTGAGGCCAAGATCAGCCATGATCTTATTGAATGACGGAGCAGGCTCGAGGGCCGAATGACCTACTCCTGCTCCTACGTCTTATGTTCTTATTATGTACAGGCATGAATGAATTGAGTTCCCTTTCACATATGATCAGGGGTCTGGCTGCAATAATTACTGCTTATACATACTATGTAAAAATTGTTCAAATTAATTAGTACCTGTAATATCAATACTGTTGCACATGGTTTACACTGGAAGGTGAGGCTCCCACAGTGATGAGGGCTCAGGATCTGTCCAGTGGACCTTTGTTACTCTTGACGACGGCCATTTGGTGGGTGTTTGGGGGGCGAGAGTGATACTTCAATACTTTTCCTCTGGTAGAGGGTGAAGCAGCAGTCAGGGCCGAGTCATAAAATCACACGTGAGGAGTAATAAATGTCTTAAATTTTCAAAATGAACTCGACAGTTTTCTTTTCTCCTGATGATTTTATTTATTTTGGGCTTGGAATGCTACCAGTCATGAGAAGGTTAAATACAGCCTCTGTCACGACCACCATGCGAGAAAGGGGCTGGTTCCAGTCACCCAGTCACCCAGCCACCCACACTGCTGGCCCTGGAGCTCCAGTGTACACAACAGGCCTTCACAGCTGTTTCTCCAAATAGATTGCCGTACCAAAGTGTTACATTAACCTTTTGGAGACTGTATGATTGGATTCTCTAAAAATGTTGTCTTCATTTTGAGCCCCGTGTTCTTTTTAATGAGAATCATTGTGGTGCCGAGAACGAGGTTCATGTTTTGCGTGGAACCCTGTGAGAACTTGTCTTGGAGGGTCCCATCTGACACCTCCCCGCCGTCCTTCCTCTTTCAAATGCTGACAGGCTTACTCTGTATTTCTGCAGATTTCTGTTTTTATTTCAGATTTCTAGTTTTATTTTGGTGGGTTTCTGTGCCCAGAGAGCTTAAAAAACTCTTGATTCATCGAATCATACACCAGAGAAGGAGGCCATTCGGCCCATCGTGTCTGCGCCGGCTCTTTGAAAGAGCTGTCCAATTAGTCCCACTCACCTGCTCTTTCTCCTTTTCAAGTATTTATCTGATTCCCTTTTGAAAGTTACTATTGAATCTGCTTCCACCGCCCTTTCAGGCAGCGCATTCCTGATCACAACAACTCGCTGCGGGAAACAAATTCTCCTAATTTTCCCCCAATTATCTTAAATCTGTGTCCTCTGGTTACTGACCATTCTGCCAATGGAAACAGTTCCACCTTATTTATTCTATCAAAACCCCATATAATTTTGAACATCTTTATCAAATCTCCCCTTAACCTGCTCTGCTCTAAGAACAACCCCAGCTTTTCCAGTCTCTCCACTGAAGTCTCTCATCCCTGGAACCATTCTAGTAAATCTCCTCTGCACCCTCTCCAAGGCCTTGACATCCTTCCTAAAGTGCGGTGCCCAGAATCGGACACACTACTCCAGCTGGCGCCTAACCAGTGTTCATAAAGGTTTAGCATAACTGCCTTTCTTTCGTATTCTATGCCTCTTTTCATAAAGCCACAGTCCCGTATTTTTTTTTAAACAGCCTTATCAACTTGTCCTGCCACCTTCAATGATTTGTTAATGTGAACCCCCAGGTGTCTGAGTTCTGACGAAAGGTCTTCAACCTGAAAAGTTAACTCTGTTTCTCTCTCCACGGATGCTGCCTGGCCTGCTGAGTTTTTCCAGCGTTTTCTGTTGTTAACCCAGGTCTCTCTGTTCCTGCACCCCCTTTAAAGTTGTACTATTTTGTTTATATTGCCTCTCCTCATTTTTCCTTCCAAAATGCATCACTTCGCAGTTCTCCATATTAAATTTCACCTGCCATGCATCTGCCCATTTCACCAGCCTGTCTATGTCCTCCTGAAGTCTGTTACTATCTTCATTGTTCACTACATTTCCAAGCTTTGTGTCATCTGCAACTTTGAAATTATGCCCCCTATACCCAAGTCCAGGTCATTGATATATATCAAATAGTAGTGGTCCGAAACACCACTGTATACTTCCCGCCAGTCTGATAAACAACCGTTTACTACTACTCTCTGCTTTCTCTCTGGGTGTTATTCAAGGACTCCACTCTGACATTGAGCATGCCAGTTGGTGATTTTGATTGGAATTAGGTTTTCTGTCTGTTTTCAGAAGGTGATGGTGGAGTGTCCCTTTAAGAACCGCCGCAGTGCCATTTCAGAAATGCAAACTGTATTGTTGGTAAATGGGGCTTTTAACGCAGTTTAGCAGCAAGCAGGCAGGCATCAGTCACATTGTTTTTTGATGATGCTGTTTGGTCCTGGGTGAAATAATGTAAGAGCACGTAAAATGAATGTGAGATTTCTGTGTCTCTCAGGCAGTGTTGGTAGTGGAAGTTCTAACGGCGTGATCCCAGCTACATGTAAACTGATCCTTAAACTTATATAAATTTTATAAAGAGAAGAAAAAAATCAAACTGTTCTTTGGCTCTTGCCCAGGTTTGCAGTTTTTGGACAGGTGCCAACCTGGTGAGCTGCAGATGTGCACTCCTCCCATCCCTTCCCTTTCCCCCGCACACCCCCCCACCCGCCCCACCCCCCCCCCACCCCCAGTGTACAGCCTGACCACATTTCCATCTGGGAGCTTGGCACAGGGACTGGCATGATTAAGGCCAGTATCACACAATGGATGTCTATGGAAGGCTGGTGTGGGACTGGATGGGTAGAAAATGCGCTACTCAATTTCAAAAAACAAAATTTAAATTTACAAGAAAAGCACAGGAAGATTGACACTTAATGAAGACTCCTAATCCACCGTGTCAAAGTTGAGAAATGAGTCAGTGGTGCAGGTAGCTGACAGAAGCAGTCTCGCAGGTGCTCAATGTGATGATTAGCAGTCAGAGGGTTAAAGCCACCACTGTTAAGGACTCGGATATAAATCAATCTCCTTTATTAAGATTCAAGTGTTTCATTACTCCTCGGGGAGTGGGATAATTACAGTGTGGCTGGATGAGGTAGTGTAACATTATTTGAATTCATTAAGCTTTTAGAATGATTGAAGTTCTTTAAGATTGATTTGTAAGCTTTTATTGCCACATTTCTGTAGAAACTTGCCCTTTCCTTTCTGTTGGCAACTGATGCAAGATGCTACACAGCCATTAATCATTTGTCAGGGCTGAGCTTCAATTTGTACCCGGCTGTCAAAATGGTTTTTCTCCGCTTCAGTTTTACTTAAAATGAATCCATCATTTCAAGCTGCTCTTTTGCTTTCCCAATAACTTGTTCGTCAATTCAGGATGAATTTTATGTTCAGAATAAACCAGTCAAATGTCATTTTTGTCTATTAACACCAGGTTAGTGGGGTGGGAGCTGATCACTGGCAGCAATACCAGAACAGGATTTTTTTTTATTCATTCTCGGGATGTGGGCTTTGCTGGCAAGGCTACCATTTATTGTCCATCCCTGGTTGCCCTGAGAGAGTGGTGGTGAACCTTCTTAAACTGAGTGGCTTGCTCAACCACTTCAGAAGGCAGTTGGTGTGAGACTGGAGTCACATATAGACCAGACCGAGAGTCTATAATTAAGGATAGAATGACTGAACACCTTAATAATTTTCAGTTGATCAGAGAGAGCCAGCATGGATTTGTGAAAGGTAGGTTATGCCTGACAAACCTGATAGAATTTTTTGAGGAGGTGACTAAATGGTGGAGAGGGGAAGGTCTATGGATGTTATTTATATGGACTTCCAGAAAGCATTTGATAGAGAGGGCGAGACTGGGACTGAGGGCGAGACTGGGACTGAGGGCGAGGGCGAGGGCGAGACCGAGGGCGAGGGCGAGACCGAGGGCGAGGGCGAGACTGGGACTGAGGGCGAGGGCGAGACTGGGACTGAGGGCGAGGGCGAGACTGGGACTGAGGGCGAGGGCGAGGGCGAGACTGGGACTGAGGGCGAGGGCGAGACTGGGACTGAGGGCGAGGGCGAGACTGGGACTGAGGGTGGGACTGAGGGCGAGACTGGGACTGAGGGCGAGACTGGGACTGAGGGCGAGACTGGGACTGAGGGCGAGACTGGGACTGAGGGCGAGACTGGGACTGAGGGCGAGACTGGGACTGAGGGCGAGACTGGGACTGAGGGCGAGACTGGGACTGAGGGCGAGACTGGGACTGAGGGCGAGACTGGGACTGAGGGCGAGACTGGGACTGAGGGCGAGACTGGGACTGAGGGCGAGACTGGGGGCGAGGGCGAGACTGGGGGCGAGGGCGAGACTGGGGGCGAGGGCGAGACTGGGGGCGAGGGCGAGACTGGGGGCGAGGGCGAGACTGGGGGCGAGGGCGAGACGGGGGGCGAGGGCGAGACGGGGGGCGAGGGCGAGACGGGGGGCGAGGGCGAGACCGGGGGGCGAGGGCGAGACCGGGGGGCGAGGGCGAGACCGGGGGGGGGGGAGGGCGAGACCGGGGGGGGGGGAGGGCGAGACCGGGGGGGGGGGGGAGGGCGAGACCGGGGGGGGGGGGGGGGGAGGGCGAGACCGGGGGGGGGGGAGGGCGAGACCGGGGGGGGCGAGGGCGAGACCGGGTGATGGAGACAGAGAGCAAGAGAAAGACAGCGAAAGAGGGTGAGCGAGAGATGGGTGAGGGTCCACTCCAGGCGTGTGTAGTCCTTTTCCGGGGACTGAGCAGCGGCCGCACTTTGGAATAACGGAGGTGTAGCACATGTGCAATAGCCACTGGAAAGAGGCTAACGCAGCAATTTTTAGGCATACGGTGAATTTTTCTTTTAAATTCAGTAAATTGTTTAAAGCTGGAAAAAAATACGGCAAAGTGATGTTGATTGTCCCGCAGTAAGTTCAGGTTAAATTTTGCCAGGTGTTGTCCCCATTTTGAAAGAGTCTTTCAGGGTTATTTAAATCATGTTATGAGAGAGGGGAAAATATTTGTGCCCCTGTTTGCACCTCGGAGTCTGTGAGAGATGGAGGGAACGGCAACAGAAAAAGAGGAAACAACTTCTCCAAAACTGATCCCAACTCATCGCCAAGGCTGGGGAGAGATAACCTCACCGCCTTCGTAGGATGTTTAACCACTTTATTCACTTTCTTATTTGAGCTCCATTTGGAATTCGAGTTTATTTTATTATTTTTTGTTGTCTGTTAAACGACAGCGTTGAAGAGGGAAAGAAAAACTTGGAGCAACTTCTGTCAAAGCTACAATGAGACTTGAAAGAATTTAACGTTTTTTAATGAACTTTGCACAAAAAATGAGTGATAAAACTTTTTCCCCTAAGTTTCGAATATGGTTTTGGAAGAAACAGAAGCAAAAATCAATTTCCCCCTCATCTAAACAAGTTTAAACCAGATCTTGAAGTCCAAACGCTTTTAAAGAGGGTCTGAATTGCTTAAAACATTTTAAAATTGAATTTTCTCAATATTTGATTTTGAACGATTGACTGAAGTGAGTAGCTTTACACAAACATGCAACCATGCTGTTGAGGAGGGCGAGGGCAGGGGAGGATTTGTGGGAGTTACATATTACTTTTTATTGACTTAAAAAAGAATCATTAAGACGTTTAGGAAGAGAACCAAAAAAGGGGAAAAACACAAACCATTTTATTTTGTCTGTCATTCTATAGTCCTAACAAGTCCCAGGAATAATGTAAATATAGATTTCCTCTTAAACGTTTAGTGGAGTGTTAATAGAAACACGAGTTATGTAATGATGTATAAAAATTGCAGGAAGCTACTTTAGAAGAGACCACTATTTGTTTGTTGAGAAAGACACAGAAAATACTTTGATTAAACTAATAATGTACAATTTCGATTTGGTATAAAGGTTTGAAATAGGAGATTAAAAATTGAGAGTACAATGAAGTTTGTTTCCTGCTATTTAATTGCCAGGTACCTAAAATAATTCAACATTTTTCGTGATAAGAACAGGAATTAATATTGTGGAGAATGTTTGAGAGAAAAGCATCAGAAGCGAAATTTGTAAATTAACATCTTTACATCACCATATTAGTTTCCAAGTCAATCTGATTGGTTCCCCTGCCCAGGAAGAAAGATGAATGTATATCTCTGTTAAATCATAGCTTTTCCTGCTTTTTGTTTTTAATTTGGTGACGCAAATTGTGTGTGTGTTTTTCTGCACTTGTGAATAAGTGCTGCATTTCTGACATGTTACACGGTGGGTGTGGTGTGCTGGTTCAAGAAGACAGTGTTTGTTAATGCAAGTGATTGAAGTTGGAAATACGGATATCCATTTTTGTTCAATTTCTTTTGATACTGTGAACTAAAGACCTACAGCACTTTATATTTGTTGGGTGTCTGGTTGCATTGTGATTGATATTCTAATCACTTATGTGGACGTACAGCACGTCAGCGCCATAGGAAAGCCGCTGCTCCTGCTGCTTGTGCAGCCACTGCTATAGTGACATGAGGGATGGGCTAATACATTGAAAACTTTCAAATGAATACAAATTGCATGAATAGATCTGCCTCTTTCAGCTCACCTTGGGCTTTTGGATTGTTTGTCGAAACATAACCATGTAACTGAGTGACGTTTCTGAAGCGTTAATGCATTATTATGCAGTTCTTTTATATCCCAGTCATTTCTGACAAGTATTTTTTTTAAATAGAATTTGTACCTGACGAACTAAAAGCTTTTAAAATTAGTCTACCATAAACAAACTTGCAGAATGGACATGTAAACGACAAATTAATTTCAATAATAGATAAGTGTCAGGTGGTGCATTTTAGTAGGAGGAATAAGGAGGCTCCCTAATCCTTGGAAAATAAGAGTCTAAATGGGGTCGAGGTGCAAAGGGATCTAGTGTATAGATTCACAAATCATTAAAAGTCGCAATGCAGCTTAAAAAGGCCATAAAAGTACAAATAAAGCACTGGGGTTCATTTCAAAAGCAGAGAAGTTATGTTAAACTTGTATAGAGCCCTCTCATGTTCTGAGACGGTGGGGTGACAATATGGCATTACTGCATATATGCTTTTAAGTGGTTTTTGTAAAAGTTGTTGTTGTAGTACATGTTGTTGTAACAGTAGTTGTTGTAAAACATTGTTCACGGACGAAAAGGTCGTGCACAATGGAGTTTGTGGCCCGCTTAGTACAAAAAAAATTAGAGGGGTCATTGCTCAGGAGTGAAATTAGGAAACACTTCTACACACAAAGGGTGGTAGAAGTTTGGAACTCTCTTCCGCAAATGGCAATTGGTGCTCGATCAATTGTTAATTTTAAATCTGAGATTGATAGATTTTTGTTCACCTAAGGTATTAAGGGATAGGGACCAAAGGCGAGTATATGGAGTTTGGTCGCGGATCAGCCATGATCTCATTGAATGGCGGAATGGGCTCGAGGGGCTGAATGGCCTCCTCCTGTTCCGAGACCAGGTAAGGACAGCAGGTTTCCTTCCATAAAGGACATTAGTGAACCACTTGGATTCTTAATGACAATCCGACAGCTCAGTTTTTATTTCCAGATTTAAAAAAAAAACTGAATCAAATTGTCAAACTGCCCTGGTCTGAATTAGTAGTTTGGTGACACCACCACTACACCACTGTAGGCCTTGTGTTGCTTGCACTGGTCATTATTGTAACCAAGAAGTGTAGCAGGTAGGGGACTGTGTTAAAGACAACAGCAGCATACATTTTTATAGCACTCCTCACGTGCACTCTGAGCATTTCACTGGTCAGGGGGCATTGAGCAAGAGAGAAACAATGGAGAGGAAAGTACTTTTTAGGAGGCTTTTGAAGGTGGATAGGGACGTGCCGGAGCAGAGAGGCTGAAGAGGGAGTTTTGGAAGGCTTGGCCACAATGACCTGCGGAGGGAGGGAGGCGAGGGTGTTCTCAAAGATGCGGCTGGCTGACGGAGGTCAAAGATGCAGAAAGCGGCAAGAATGTTGTTTTCTTGATAACAAAGGCCTTCGTAAGATGAGAACACAGACTGTGGCGTTCGATTGTAGTTCGTGAAGGGTGGAAGTGAGGCAACCAGCAAGAAGAGCTCTGGGGATGACCACTGGAGCCCTAAACTGCATATCATAAACTCCCATACAGCTGTCTTTAGTGTCTTTAGACTACTTGAGTTGCATCACACTGTCTACCTACAGGAAATTGCGATTTAAATCTGGCACAGTTCCTTGGTTCTCCTGCCTCCTTTTCTGAAAGTAATGACTTGTGCTGGGTTCCACAGACACTCGTGGCATTCCAAGTGGCAATGAAGGGCATTAGAGCTGAGTCCCATCCTGACTTCAGCTGATGTCCACCCACATGTGCTCTTCCTGCTGCTAAGACCAACTAACTCAGCATAAACCAGGGGTTGAACTTGGCACTTTCCCGGCTATATGGCGCAGTATCGCACTAGACCCTGCATTAACTACTAAGCCACTGGGAGAGTGGCAATAACCCTAGTGCCTCTGGGTGTGGTGTGATCATTGACTGGGATTACGGGGGTTTTGTTTCATAAATTAGTTCTTGTGATTATATCAACTTGTCAGCTAACCTTCCTTTAAATGGATGTTTCATCAGCCCAGTGCAGCCCTGACCTTCTCCCTTCCCTCCGACCCCCCTCCCAGGTACAGCACGGGTTAGATACAGATTAAAGCTCCTTCTACACTGTCCCATCAAACCCTCCCAGGGCAGGTACAGCACGGGTTAGATACAGAGTAAAGCTCCCTCTACACTGTCCCATCAAACACTCCCAGGGCAGGTGCAGCACGGGTTAGATACAGAGTAAAGCTCCCTCCACACTGTCCCATCAAACACTCCTAGGGCAGGTACAGCACGGGTTAGATACAGAGTAAAGCTCCCTCTACACTGTCCCATGAGAGTGCATCAGCACCAACCTCAGAAGAGCACCCTTACTGTACCAGCGTAACATTATTTCCCACATAGGCCAGCCTTTAACCTGAGTGTGGTTGTTATTTTAGGGGTTGTTTTGGGCTCTGGGTTTGTGCCTACTGGAACTTGGGTGTAGGCTCCCCCAAAATTACCATTACTAGCAGCAGCAGAGAGGAGAGTTTCACCGCATTGGTATGGCAGCAGCATTGTTATATGTGCAAATGTGTGAAAACATAGAGATGTGTGAATCGGGACATGAACACTGCTAATGTGGGAGCAAGTTACGCTGACTATGCTAATACAGAGCCGGCTGGGAGCTCTCACCAGTTTTGAACTTTTCCACTGGAGACAAAAATAAAATAAATCTTAGAAAATGGCAGCTCTATTGCTGCATCAAGTTTGCACTGTAACCAGGGTCTGTTTGTTTGTTGGGGCTCATGCCCCTTAACCTCCATTATCAGAGAAAGCTTGCTGTTGGGGGTGTGGTGCTGTACTTGCACTTGACCCACTCTCCAGGGCTTCATTTAAAACAAGGAGGTGGTTTAACACAGAGGGGACCCGAGGAGAAAGAGGGGACCCGGGGAGAGGGAGGGGGCCCGGGGAGAGGGCGGGGGCCCGGGGAGAGGGAGGGGAACATTGCAGTGTGCTCCTCTGTTTAACTCAAAAGAAATTTCCAACCTTTCATCACCAGTTGACTATTTTTAGGCTAATTCCTTAGGTCCTTGTTGGCTGGTCTAGCCAAACACTTAAAAATAAAGTTTAGTCCGGGAATATCGGAGGTGCGTGTCCCCCAGCAGCAGGCGTGGACCATCACTCAGGATAGAGCCCAGTGCATGCTACAGCTGTCCGGCAGCAGCAGCAGACTTGCGAGCTGCAGTTGATGCCATGTGGCGGGGTCTCACTCGTCACTGTGCTTCGTGCTGGCCAAGGGCTCAGGCTCCAGAAACAGACACTTTATACCGCACCTTTAACATAGCAGAATTCTCAGGGAGCATCACACAGGGGAAACACCAGAAAAAGCGGTCAGCCTGAGGGTTGGGATCTTTTTAGAAATCAGCAAAGGGGGACCAAGAAATTGATAAAGAAAGGGAAAATGGAATATGAGCACAAACTAGTGAACAATATAAAAACGGATTGTAAAAGCTCCTATAGGTATGTGAAAAGGAAAAGACTGGTAAAGGTAAATGTAGGTCTTTTACAGTCAGAGACGGGAGAATTTATAATGGGGAATGAGAAAATGGCAGAGAAATTAAATAAATACTTTGTTTCTGTCTTCACGGAGGAAGACAGAAAAAACCTCCCAGAAATACAAGAAAACCAAGGGTGTGGCGAGAATGAGGAACTTAAAGAAATTATTATTAGTAAAAAAAAGTACTAGCAAAATTAATGGGACTAAAAGTCGATAAATCCCAAGGACCGGATGACTTACATCCTAGGGTTTTGAAAGAGGTGGCCATTGGGATAGTGGACGCATTGGTTGTCATCTTCCAAAATTCTATAGATTCTGGAACGGTTCCTGCAGATTGGAGGATAGCAAATGTAACACCGCTATTTAAGAAAGAAGGGAGAGAGAAAATGGGGAACTACAGACCTGTTAGCCTCACATCAGTAGTTGGGAAAATGCTGGAATCTATTATAAAGGATGCAATAACTGGGCACTTAGAAACTAATAGTAAGATCGGGCAGAGTCAACATGGATTTATGAAAGGGAAATCCTGTTTGACAAACCTATTGGAATTCATTGAGGATGTAACTAGTGGAGTAGACAAAGGGGAACCAGTAGATGTGGTGTATTTGGATTTTCAGAAAGCCTTCGATAAGGTCCCACACAAGAGGTTGGTGAACAAAATTAGGGCACATGGAATTGGGGGTAATATACTAGCATGGATTGAGAATTGGTTAACAGACAGAAAACAAAGAGTAGGGATAAACGGGTCTTTTTCAGGATGGCAGGCTGTGACTAGTGGGGTACTGCAAGGATCGGCACTTGGGCCCCAGCTATTCACAATCTGCATCAATGATTTGGATGAGGGGACTAAATGTAACATTTCCAAATTTGCTGATTATACAAAGCTAGGTGGCAGTGTCAGTTGTGAAGAGGATGTGAAGAGGCTTCAAGGGGATCTCGACAGGCTCAGTGAGTCTGAAAACATGGCAGATGGAATATAATGTGGATAACTGTGAAGTTATCCACTTTGGTAGACAAAACAGAAAGGCAGAGTATTTCCAAAATGGTGAAAGATTGGGGAATGCAGATGCTCAAAAGGGACCTGGGTGTCCTTGTACATGAGTCACTGAAAGTGAATGTGCAGGTGCTGCAAGCCATTAGGAAGGCAAATGGTATGCTGGCCTTCATTACAAGAGGATTTGAGTACAGGAGTAAAGAAGTCTTACTCCAATTATATCGGGCCTTGGTGAGACCACACCTGGAGTACTGTGTACAATTTTGGTCTCCTTACCTAAGGAAGGATATACTTGCCATAGAGGGAGTGCAACGAAGGTTCACGAGATTGATTCCTGGGATGGTGGGACTGTCATACGAGAAGAGATTGAGTAAACTAGGCCTGTATTCTCTTGAATTCAGAAGAATGAGAGGGGATCTCATTGAAGCATACAAAATTATTACAGGGCTTGATAGGGTGGTGCTGGGAGAATGTTTCCCTTGGCTGGGGGTCTAGAACCAGGGGCCACAGCCTCAGGATAAAGGGTAGGCCATTCAGGACTGAGATGAGAAGAAATAGCTTCACACAGAGGGTGGTGAATCTTTGGAATTCTCTACCCCAGAGGGCTGTGGAAGCTCAGTCATTGGGTATTTTCAAAACAGAAGTCGATAGATTTCTGACTAGTAAGGGCATCAAGAGATATGGTGATAGGGCCGGTGAATGGAGTTGAGGCAGAAGATCAGCCATGATCTCATTGAATGGCGGAGCAGGCTCGAGGGGCCGAATGGCCTACTCCTGCTTCTATTTCTTATGTTCTTATGAAACGGGCGCTGAGCAGCAATAAGAGCATTCGGGGATGGTGGGGGAGAGGTTTCAAGGAGGGAGGGGTTTAGGGAAAGAGTTGCAGAGAGTAGGGCCATGACAGCTGAAGGACTCTCTCCTGATGATGAGGGGGAGGGTGCACAGAGTTAGAAGAAAACACTGGGCTGTAGCACTGGAGGAAGTGGCAATGTAGGTTCAGATGCGGCCATAAAAGGATCAACATTTAAAAGTACTTAAGAGCTGAATGTAATGGGTGGGTGCAGAGCCAGAAGGAGTTCTAGCGATGACAGGAGTGATGGGTGAGTGGGTTCGGTGCAAGATGTAGGGAGTATAGTTTTGGGTGAGCTGGATTTTATGTTGGGTGGAGTTCAGGAGGAAGGCATGAAGACAAGCCTGGAGGTTGTGAAAGTGTGGGTGAGTAGGATTAGAGACGGGCACAGTTGTGCAACAGGGAGTAAACAGACCTGTTAATGGATATGCTGTGGTGTTTATGTAGCTCAGGGTTGAACAAGAGGTTGGGCACCATAGGATTCACCCTAAATAAGAGATTGGAGAAGGGAGTGGAGTCGGGGTGAGGGGGGTGGAGGTGGCAAGGTGGCAAAGTGATGGGCCTTCAATAACCACAAAACTAGAAGTTATAGACTTAAACAAGTTGGCTTTTAATCACTAAGATCAGAGCTAACATCTCAACACGCCGACTGGTTCACAGGAATGAGTCATACAGATCCTGGTATCTTTATGTAAGAGAAGTCAGGGGCAGAGCCAAGACCTGGAACCTTCCAGGTTAGTCGGGAAAGAGGAAGTGAAACTATACACAGTGGGGGAGGGTAATATACATGAGTGCAAAACGAATACAGGATCAAGACAAACAGATTTCATTACATTCACCCCTTCTTTAGATTTAGTCCATCGGGGTGATGTTTCTTAAAAGTTGGTATAAGTGAGTCTGTCAGGAGGTTTTGCAGTTCTCAGTGATCGGCGCAAAGCCGGTTGGGGTGCCTCTAGGGGAGTGGATTCTGGTTCCTCCGCTGTCCGGGGCTCCGCAGTGTCTTCCAGGTTATCTGCAGTGTCCTCCAGGTTAAAGTTGGGTATTGATACCTCTGGGCGTCCTGTCTCTTTGTAGTGTAGGTCTTCATCGGGTAGTCTCCCATCGTTCTCTCCGCTCCCCGAGGGAGCGAGGTCTTTTATGGAAACAGTGTCCTCTCGCCCGTCAGAGTATTCGATATAGGCGTACTGAGGGTTTGCATGGAGGAGCTGTACCTTTTCCACAAGGGGGTCCGTTTTATGGCCTCTCACGTGCTTCCGCAATAGTACTGTCCCCGGAGACGTCAGCCACGCGGGTAGAGATATGCCCGAGGTGGATTTCCGGGGGAAAAGGAACATCTTTTCGTGAGGGGTAGCGTTAGTGGCAGTACATAACAGAGACCTTATGGAGTGGAGCACGTCTGGGAGGACTTCCTGCCAGCGGGAGGTCGAAAGGCCTTTTGACTTTAAGGCTAACGTGACAGCCTTCCAAACAGTAGCATTCTCCCTTTCCAGTTGCCCATTACCCCGGGGGTTGTAGCTAGTGGTTCTGCTAGTGGCTATCCCCTTCGAGAGCAAGAACTGGCGCAGCTCGTCACTCATGAATGACGTCCCCCTATCACTGTGTATGTAGTTCGGCATGCCAAACATGCAGAATAGATTACAGAGACACTTGATGACTGTGGCACTGGTCATGTCTGGGCAGGGAATGGCGAAGGGGAAGCGGGAATATTCATCGATGATATTGAGGAAGTCTACGTTACGGTCGGCAGAGGGAAGGGGTCCCTTGAAGTCCAGACTTAGGCGCTCGAATTACCGTGTGGCTTTGATAAGGTGTGCACGGTCAGGCCTGTAGAAACGAGGCTTGCATTCCGCACAGATGCGGCAGGCTCTGGTCATTGCCCTGCCCTCCTCGATGGAGTGGGGCAGATTGCGGGACTTTATAAAATGGTATAGTCGGGTGACCCCTAGGTGACACAGGTCGTTGTGGAGATCCTGTAATTTGTCCGTATGAATGCTGGCACACATTCCCCGCGATAGGGCGTCTGGGGGTTCATTAAGGGCTCCCGGCCTGTACATAATATCATAGTCGAACGTGGATAGTTCGATCCTCCACCTGAGTATTTTGTCATTCTTGATTTTCCCCCTTTGTTTGTTATTAAACATGAAAGCCACCGACCGCTGGTCGGTGAGCAGGGTGAAACATTTGCTGGCTAGGTAGTGTCTCCAGTGCCGCACTGCCTCCACTATAGCCTGTGCCTCCTTCTCGACAGAAGAGTGCCTGATTTCAGGTCCCTGAAGGGTTCGGGAGAAGAAGGCCACAGGTCTTCCAGCCTGATTGAGGGTCGCAGCTAAGGCAAAGTCTGACGCATCGCTTTCGACTTGAAAGGGAATGCATTCGTCCACTGCACACACTGCAGCCCTTTCAATGTCCTGTTTAATACTGGTGAAAGCCTCCCGAGCTTCAGCTGATAGTGGGAAGGACGTCGATTTAATGAGGGGTCGGGCCTTATCAGAGTAATTGGGCACCCATTGGGCATAATACGAAAAAAATCCCAGGCACCTTTTTAAAGCTTTGGGATTGTGTGGCAGGGGCAGTTCCTTTAGGGGGGCGTAATCGGTCAGGGTCCGGTCCAATTACCCCATCTTCCACCACACAGCCGAGGATACAGAGGCGGGTTGTGTTGAAGACACATTTGTCTTCGTTGTAGGTTAGATTCAGCTTTAGGGCAGTTTTTAAAAATCTCGCAAGATTTAGATCGTGGTCTTGCTGGTTGTGCCCGCAGATAGTGACATTGTCCAGATAGGGGTAGGTAGCTTGTAGTTTATTCTCGTCAACCATGCGGTCCATCTCACGTTGGAAGACCGAGACCCCATTTGTTACCCCGAAGGGCACTCTGAGAAAATGGTAGAGGCGCCCGTTCGCCTCGAAGGCGGTGTATGGGCGGTCCTCCGTTCTAATGGGGAGCTGGTGATACACGGATTTGAGGTCGATAGTCGAGAAGACTCGGTATTGCGCAATCTGGTTGACCATTTCTGATATGCGGGGTAAAGGGTAGGCGTCCAGCTGGGTATAAATATTAACAGTCTGGCTGTAGTCAATTACCATCCGTTTCTTTTCGCTATTTTTAACTATGACTACTTGGGCACGCCACGGGCTGGTACTGCATTCAATAATGCCTTCCCGCAGGAGTCTGTCCACTTCCGCCTTGATAAAGTGTCTGTCTTCCAGACTGTACCGTCTACTTTTGGTCGCTATGGGCCTACAGTTCGGAGCGAGATTAGCGAATAAAGAGGGCGGGCTGATTTTTAAGGTTGATAGGCCACAGACTGTGAGTGGCGGCTGGGACCCGCCATATGCTAGCGTGACACTTTCGTGGTGGCACTGGAAGTCCAGGCCCAAGATTACATTAACACAGAGTTCTGGCATCACGAGGAGTTTAAAATCCTTGTAGTCCGTGCCTTTTACAGTCAGTGTTACCACACAGTAGCCCAAAATGTCCGAAGTGTGGGGCTTAGCAGCCATAGCAATTCTGCTCCGTGTAGGGGTTACCGTTAATGAGTGCCGCCGTACCAGGCTAGGGTGGATAAAACTCTCGGTACTCCCACAGTCAATTAAACATTTCGTTAAATTCCCGTTTACCTGTATGCCCATCATGGATTTTGTCAACGGATGTGGCCTGGATTGATCCACCATGATCGAAGCCACTGTTGGGCCCTGGGCGGCCGTTGAGTCGGGAAAAGATGGCGGATCCCAAGATGGCAGCCCGCACGGCACGCATGAGGCGGTGACGGAGTTGGAAATCGGATTCCCCCTGCAGACTTTGCTAAAATGCCCCTTTTTCTTACATTTGAAGCATGTAGCGTCCTTCGCTGGGCATCGTTGTCTGGGGTGCTTGGCCTGGCCGCAGAAGTAGCATTTCGGGCCTCGAGACATTGCCGTTGTAGTAGGACTCCTGGGTGAACTTCTGTGTGGGGACTCCGGCGGCGTGGAGCTGGTCTGAGACCTGGATGGGGAAGATGGCTGATTCCAAGATGGCGGCCCCCTCGGCGCGCACGAGGCGGTGAGGGCCGCATGGCCGGAAGAATAAGAGTTAGAGTTTTTCTGGGCCACGTCCAGCGATCGCGCAGTGGCCACTGCCTTTTTTAAGTCCAGGACCACCACCTCCAGCAGTCTCTGCCGGATATAATTCGATTTGAGGCCCGTGATGAAGGAATCGCGGACCAATTCATCAGAGTACGCGTTGGCCGTCACGGCCTTGCAGTTACAGTCCCGGACCAGGTCCTTTAGGCCCTGTAAGAAATCGTCCATTGATTCCTCTGGTCGCTGCCTGCGTGTAGCCAGCAGATGTCTGGCGTACACTTCGTTTACCGGCCTCTGGTATTGGGCCTTCAGGATAGTGATGGCCTCCGTGTAAGAGGTGGCGTCCCGGATGAACGAATAAATCCGATGACTTACGCGAGTAGTCCGTAGACTCAGTTTATCTACCTCACTAGCGGATGAGGCCCCCGCGAAGAGTTCGAAGCATTTGAGCCAGTGTCCAAATTGATTTGATGCTTCAGCAGAATGTGGATCCAAGTCCAGACGCTCTGGTTTTAGGAGTCGATCCATCCTAGTATTCTTTAGTGATTAAAATTGATGGGCCTTCAATAACCACAAAACTAGAAGTTATAGACTTAAACAAGTTGGCTTTTAATCACTAAGATCAGAGCTAACATCTCAACACGCCGACTGGTTCACAGGAATGAGTCATACAGATCCTGGGATCTTTATGTAAGAGAAGTCGGGGCGGAGCCAAGAGCCAAGACCTGGAACCTCCCAGGTTAGTCGGAAAAGAGGAAGTGAAACTATACACAGTGGGGGAGGGTAATATACATGAGTGCAAAACGAATACAGGATCAAGACAAACAGATTTCATTACACAAAGATAATGCATTTCAGGTGAAACAGCGATTTACTTGTACTTCTTGCAATTTAGTATATTGTAATCGCTGCTCACGATGCAGTCTCCTCTACATTGGGGTGACCAAACGCAGATTGGGTGACCGCTTTGTGGAACACCGCCATTCAGTCCGTAAGGGTGACCCCGAGCTTCCGGTCGCCTGTCACTTTAATTCTCCGCTCCACTCCCTCTCAGACCTCTCTGCCCTCAGCCTCTTACACTGTTCCAATGAAGCTCAACGTAAGCTCGAGGAACAGCACCTCATCTTTCGATTAGGCACCTTACAGCCTTCTGGTCTCAACATTGAGTTCAACAATTTCAGAACGTAACCTCTGCCCCTATTTTTTCAGGCGGCAGCTGTTGATGATTCTGCCATCCCCATTTACAGCATTTACCCTCTCCTGCCCTCCACCCTATCACAGACCGTCCCTTTTGTCCTTTCCTCCCCTCCCCCCTCTCCCTGCCTCTACACTTGCTTAAAATCTGTTCCATCTCTAACTTTTTCCAGTTCTGACGAAGGGTCATCGACCTGAAACGTTAACTCTGTTTCTCTCTCCACGGATGCTGCCTGACCTGCTGAGTGTTTCCAACATTTTCTGTTATTATTTCAGTTTTCCAGCATCCGCAGTATTTTGCTATTGTATAGTTTCACCTGTTTTTAATGGGCAATGGATTGATGTCCATGCATGCTCTTTGCATTATCTCTATTATCAATGGTGTCATCTATTGGGAGCAGTTTGCAAGTGCTGTGGCAATAAAATTCAAATCATATAGTTGAAGTTTTGAACCCACCAGACAGATGTGAACAGGTCATTCACATCTGGTACTGTACAATTTCTGAGTGTCTGAACTTTAGTAAGTTTCTCTGTTTAAGCCACGCTCCAGGATTTGGCACATAATCAAGGCTGACACTTGAGTGTAGCACTGAGGGAGCTGCATTGCTGGAGGGTGCTGACTTTAGTCTGAGATGTTAAGCTGAGGACCTCGTCTGCCTTTTCAGGTGGACATAAAATATCATAAGCGGTTTGCTCGAAGGAGAGCAGGGGAGTTCTCCCAGTGCCCCGGTCAACATTCATCCCTCAACCAGATCCACCATTACAGATTAACTGGTCATTTATCACATTGCTATTTCTAGGACCTTGCTGTGCACAAATTGGCAGCTGGGTTTTCCTACATTTTGCAGTGACTCTGCTTCAAAAGTGCTTAATTGTCTGTGAAGCCCTTTGAGAATTCCTGAGGATGTGAAAGGTGCATACAAGTCAAGTCCTTCCTTTCTTAGTGTATGGTGCACACTGGGTAGACACTCTATATGGTGCTGTAAGTGAGTCTGTCGCTCCCCCACATGAGCTGTAGCCCTACCATAGCAGACGAGCGAATATTTGAGAGTGGGGCAAGCTGGTGAGGGAATGGGGAATACGTTCAGATGGTCTTTATTAAGTGCCATCCGATTTTATCTCCAATGGGGATCAACAGGTGGATGAGAAAGTATCTCCTTTATAAGCCCTCGTCCATTAACGATAACCTCATTAACTGGCCAGAGGAGTGTACTTAAAGGGAGACAACAATTGGCAATGGGCCTGCAAGCAGTTAGGAAAAAATGTGTTTTATGCTGAACTGTGCTGATTTCCACTTGCACGCAGTCTTTCAACAGGAAACGCGGAATCCAGTGTGCACAAAATCCCATCGGACAATAGCATAGAGTCACAGAGTCATAGTCATAGAGTCATAACGGCACAGAAGGAGGCCATTTGGCCCATCGAGTCCGTGCCAGCTCTCTGTAGAACAATCCAGTCAGTCCCATTCCCCCGCTCTATCCCCGTAGCCCTGCAAGTTTATTTCCCTCAAGTGCCTATCCAGTCTCCCCTTGAAAACATTGAGTGTCTCCGCTTCCACCACTTCCATCAGCAGCGAGTTCCAGGCCATCACCACTTGCTGCATAAAAACATTTCTCCTTGCGTCCCCCCTGTATCTCTTGCCCAAAACCTTAAATCTGTGTCCCCTAGTCCTTGTCCCATCAACTAGCGGGAACAGCCTTTCCCCATCTAGCCTATCCAAACCCGTCATAATCTTGTACACCTCTATCAAATCATCCTGCAACCTCCTTTGCTCTAATGAAAACAAATCCAGCTTCTCCAACCTGTCCTTGTAGCTAAGATCCCCCATCCCTGGAACCATTCTGGTAAATCTCCTCTGCACCCCCTCAAAGACCTTCACATCCTTCCTAAAGTGTGGTGATCAGAACTGGACGCAATACTCCAGTTGTGGCCTAACCAGTGCTTTATAAAGGTTCAGCATAACTTCTCTGCTTTTGTACTCAAAACCTCTATTTATGAAGCCCAAGATCCCATATGCTTTGTTAACCACTCTCTCAATATGTCCTGCCACCTTCAGGGACCTATGCACATTAACTCCCAGGTCCCTCTGTCCCTGCACACTCTTTAAAACTGTGCCATTAAATGTATATTGCCTCTCCCTGTTCCTTCTGCCTAAAGGCATCACCTCACACTTCTCTGTATTACATTCCATTTGCCACTTGTCTGCCCATTCTGCTAGCCTTTCTCTGTCCTGTTGCAGTCGATTGGTAACATCCTCACTGTTTGCCACACCCCCAAGTTTGGTGTCATTGGCAAATTTAGAAATTCTACTCTGTATTCCAATATCCAGATCATTTATATATCAAAAAAGCAGTGGCCCCAGCACTGACCCTTGGGGAACACCACTGTCTACCATCCTCCAGCGTGAAAAACAGCCATTTGCCACAACTCGCTGTTTTCTGTCCTTAAGCCAATTGTGCTCTTTATATTTTGTTTTTCGAAAGTTAAATTCAAATCAATAAATATTGTACTTATTCTATAAAAAAAATGTGGATTTGTTTTAAAAATATTCCTGCACTATGGGGTATTGGGATCTGGCAGATTGTGGATGGACATCTCTCCACTCTCTCCTCATCAACACACCCATCCTCAGCTTCCAAATAACAGAAAAATAGGAGCAGGAGTAGGCCATTCGGCCCTTCGAGCCTGCTCCGCCATTCAATATGATCATGGCTGATCCTCTATCTCAGTACCATATTCCCGCTATCTTCCCCATACCCCTTGATGCCTTTTGTGTCTAGAAATCTATCTATCTCCTTCTTAAATATATTCAGTGACTTGGCCTCCACAGTCTTCTGAGGTAATGAATTCCACAGGTTCACCACCCTATGAAAAAATTTCTCCTCATCTCAGTCCTAAATGTCCTACCCCTTATCCTGAGACTGTGACCCCTCATTCTAGACCCCCAGCCAGGGAAAACATTCTCCCTGCATCCAGTTTGTCTAGCCCTGTCAGAATTTTATACGTTTCAATGAGATCCCCTCTCATTCTTCTAAACTCTAGTGAATACAGGCCTAGTCGACCCAATCTCTCCTCATACGATAGTCATGCCATCCCAGGAATCAGTCTGGTGAACCTTCGCTGCACTCCCTCTATGGCAAGTATATCCTTTCTTAGGTAAGGAGACCAAAACTGCACACAGTGCTCCAGGTGTGGTCTCACCAAGGCCCTGTATAACTGTAGTAAGACATCCTTGCTCCTGTACTCAAATCCCCTTGCAATGAAGGCCAACATACCATTTGCCTTCCTAACTGCTTGCTGCACCTGCATGTTTGCTTTCACTGACTGGTGTACAAGGACACCCAGGTCCCTTTGTACATCAACATTTCTCAATCTATCACCATTTAAATAATACTCTGCCTTTCTGTTTTTCTTACCGAAGTGGATAATTTCACATTTATCCACGTTATACTGCATTTGCCATGTATTTGCCCACTCACTCAACGTGTCTACATCGCCTTGAAGCCTCTTTGCATCCTCCTCACAACTCACAATCCCACATGGTTTTGTGTCGTCAGCAAACTTGGAAATACTACATTTGGTTCCCTCATCCAAATCATTGATGTAAATTGTGACTAGCTGGGGCCCAAGCACTGATCCCTGCAGTACCGCACTAGTCACTTCCTGCCACCCCGAAAAAGACCCATTTGTTCCTACTCTCTGTTTCCTGTCTGTTAACCAATTTTCAATCCATGCCATTATATTACCCCCAATCCCATGTGCTTTAATTTTGCACACTAACCTCTTATGTGGGACTTTATCAAAGGCCTTCTGAAAATCCAAATACACCACATCCACTGGTTCTCCCTTATCTATTCTACCAGTAACATCCTCAAAAAACTCCAGTAGGTTTGTCGAACACAATTTCCCTTTCATAAATCCATGCTGACTTTGTCTAATCTTGTTGATATTTTCTAAGTGTCCTGTTATCACATCCTTTATAATGGACTCTAGCATTTTCCCGACTACTGATGTTAGGCTAACCGGTCTGTAGTTCCCTGTTTTCTCACTCCCTCCTTTTTTAAATAGTGGGGTTACATTTGCCACCCTCCAATCTGCAGGAACTGTCCCATAATCTCTATAATTTTGGAAGATGACAGCCAATGCATCCACCATTTCCTTGGCTATCTCTTTTAGTACTCTGGGATGCAGATTATCAGGCCCTAGGGATTTATCGGCTTTCAGTCCCAAAAATTTCTCCAGCACTATTTATTTACTAATACTAATTTCCTTTAATTCCTCCTTCTCACTAGACACTTGGTTCCCTAACATTTCTGGAAAGTTATTTGTGTCCTCTTCTGTGAAGACAGAACCAAAGTATTTGTTTAATTGTTAGCCATTTCCTTGTTCCCCATTATAAATTCTCCCGTTTCTGACTGTAAGGGACCTACAATTGTCTTCACTAATCTCTTTCTTTTTACATACTTGTAGAAGCTTTTACAATCCGCTTGTATGTTCCTTGCAAGTTTACTCTCGTACTCTATATTTCCCCTCTTAATCAATCTCTTGGTCCTTTTTTGCTGAACTCGAAACTGCTCCCAATCCTCAGACTTGCTACTTTTTCTGGCAACTTTATATGACTCCTCTTTGGATTGAATACCATCAATTTCTTTTGCTAGCCATGGTTGGGCCGCTTTTCCTTTTGTGTTTTTGCACCAGAAAGGAATGTATAACTGTTGCAATTCATGCATTAGTTCCTTAAATGTTAGCCATTGCCTATCCACCGTCATGCCTTTTACTGAAGCTCCCCAATCTATCGTAGCCAACTCACTCCTCATACCTTCGTAGTTTCCTCCAGGAATTCATCCTCCACAGTATTATTGCTAATTTGGTTTGGCCAGTCTATATGTCGATTTAAAGTCACCCATGATTACTGTAATAATACTGGTAACAGCTGTTCCAGCAGAGAAAGTTTAATTTTGATCAAATAAAAGCTATTGAATGCATTTTGTTGGTGTGTAACGTGCCTCATTACCTGTGTGTGTGTGTGTCTGTGCACATCTGCCTGTGTGTCTGTGCATGATTGCATCTGTGTGTGTGCATGTCTGTCTGACTGCACATGTCTACCTTTGTGTCGGTGTATATGAATGTGTTGGCTTGAGTGTCTCTGCGTGTATGTCTGCCTATGTTTATGCATGTCTACCTATCCCTGTGTGTGTACCTTTGTGTGCGTGCGTCTACTTGTGTGCCTGTGTGCGGGCGCCTCTGTCTGCCTGTGTGCGGGCGCCTCTGTCTGCCTGTGCGCGCGGGCGCCTCTGTCTGCCTGTGCGCGCGGGCGCCTCTGTCTGCCTGTGCGCGCGGGCGCCTCTGTCTGCCTGTGCGCGCGGGCGCCTCTGTCTGCCTGTGCGCGCGGGCGCCTCTGCCTGCCTGTGCGCGCGGGCGCCTCTGCCTGCCTGTGCGCGCGGGCGCCTCTGCCTGCCTGTGCGCGCGGGCGCCTCTGCCTGCCTGTGCGCGCGGGCGCCTCTGCCTGCCTGTGCGCGCGGGCGCCTCTGCCTGCCTGTGCGCGCGGGCGCCTCTGCCTGCCTGTGCGCGCGGGCGCCTCTGCCTGCCTGTGCGCGCGGGCGCCTCTGTCTGCCTGTGCGCGCGGGCGCCTCTGCCTGCCTGTGCGCGCGGGCGCCTCTGTCTGCCTGTGCGCGCGGGCGCCTCTGCCTGCCTGTGCGCGCGGGCGCCTCTGTCTGCCTGTGCGCGCGGGCGCCTCTGCCTGCCTGTGCGCGCGGGCGCCTCTGCCTGCCTGTGCGCGCGGGCGCCTCTGCCTGCCTGTGCGCGCGGGCGCCTCTGCCTGCCTGTGCGTGTGTGCCATGTGTGTTTCTGCGTGTTCTAGTTCTATACGCTTTTTCTAAAGCTATCTGAGAGAAGAGTTCCAAGAGTCATTGACAAAAGCAATTGCATGCAGGTGTTTCTCCATCACACGTGTGTTCTATGTAGGGAGCTAGCGGCTTTAGAAACTGTACATGGGTGTCAACAGCAGCAACAGAAGTCTGGCTTGATTTTAAACAGATCTGGTAAATATGAATGCAGGACAGTGAGAGTTACATCAGGCTGTTGCAATTTAAACGTTGGACAGTAACCAGGCATGTTGGGACCACACCAGACCGTGGCGGATGCTACCCTGGGCCGTGGAATTGCCGGACAAATCTCTCTCAGTTGTAGCGGCTGCATTGACGTCACGTGATCTTTTATTATTCTCTCTTCATTTCCATGTTTTTGCCTCCAAGGCACTCTGCTCCACACAGCTTCTTTCAGCTAACTGCAGAATTCCCTGATCTACTGGCAGTGTGGAGGATGCTCTGTCCAAACAGCGTTGCTACTCCTGCATGATGCGCGCACAATTGCTCGTGTGAGGGATCTATTGGTGCCAGCTTCATGCAAGAGACAACTCGGTGACCGTCAGCTATTCCGCCCAACAGCTGAACTTGTGCAGCTAATTAGAACGCAGGTCACCAGATTCTGTGACCTTCCTGTTTAAATCTACAATTGCAGGATTGTAAATGTGTTAAATATGTAAATGACATTGATTGAGTTCTAAAATTCTTTCCTGGACTCCCAACTTGCCTATTATTCAGACCTTGGCTTGGGAGCTGCCTTGATGGCTCAGTGAGTAAGTGCACCATCTGGTGTGGTACTGAGTTACACAGACAAGGAAGGAGCCAGCTTTGGTTCTTAACATTGTCTCCACTGGGCTTGTTCACTCTCCCAGGCTGGGGTTCTGTTTCAGTGGCTCATGGTGAGACGCAGTTCATAGGATTCCGCCAGGTCGCTGGTTCCTTTCTCAATGTCCATTCTTCACTTGTGACTCTTTACAGCAAGTGTTTGTGCACTACATTCATGTACAAACGCCGTGGGACATTTTACTACTTTAAAAGCGCTATATAAATGAGTGTTGTTGTACAGTGAATTACTTTGAAGTGCAGTGACTGTTACATAGATAAACGCAGCAGCCATTTAACACAAACAGCAATGAGATGACTGACCAGTTAATATGTATTTGGTATTTGAGGGTGAAATGTTGTTTCGGACACTGGGGGAAATCCTTGCCCCTCTTTCAAGCAGTGCCATGGGGTCTTTAACATCTACCTGAACCTCTGCAACAGGCAGATGGGGTCTCGGTTTAACGTCTTGTCTGAAAAATTATTTGCTTAAGCCTTGAGTGGGGCTTGGACCAACATCCTTCTGACTCGGGAGAGTGCGACCCACTGAGCCAAACTCTCACCGTAAGCACAATATAAATGCATAAAAGCACGAAAAAGCTTGGAATGAAAAAAAGACCATTCTCTCCACTCCCACTTAGTGCACAGATGTGTGTCTCAAGCATAGAGTCCTCCCCCTTCCCTGCACTCAAACTCCATTACTTTTTCCTAACTCCAATCTGAATTGGAACAGGTCAATTAATAATTCTGAATCCTCCTCCTGAACAGGTGTTAACCCCATTCCTTTTAAAAGGTATCCTTCCACCCAGAATTAGCTCCTTTTTCAGGCAGTCTGCTCCACGTGAGCACTATCCTTCTGGGGGGCAAGAACCCTGTAACCTTGCCTGAGGCTTGTGAAGTTGTAATTGTGCCTCGAGGTCCGGGCTCACTCTCCAAGCTCACCAGCCTGCTGAATTAGGTCCTATCTCTACTGTACATTATTATAAAAGAGGGCAGGCTGTTCATTGGCGTAAAGGAACTGGGACACAGGAGGAGCCCCGCACTCCTCGGTCTTGCGGCAGAACGCACTATAGCAGCTGCCACTGTCACAAATAAAACAATCCATCATTCTGCACAGACAGGCAGTTGATCCTGAAATGGCCCCAGATTTTTCTGTTTAAGATGTTTTCTCCCTGCAGCCCGTTGTGATAAGTTTCCGTTATTGACGTGCCATGCAACACACAGATTTTTCTGGTCTGCCCAAACAGTGGAAATATCATGTCGCACAGCAAGGCTGCCCAGTATCCTGTCTCCACACAATGGACATTTTCATTACTTTTTTTTAACCCCTTGAAGATTACAGCAGTGCTTTCTGCATCTGACCGCTTCCTGAAGCTGTTTGTTTATGCTAGGATATGCTTCCAGTGGCACTGTCTGCCCTCCGGTTCTTTGCCCCTTCTCCGTCACAACCAAGCGTGACCCTGTCCTTGCCTGACATCCACTTCCCGCAGGTGTTACTCAGTATTTAGCCCCCTTGGTGATTCTTCCCTCCTACCCCCGGTTTGTCAATGTTGTAATAGTCCCTGGTGTTCTGCTCACTGTCCAAGTTCACCAGCCTGCTCACTTGAAACTTGCCCGTACCTTTCACTATATTCTGAAAGCGGGCAGACTATTCACTGCTGAGTTCAGCGAAGTCATACAGACCAAGCATCAAACCTGGGATCATCTTAGTCATGTGGCTCAGTTCCCCATTTGGTAGTATATTTACCCACTGAACGATCATGGAGATAGTTCCACAAATGTGATGTTTATGCTTTTAGAAACATAGAAACTAGGAGCAGGAGTAGGCCATTCGGCCCTTCGAGCCTGCTCCGCCATTCAATGAGATCATGGCTGATCATCCAAACCCTAGCACCCGGCCCCTACACCGACAGCCATCCCACCGAAGCCCTATCCCCGTAACCCCACGTATTTAATCCCCCGTATTTAATCCCCCCTAACACTAAGGGCCAATTTTTTATCATGGCCAATCAACCTAACCCGCACATCTTTGGACTGTGGGAGGAAACCGGAGCACCCGGAGAAAACCCACGCAAACACGGGGAGAATGTGCAAACTCCACACAGACAGTCACCCGAGGCCGGATTTGAACCCGGGTCCCTGGCGCTGTGAGGCAACAGTGCTAACCACTATGCCCACACAGTGCTTTTCCCCACATCTATGTAGTCATTGGAGGCTTTCTGGTGTCACAGATAGACGTGTGTACAGAGTATTTGCAAAGCCCCAGGGGATTAAATGTCAGCACAGCACAGCCTTCTTGTGAGGCTGTGGTAGTACGGGAGAGGGTATGAGCCAGTGAGAGTGCACTGAGCTCTGCATTTACTATGTGTTCAGCAGGATTTACAAGAGCTTGTTTAGTTTTTGTGAATTACATTCTGTATACTTTCCAGTTCCCACAGTGGAGCTGCCAGGAAAAGGTAGCTCACAGTCCAAGAGCACCGTCACTTTGCAACTTTCCCTTTTGAAGTTGATTCAGGTAGGCGCCGTCCCATTGGAAAGTTCTCCAGCCCAAGCGCACTCCTTCTTGTTCAGAGGCAAATAAAGTTGGGCAAAAGTCTAAATAAGAATCATTTTAACCCCTCAGTCAAAAATCAATTTGCTGTCTCAGAAATTCCAGTGGGAAAGACATTGAATGGCCTTCAAGACTTCACCAGCTCCGTGGTGGAACTGGGAGAGGGGAATTCTGGTATTCCCATGGATCCTCACGCTCATCAACTATGATAAAGATTCCACTATATTCGGTGCGCTTCGAGCTCAACCAGAATCCGTATCTCCCCTCTCTCACTCTGACCCTTGCCCTGCACTGGAGCCTCACTCTGCTCCCCTGGTGACTCATTGAGAATGTGCCAGTACTCCCTGACCCTGTGCTGGGGGTGAAGAGCGCACCGTATGGAATAATAATAGATTGCATTGCAAAGAAGTTGTGTGTTTATCTCATTGATGGGTACAGCTAACTGATCACCTTGCACTGGTGTGGATGGATGGATGGAAAGGACTCCGTACAAATCATTGCTGCTGATTGGGGTCCCTGGCTTCAGGCATTTTTAGTAATGAAAAGCACTCCTAGTGCGTAAAATGCAGGGCTCGTATTCCATCACACTCCTCAATGCCATATTATACTTCATCAATTAGCCCCCAATACTATCTTATCACTTGCCCCTCAATCCCACACTATTGCGCTATCCCTTATACCCTTCAACCTCTTCTTTTGCAAAAAAAGAACTACAGGAAACTTTGTGATATCCGGCACCGACGGGACCGAGCTGTTGCCACCCCATCAAAACTGCCGGACAAACCAGCGCTAATGTTGAAACATACGGAGATTTTGAGCTCCGTATCTGGCAACAAACCCTGTTGCTTAGCAACAGCTTCTAAACAGTCGGCCGTACCTTGCAAGCGTCTCTGTAGCTTAGCAACAGCTTCAGCGAGACCTTGCAGAGCCTGACTGGTGAATAAAAAGCAACGAAAAGAAAAAAAGCCTAACGAAACGGCTCCTGATTTTTGCCGGTGGCTTGAGCATTCCAGACAGTTAACCTCCGGATAAACCAAAGTTTCCTGTATCCAGCTCCCTCTTGAATTAGTTGTCACTGTGTCTCTCCGCTGGTCCATTCACCGCTCTGTGTATAGTAGTTAAACCTGTGTTGACCTTCCCTTTTTTGAGCTCCATTTCATGCTCCCTCCCTCTGAACCCTTGGGTGCTAACAGTCACGAGCATTGTGCTTCCAGAGCGTTGGGCCTAGGCAGCTGAAGGCACAGCAGTGGTGGGGGATGCACAAGAGGTCAGAATCGGACAAACAAAGAGCTCTGCGGTGGAGTTGTAGGGCTGATAGAGGTTACAAAGATAGGAAATGAGAGGCATTGGGGAACTGGGAACCAATGTAGGTCAGCAAGTAGCAGAAGTAATGTATGAACGGGACTTGGTGCAGTATCGGATACTGGCAAAAGAGTTTTGGATGATCTGAGTTTTACGAAGCGTGGAGGATGGGAGGCCAGCCAGGAAATTATAGGAATAATCTAGACTGGAGGTGATAAAGGCATGGATTAGGGTTTCAGCAGCAAATGGGCTGAGGTGGAGCAGAGGTGGTTGATGTTACGGAGGTGGAAGCAGACGGTCTTTGTGATGGAGAGGATTATGGGGTCGGATGCACGGTTTGGTCAGAAAGGACACCGAGATAGTTCAGTAGTGGCCAGGGAGGGGAATAGAATCAGTGGCATGGGTATAGACTTTGTGGCAGAGGCCAAAGAAGATGACTTTGATCTTCCCAGTGTTTAACTGAAGGAAATAGTAGCTCATCCAAGTCTGGATATCAGACAGCAATCTGACAATACAGAGGCAGTGGAGAGGTTGAGAGAGTTGGTGGAGAGGTAGAACTAAATATTGTCAGCGTACGTGTGAAAACTGACCCCATGTCTTCAGATGATGATGCCAAGGGGCAGCGTGTAGATGCGAAATAGGAGGGGGGCCAAGGAGAGATCCTTGCGGGGGGGGGGGACGCCAGAGTTAACAATGTGGGAGCAGGAAAAGAAGCCATTGCTGGAGATGTTTTGGCTACAATCTGATAAAGTTAGAGTGGAACTATGCGAGGGCAGTCCACTGAGCAGGACAATGGGCATTGGAGGAGGATGGTGTGGTTGATTGACCATGTCAAAGGCTGAAGAGAGGATGAGGAAGGAGCTTGCTCCACGGTTACAGTCACAGAGATGTTGTTTGTGACTTTAATTAGGTCTGTTTTAGTGCTGTGGCAGGGGTATACCCAATTGGAGAGATTCAAACATGAAGTTGCGGGAAAGATGGGCATGGATTTTGGAAGTAACAACACGCTCAAGGACTTTGCAGAGGAAAGGGGGTTAGAAGGGGCAGTAGTTTGCAAGAATACAGTTTTTTTTGAGGATGGGGTGATGGTGGCTGTTATGAAAGGGAGGGGAACAGTACCTGAGGAGAGAGAACCATTTACAATGTCAGCTATGGGGGCCGGGAAGAGTAGTTGAGTGGTAATGGGGTCAAGAGAGAAGGAGGTGGGTCTTATGAACTGCATGAGGGGAGAAAGGAGAGAAACTAGAGAAGGACATCGGATGAAGGCAGAGAGCCTGGGGGGAGGTTTGGCTTAGTGGGCAAGGGGGGTGGGGAAAAACAGCAGGAACGGCTGAACAGATGGTCTCAGTCTTAGTGACAGAGCTCCTCGCACCTTTTGGAGGTGAGGGTGGCGGGGTCGGCGGTGAGGGTGACGGGGTCAGAGGAGAGGGCTTTAAGTAGACGGTTGGTAGAGGAGAAAAGAAGCCAGGGGTTATCTTTGCTCTCCAGGATCATCGTAGAGTAGTGGGTGGTTTTGTTTAGAGGAGAGTGTGGCTCGATGTGGCCCAGCCAGATTAGGCAGTCGGATGGCTCGGCCGGTTGTGCGCCAGATACCTTCAAGTCTGTGCTCCTTGGACTTGAGGGAGTGAAGATGGGGGCCATACCAGGAGGAGTAACCGGGATGGGAGAGTGAAGGTTTTATTGGGAACAAGAGCATCAAGGTGGAGGCGAGGGAGTGGTTGAGCAGCTCGACAGCTACAGGAGTATCTGGTAAATCGCAGATTATACAAATGCGTTTTTTGAATTTGGAGAACGGAAAGAGCTGAATAAAATAAACAGTTTCACGGTGACGTTGGCAGAACGGGTTAATATTGAAAATTAAACAATCATAAAACCCTGCAGTGCTGCAAATCAGAAATAAAAATAGAAAATGTTGGAAGTACACAGCAGGTCTGTCAGCATCTGAAGGAGAAATTTGGCTGGGGCTATTCTGTATTTAATAATTTTAGTATTTTCAAGGATTCTCAGTGGAGCCCTAGGGCATCTGTCCCATGCTGAGAACAGGGTGTACGTACACGGAGATTGCCTGCCCATAGCATTGCCACGTGTTGGGTGCTGTGCCTGCTGCGCCTGTCCTTCCTTCAGAAACACAGTAACTGCCTCACGAAATGTGCTGCAAGTAGGAGCGTTTTTCTAAACTAAAACTTCTGAAATTATCTTTTGTTTTTAATTGCGTTCAAATGATAGAGGTTAAATATCAAGCATTGAAGGTCCTTACCTGGCTGTTCTGTTAGCTCTAAACGATTAATATTTATATTCTGCGAATTAGTGAATGGAAGAGCCATGAAACTTTCCTTAGCATGCTTCTCAAAGCTATGGTGAGATGTTAAACTGAGGACCAGCTGCCTGCTCAAGTGGATGTTAAAGGTTGAATTTAAAGAAGGACAGGGAGTCCTCCCAGTGTCCTGTCAACCTTTAGCCTTCAACCAACTGTACCAAGAGCAGATTAACTGGCCATCCGTCTCATTCTGTTTGTGTGGGGCCACATTGTCCAACACAAACAACAATGACTGCACTTCAAAAGTAATTCATTGGCTGTGAAGCGCCTTGGGGCGTCCCGAGAACGCGATTAGGTGCTATAGAGGTGCAAGCTCGCTCTTTAGTGTGGCTTCCGTGATTTGGTGCAGTGGGCAATAGCCCTGTTAATAAAGCTAATTGGTGAATAATCGAGTGCCCAAATGTTGCCCATACACATCGTAGGGAGGAAGGCAAGCACAATGCAACTGGCACAAAATTGGTTTAATCTCAATCCAAGTCTCCTGCAAGGTGTAAGTTCTGGTGGATAATGGAGAAGGAGGGTGATTGGAGTGTAGATAGTGCAGGTTCACTATCTTTCTTCCTATTTGATATATTGCTGCTGAACAGGCAGGGCTCTGGAAGATGCTGTTTTTTTGGCCCAGCCTAACTTAGGAAGAAGCTCGTAAGCAAACAGATGTCCAGGTCTAACCAAATGCTGTGTCTGAGAAGAAGTTCCCAGGCTTAGCAGTGTTTGAAATTTATTATATATTGCACTGAGTCAGATTTTCCATTCACTGGAGTGCTAGCTGCTGATGAGTCTGTGGTTTATCCGTTTGCCTTTCGTACATGTACCCTGTCTGCCATTTGTGTGAAATATGACTGAAAGCAGATTAACCTACTACGCAAATATTCAGTACAAGCAGAAGTGAATATCTGCTGCATGATTTATTCATGCAGCAATACTAATTGGAGGCAAGAGGGTTGTGAATGAACAGGAGTTGTTATTTTTAATTCAGGCTGGAGGGAGATTGTTTGTAATTTTTCTGTGTAGTTGCAAACTCCCAACTTCTTTTGTAGAAGCAAATGGATGTTAAAAGCTGCATTTCTCTGGATGTGTTTGGTTATCGGAACAAGTTCATGTCTGAATGAAGTGCTACCGTATTGAATTAACCTGCACTCCAGGTTCACATAGCATTCCTCCTTGCCACAAAATGTTTCTCTTCGACATTCCATCTCTAAATCATGCATGAATCGGGAGCAATTTGGGGGAGTTGGGAGCACAATTCTTTTGACAAGTAAAAGTCGAGTAACAGGCTGCCCTGGTAGCACGGGGTGAAGCAGCTGACCTCCCACAACAGACAATCACAGATTAGAGCCTTCGGGACAGCTCGTCACTTGAACACGTGTAATAGATAACACGGGGGGTGGAGGGAGTCATCAGAAAGTGACTAGATTGACATGGCACTCTCATTGGTGTTCCCATCAGTGGAAATCTTCCTCTCCCCGCCGCACCCCCCCCCCCTCACCCTCTCCCCCGCCCTCTCCCACGTCCCCCCTCTCTCAATATAAGTGTCACAGTAAAAGCAGCTGTTACCGGTCTAATAATACGGAGCGCTGTACTGAACATTGGGAGATCTCCAGCCCTGTACTGAACATTGGAGATCTCCAGCTCTGTACTGAACGATGGGAGATCGCCAGCCCTGTACTGAAGATGGGAGATCGCCAGCCCTGTACTGAACGATGGGAGATCTCCAGCCCTGTACTGAACGATGGGAGATCTCCAGCCCTGTACTGAACGATGGGAGATCTCCAGCCCTGTACTGAACGATGGGAGATCTCCAGCCCTGTACTGAACGATGGGAGATCTCCAGCCCTGTACTGAACATTGGGAGATCTCCAGCCCTGTACTGAACATTGGTAATCTCCAGCCCTGTACTGAACGATGGGAGATCTCCAGCCTGTACTGAACATTGGAGATCTCCAGCCCTGTACTGAACGATGGGAGATCTCCAGCCCTGTACTGAACATTGGGAGATCTCCAGCCCTGTACTGAACGATGGGCGATCTCCAGCCCTGTACTGAACGATAGGAGATCGCCAGCCCTGTACTGAACATTGGGAGATCTCCAGCCCTGTACTGAACATTGGGAGATCTCCAGCCCTGTACTGAACATTGGGAGATCTCCAGCCCTGTACTGAACATTGGGAGATCTCCAGCCCTGTACTGAACATTGGGAGATCTCCAGCCCTCTACTGAACGATGGGCGATCTCCAGCCCTGTACTGAACAATAGGAGATCGCCAGCCCTGTACTGAACATTGGGAGATCTCCAGCCCTGTACTGAACATTGGGAGATCTCCAGCCCTGTACTGAACATTGGGAGATCTCCAGCCCTGTACTGAACGATGGGAGATCTCCAGCCCTGTACGGAACGATGGAAGATCTCCAGCCCTGTACTGAACATTGGGAGATCGCCAGCCCTGTACTGAACATTGGGCGATCTCCAGCCCTGTACTGAACGATGGGAGATCGCCAGCCCTGTACTGAACGTCGTGTAAATATGAGGCATGTGCTCCAGTTTTCCTGACTTCCTCGGACATGCACTCTATTAATTGGAGAATGGTGTCTCACTGTGTTGCCCAAATGGCGGTGCCCAGTGTCAATCAGGAAAAACTAAGCAAGCGAAAAGGAAAATTGGGAAGGTTATTTAATTTGGGAATGTTTCTGTTTGAAGTGTGCATGGGCACAAGTGTTCACAGGAAGGAAGACATTCGGATAAGAGCTCATTGAGTGAAAGTATTAAACACTGAAAATACAAATGGTGTGAGCAGCATTGCTTCATACTGTGCTGTTGGAAATGGAGAGGAAACATGTGGAAACCAGGGCACAGCAGCTCCTAGCCTTTCCTCAGCTTGTGCTACTTTTTTCATTTTCATTCATCAGGCGCTGGGCAGTTGATATTGTTCCTATTCTTAATTCCAGTTTATTTTTAGGAGAATTGTTTGAAGTGTCTTCTACACTCCGGCTCTCCCTGAAAATGAGCAGCACATTCCGCGCTCAGCTGCTGGCAGATTGTGAAAGATTGAACTAACATTCTGACGTGGGAAGGTATCGCTGTGGATACAAGGCAGACATCATTTATCTCCCTGGTGCAAGAAGGTTTGACTTCGCTCTGGGACCACAATCTGTCATGTCACACAATGAATAATTTCATGTCTGTGAACCAAGGAGTTCATTTCAGGCTCACATGTGTGCAGCCTAACGCAGCCCTGGCGTTGTTGTGTCGTTAGTCTGGGGTTGGGGGGTTCGGAACAGAAGCGACAGGTTCCATATTTTCTGCACGATCTAGTCCCCTGGACTTGGATTGAAATATGAATTTTTATTTTAGGCTGGCAGAGAGAGAAATAGCTAAAAAGGAAAGGCATGAGTAGTGTGGAGAAGGAAGGAAAGTGGAATAGATTTTTAACACAACCTCCAGTCTCTGATTCCTGATCATCTAAACTTTATATTAGTGGCGTGCTGATCAACAACAACAATACATTTATGTAGTGCCCTTAACGTAGTAACCACGGCGCTTCACAGGAGGGTTACCAAACAAAATTTGATAACGAGCCACATGAAATATTAAGGTAGATGACCAAAAGCTTGGTCGAAGAGGTGGGTTTTAAGGAGCGTCTTAAAGGAGGAGAGAGAAGTTTAGGGAGGAATTCCGAGCTCAGGGCCCAGGCAGCTGAAGGTACGGCCGGCATTGGCGGAGCGATTAAAATCGGGGATGTTCAAGTGGTAGAATTGGAGGACTGCGATATCTCTGAGGGTTGTGGGGCTGGAGGAGATTACAGAGTATGGGAGGGGCGAGGCCTTGGAGGGATTTGAAAACAAGGATGTGAATTTTTAAATCGAGGTGTTGCTCAACTGAGCGCCAATGTAGGTCAGCGAGCACAGGGTGATGCGTGAACTGGACTCAGTGCGCGTTAGGACACGGGCAGCAAAGTTTTGGATGAACTCAAGTTTATGGCAGCTGGAAGATGGGAGTCCGATCAATTGAGGGTCATTAATAAATAAATTGGTTAATTTGGCATCGTAGGCTGCTGATGCCGCTGCTGTACAATAGTAAACTCGTCTGATCTGGTCACAGTTTATAGGCATTGCTGGCATTTACAATTAAAATCCTTTGCTCAGCTGATGCAATGGAAAGCCCAGGCTTTCATTCAGTGCTGGGTCAGAGCTATATGCTGTCTGATACTGAACAGACACTTGATAGTTTTCCTGATGAATTGAATATTTGTTACAGTAATTGACAGGTTATATCTTTGCTGGAATAATAGTACAGCTGTGTCTACAAGTAGCATTGCTGCTGGTGAAACTGCATCGCTGCTGGAAAAGGCAGAAGGATTGTGTTGATGCAGTGTGTAAGTGCACTGATACACCAGAGTGTAGATTCCCAATCTTAGTCAGGCTCTGAGTGAGGGAGAGTACATTCCAGTTCATCTGACCACAAGAGAGTTCAAAATAGATTACATCACTCACTACCAGTGTCTTTAATTGATTTTTTTCGCCCACTGCCGTTATCAGCTGCAATCACCTCCCTGGGCTGTCCATTCCAAACATTCCCCACTCTCTAAATAAATCTATCTGATCTGTCACTCTCTTCCCCTCTGTGTACAGTCATTCTATCTTATCTGTCCATTTACATAAGAACGTAACAAAAATTAGGAGCAGGAGTCGGCCATACGGCCCCTCGAGCCTGCTCCGCCATTCAGTAAGATCATCGCTGACCTTCAACCTCAACTCCAATTTCCTGGCCGATCTCCATATCCCTTGATTCCCCTAGAGTCCAAAAATCTATCAATCTCAGTCTTGAATATACTCAACGATTCAGCATCCACAGCCTTTTGGGGTAGAGAATTCCAAAGATTCACAACCCTCTGAGTGAAGAAATTCCTCCTCATCTCAGTCTTAAATGGGCAACTCCTTATCCTGAGACTATGCCCCCTAATTCTAGACTCCAGCCAGGGGAAACAGCCTCTCAGCATCTACCCTGTCAATCCCCCTCAGAATCTTGTATGTTTCAATGAGATCACCTCTCATTCTTTGAAACTCCAGAGAGTATCGGCCCATTCTACACAATCTCTCATCATAGGACAGCCCTCTCATCCCAGGAATCAATCTAGTGAACCTTTGTTGCACCGCCTCTAAGGCAAGTATGTCCTTCCTCAGATAAGGAGACCAAAACTGTGCCCAGTGCTCCAGGTGTGGTCTCACCAAGGCCCTGTACAATTGGAGCAAGACTTCCTTACTCTTGTACTCCAACCCCTGGCAATAAAAGCCAACATGCCATTTACTTTTCCTCCTTGGAGCTCCATCCCATGCCCCACATCATCATTCTCTGGCCACAATAAACACTTTCTCAGGGTTCAACTTCGATATCCTTAAAAAGACTGCAAGCGTCTTCAAGAGTTTCTTCTAAAGGGAAATTTACCGAGAGCTTATTCAAAAAGTGGATTATAAGCAAAGAGCTGTGTAAGTTGGGCTAGCTATACCAGTACTACTGAATCCCAGAAGAAAAGGAGAGAAGGGAAAGATTGTGTACAGGAGTTTGGCTGTGGTGAATAGTATATATTACAATAACACATAAATCATTAAACGGCAGGAAATCCCTAATGCACATTACCTGCAAACTCTGAGTGAATAATAATACACTCAATCCTTTGACCATGTGCCTCAATTTTATACTCTCGATCCCTTTTCAATTTTCTAATAATGCCATGGAGAGAAAGAAACTCACATTTTGAAAAATTTTACTGCGTTGCCATTAAATCTGGGACTGATATTTTTGCCTTTCGCTCATTCTTGGGCCAGTTTTCACCTTTTCTCCCTTCGGGGGGAAATGCAATCTTTCTTGGGTTTGTTGGCATGGTTCATGGTGTCACCTGGATTCCATGAATGAATTAAATGGTTGTAGCTCATACTCACCTCGCAGTGACGGAAGCCTCTCCTCTCCCCCCTCTCCTCCTCTCCCCCCTCTCTTTCCCCCCCCCTCTCTTTCCCCCTCTCTCTCTTTCCCCCCTCTCTCTCTTTCCCCCTCTCTCTCTTTCCCCTCTCTCTTTCCCCCCTCTCTCTTTCCCCCCTCTCTCTCTCCCCCTCTCTCTTTCCCCCTCTCTCTTTCCCCCTCTCTCTTTCCCCCTCACTCTTTCCCCCTCACTCTTTCCCCTCACTCTTTCCCCCTCACTCTTTCCCCCTCACTCTTTCCCCCTCACTCTTTCCCCCTCTCTCTTTCCCCTCTCTCTTTCCCCCTCTCTCTTTCCCCCTCTCTCTTTCCCCCTCTCTTTCCCCTCTCTTTCCCCCCTCTCTTTCCCCCCTCTCTTTCCCCCCCTCTCTTTCCCCCCCTCTCTTTCCCCCTCTCTTTCCCCCTCTCCTCCTTCCCCCTCTCCTCCTTCCCCCTCTCCTCCTTCCCCCTCTCCTCCTTCCCCCTCTCCTCCTTCCCCCTCTCCTCCTTCCCCCTCTCCTCCTTCCCCCTCTCCTCCTTCCCCCTCTCCTCCTTCCCCCTCTCCTCCTTCCCCCTCTCTTTCCCCCTCTCTTTCCCCCCCTCTCTTTCCCCCCTCTCTTCCCCCTCTCCTCCTTCCCCCTCTCTTTCCCCCTCTCTTTCCCCCTCTCTTTCCCCCCTCTCTTTCCCCCCCTCTCTTTCCCCCCCTCTCTCCCCGCCTCTCCTTCCCCCCCTCTCCTCGCCCCCTCCCCTCCCCGCCTCGCCCCTCCCCGCCTCGCCCCTCCCCGCCTCGCCCCTCCCCTCCTCGCCCCTCCTCTCCCCCCCTCTCCTCCCCCCTCTTTACTAGTCATCTCTAGCTGCCCTGAGAAGGTGGTGGTGGTGGGCATTCTCCATGAAACCCTGTACTCCTTGTGGCGATGGTGTTGGGGAGGGAGCTCCAGGATTTTGACCTAATGACGATGACGGAACGGCGATATATGTCCACTTCAGGATGGGAGGGGGTACTTGGAGGTGATGGTGTTCCCACAACATTGCTGCCCTTGTCTTTGTAGAGGTCATGGGCCTAGGACATGGTGTTGAAGTAAGAGTTGGTACACAATGCAGCCACAGTGCACCAGTGCTGGAGGGAGTGGGTATTGAGCCCAGTAACCGAGCACCAACACCAATCAAGCAGACACACAGTTCTTTGTTTATTTTTGTACATTCAACTGTCTCGTATGACAAATATTTGAAAAGCAAAACTACTGAAGATAGTGATGAAGGTGGGGAAGTGATGGTAGGACTCAAACAAATAGATTTTCAACTTGTAGCTTGGGTGTAAGTCCGGCATTGTGGGAGGATTCAGGAAAGGGTAAATTCAAAAGCAGTAAGAGAAATGTCAAGGCAGAAGAGCAGAGCAGTGATCTGGGTAAAGATAAGCAGAGTGGGTCAGGAAGGGACAGAAAGATTAACAAAGGTAATAGGGCACCAGTGACTAAAATGACTAGGGGAAAATAGTTAAAGCTAAAGGTACTATATCTGAATGCACGAAGCATTTGCAACAAAATAGATGAATTAATAGCACAGATAGAAATAAATGGGTTTGATTTAATAGCCATTACAGAGACATGGTTGCAGAGTGACCAAGGTTGGGAACGAAATATTCCAGGATATTTGACTTTTAGAAGAGACTGGCAGAATGGAAAAGGAAAGGGGGTAGCCCTGATAATAAAGGAGGGGATAAAGACAGTAAAGAGAAAGGATCTTGGCTTGGAAAAACAAAATGCAGAATCAGTTTGGGTGGAGCTAAGAAACAACAAAGGGCAGAAAACAGTAGTGGGATTGGTTTATAGGCCCCCTAACCGTAGTTGTAGTGTCGGGCAGAGTATAAATCAGGAAATTAGGGATGCATGTAACGGGTAATACAGTAATCATGGGGAATTTAACTTTCATATAAACTGGGCAAACCAAATTTGCAGTAATAGTGCAGAGGAAGAGTTCATAGAATGTATTCAAGATAGTTTTCTAGATCAGTATGTTGAGGAATCTACTAGGGAATTGGCTATTTTAGATCTCGTATTGTACAATGAAACAGGGTTAATTAATGTCCTTGTAGTAAAGGAGCCTCTGGGGAGCAGTGATCATAATATGATAGAATTTTATGTTGAGTTTGAGAGTGATTTCGTTAAGTCCGAAACAAGGGTCCTAAATCTGAACAAAGCAAACTATGTAGGTGTGGTAAACCACGTTCACTATCGTATCACTGTTAGTAGTTAGCACTGTTCACCACTGTTCGTTATAACTGTATCACTGACCACTATTGTATCACGGTACGAGGTCGCCTCTTGCCACACTGCTATACCTGGGATGACCACTGCCGACTCCGCCTTGGCTCCACCCACCAGGCCAGGTATAAAGGTGAGCGACTGGCTGGTATTCCTCCTGCTTGGATCGGATCACCCACGAGAGTGGGCTCTGTTATTTAGTCAATAAAAACCTTTAGTCACCTTCGTAACTCTTCGCCTTTTATTGGAGGAATCGATAGGTATATCAATTTTATTGACTAAATTTAATGATGTCCGACAACGAGTCACAACCGGCGGAGGAGCCACCAGCGCAGCTCCCAGGAGCACAGCCACACCAGCCAGCTTGGCTGCGAGCCCTCAGACCGCCGTACCTGGACCTGAACCCACGAGCAGCAAACTCAGCCGCAGACTTTAAACACTGGCTGGTCTGCTTCGAATCATACCTGAGAGAATCCAGCGTCCCTCAGGCATCCAAACTAAGTGTTCTGCAGGCACAACTGAGCCCGAGAGTATACACTCTCATCGAGGACATGACTACCTACGAGACCGCCATCAACCTGCTGAAACAGAAGTACCGGACCCCGGTAAACTACATGTACGCTAGGCACCTCCTAAGATCACGGCCGCAACAGCCAGGAGAATCAGTAGCCGAATTCTCACAGGCGCTATATGCACTCGCCAGGAACTGTGAGTTTAAATCGGTGTCGGCAGCCGAAAATACTGAAGATAATATCCGCGACGCATTCCTGAAAGGCCTACGGTCCGAGTACTCACGGCAAAGACTGCTGGAAGCTAAAGACCTCAGCATGGAAAAAGCTGAAGCCCTCGCTATCTCCCTGGAAGTGGCCCACCAAGATCAGGAAGCATTCACCAGGTACTGCTCGCGACCCTGGGACTCGGGCCCGACCCCTACCACAGCACCCTTCCCAGCGCCGCCCCCGGGACCTACCTCTGCGTCGGCGTCCCGGACCCGACCGGCCCCGCCACCCCCGGCACCGGCCCCGACATCGGGCATCCGCGATCGGGCCGCCGGCTGTTTTTTTTGTGGCCAGGAGAAGCACCCGAGGTCGCGCTGCCCAGCCAAGAACTCCATATGTAAAACCTGCCTGAAGAAAGGCCACTTCTCCAAGGCCTGCAGGAGCGGATCCTCAGAGGCCAGCAGTGCCGCATGCGAACTATGGGGGCGGCCATCTTTGTTTAGGGCAACTGAGGCCAGCATCCCCACACATGAGTCATGGGGGCGGCCATCTTTGATTAAGGCAACCGACCCCAATAGTGCCTCATGGGGCCCTACCTCGTGGGAGACGCCATTTTACTCACCACGCCCGACCGCCTCGCCCGCAGATGACAACGACTCGCTCAGCTACACACTAGCTTCCGTCACCCTGGACCAAGCCCGCCCGCACCATCTGTCCAAGTCAATGATGGACATCAAAGTGAACGGCCACGCCACGACCTGCCTGTTCGACAGCGGAAGCACGGAGAGCTTCATCCACCCAGACACGGTGAGCCACTACTCCCTCTCTGTCCTACCAACGCGCAGCCGAATCTCGATGGCATCGAGGTCCCACGCCACGGACATCAGCGGCTACTGTGTCGTGACCCTGTCGGTTAAGGGCACGGAGTATAAAAACTTTAAACTCCTCGTCCTCCCCCATCTCTGCGCTGCCGTCCTACTAGGGCTGGACTTCCAATCCCACCTCCAAAGCGTAACCCTAGCATACGGTGGACCCCTCCCCCCACTCACAGTCAACAACCAGCAAACGTTAAACCGCCCACCGCGTAACACCTGCAGCCTCTCCACCCTCAAGGTCCCGCCACCCTCTCTGTTTGCTAACCTTACCCCTGACTGCAAACCCGTCGCTACCAAAAGCAGGCGGTATAGCGCCGGGGACAGAGCCTTCATTAGCTCTGAGGTGCGGCGCCTCCTGAAAGAGGGCATTATCGAGGGGAGCAGCAGCCCCTGGCGTGCCCAGGTCGTAGTCGTAAAGACCGGCGATAAAAACCGCCTGGTCATCGACTACAGCCAGACCATAAACAGATATACCCAGCTGGACGCATACCCCCTCCCCCGCATATCTGACATGGTCAATCAGATTGCACAGTATAAAGTATTCTCGACCATCGACCTGAAGTCGGCCTACCACCAACTCCCTATCCACCCTGAGGACCGCCAGTATACCGCCTTCGAGGCGAATGGGCGCCTATACCACTTCCTTAGGGTCCCCTTCGGTGTCACTAATGGGGTCTCGGTCTTCCAAAGGGAGATGGACCAGATGGTTGACCAGAACGAACTGCAGGCTACATTCCCCTACCTAGATAACGTCACTATCTGCGGCCGCGACCGGCAGGAACATGACGCGAATCTGGAGAAATTCCTCCGTACGGCCCAACGGCTGAACCTCACCTACAATAAGGAGAAATGCGTGTTTAACACCACGCGCCTTGCCATCCTCGGCTGCGTAGTGGAGAACGGAATCATCGGCCCCGACCCAGAAAGAATGCGCCCCCTCATGGAGCTACCCCTCCCCCACTGCCCTAAAGCACTTAGGAGAACCCTGGGGCTTTTCGCCTACTATGCCCAATGGGTACCCAATTACGCGGACAAAGCCAGACCCCTCCTGAAAGCCACTTCCTTCCCCCTCACGGAGGAGGCGTGCGCGGCCTTCTCCCTCATTAAGGGAGACATAGCCAAGGCCACGATGCACGCAGTGGACGAGTCCATCCCCTTTCAGGTGGAGAGCGACGCATCCGACTTCGCCTTAGCCGCCACCCTAAACCAGGAGGGGAGGCCAGTGGCCTTCTTCTCAAGGACCCTACAGGGCCCCGAGATCCGACATTCGTCGGTCGAGAAAGAGGCCCAGGCGATCGTGGAGGCAGTACGGCGCTGGAGGCACTACCTGGCAGGCAAACGATTTACCCTCCTCACCGACCAGCGTTCGGTGGCTTTCATGTTTAATAACAAGCTGAAGGGCAAAATCAAGAATGACAAGATTTTGAGATGGAGAATCGAGCTCTCCACCTACGATTATGAGATCTTGTACCGGCCAGGCAAGCTGAACGAATCCCCTGATGCCCTTTCACGAATGACATGCGCCAGCGCGCATATCGATAGGCTTCAGACCCTCCACGACCAGCTCTGCCACCCCGGAGTCACCAGACTCTACCATTTCATTAAGGCCCGCAACCTGACCTACTCCATCGAGGAGGTCAGGACCATGACCAGGAACTGCCAGACCTGTGCGGAGTGCAAACCGCACTTCTATAGGCCGGACCGAGCAAGCCTGATCAAGGCCACCCGCCCCTTCGAGCGCCTGAGCATCGACTTTAAGGGGCCCCTCCCGTCCTCTGACCGTAATGTGTACTTCCTCAACATCGTTGATGAGTACTCCCGTTTCCCCTTTGCCTTCCCCTGCCCCGACATGACCAGTAGCACGGTCATTAAGTGCCTGAATGCCCTCTTCGCCTTGTTCGGGTTCCCGAACTATATACACAGCGACCGGGGCTCCTCCTTCATGAGCGAGGAACTCCGGCAATTCCTCCTAGAGAGAGGTATTGCAGCAAGCAGGACCACCAGCTACAACCCCAGAGGTAACGGTCAGGTGGAAAGAGAGAACGCGACGGTATGGAAGGCCGTCCTCTTAGCCTTAAAGTCTAAGGGCCTCCCAACCTCCCGCTGGCAAGAAGTCCTCCCGACAGCGCTGCACTCCATCCGGTCATTACTTTGCACGGCCACTAACACCACCCCCCATGAACGAATGTTCGTTTTCCCCAGGAAGTCGACTACGGGAACCACTCTACCAACCTGGCTGACCGCCCCGGGGCCGGTCTGGCTGCGGAAACACGTGAGGACCCATAAAACGGACCCCCTGGTCGAGAGGGTGAACCTCCTGCACGCCAACCCCCAGTACGCCTACGTGGCGTACCCAGACGGGCGGGAGGACACTGTCTCCCTACGAGACCTCGCACCCTCAGCCGATCCGGAAACACCGCCACCACCCCCCCCCAACCTCAGTCCAGGTAGACGGCATGCCGGAACCCCACGAGCCCTCGCCGACCACGCAAACACCAGCATCAACACCGGATAAGGCACCAGCACCGGATAAGGCAACACCACCGCTGCGGCGATCGGAGAGGCTTACGAAGCCTCCGGACAGACTGACCTACCAGAATTGGTAGTACACTTCACCCCGCCGGACTTAATTCTAAACAAGGGGTGAATGTGGTAAACCACGTTCACTATCGTATCACTGTTAGTAGTTAGCACTGTTCACCACTGTTCGTTATAACTGTATCACTGACCACTATTGTATCACGGTACGAGGTCGCCTCTTGCCACACTGCTATACCTGGGATGACCACTGCCGACTCCGCCTTGGCTCCACCCACCAGGCCAGGTATAAAGGTGAGCGACTGGCTGGTATTCCTCCTGCTTGGATCGGATCACCCACGAGAGTGGGCTCTGTTATTTAGTCAATAAAAACCTTTAGTCACCTTCGTAACTCTTCGCCTTTTATTGGAGGAATCGATAGGTGTATCAGTAGGTATGAGAGGCGAGTTGGCTATGGTAGGTTGGGAAACTAGTAGAAAAGCAATGGCAAACATTTAAAGAAATAATTCATAATTTGCAACTAATATACATTCCCTTAAGGAATAAAAACACCACGGGAAAAATGGTCCAACTGTGGCTAACAAGAGAAATTAAAGATAGTATTAGATTAAAGGAAGAGGCCTATAATGTTGCCAAAAAGAGCAGTAAGCCTGAGGATTGGGAGGATTTTAGAATTCAGCAAAGGAGGATCAAGAACTTGATAAAGAAAGGGAAACTAGAATATGAGAGTAAACTAATGAGAAACATAAAAACAGACTGTAAAAGCTTCTATAGGTATGTAAAAATGAAAAGATTGGTGAAAGTAAACGTAGGTCCCTTACAAGCTGAGACAGGCGAAATTATAATGGGGAATAAGGAAATGGCAGAGAAATTAAACAAATACTTTGCGTCTGTCTTCACGGAAGAATATGTAAAAAACATTCTGGAAATAGTGGAGAACCAAAGGTCTCGTGAAAATGAGGAACTGAAAGAAATTAGTATTAGTAAGGAAATCGTACTGGAGAAATTCATGAGACTGAAAGCCGATAAATCCCCTGGACCTGATGGCCTACATCCTAGGGTTTTAAAAGAGGTGGCTATAGAGATAGCGGATGCATTGGTTATCATCTTCCAAAATTTCATAGATTCTAGAACGGTTCCCGCAGATTGGAATGTAGCAAGTGTAACCCCATTATTTAAGAAAGGAGGGAGAGAGAAAATGGGAAACTACAAAACCAGTTAGCCTGATATCAGTAGTAGGGAAAATGCTAGAATCTATTATTAAGGACGTGGTAACAGGGCACTTAGAAAGTAATAATAGGATTGGGGAGAGTTAACACTGATTTATGAAAGGAAAATCGTGTTTGACAAATCTGTTAGGATTTTTTGAGGTTGTAACTAGCAGACTAGATAAGGGGGAACCAGTGGATGTGGTGTATTTGGATTTTTAGAAGGCATTCGATAAGGTATCACACAAAAGGTTATTAAACAAAATTAGGGCTCATGGGATTGAAGGTAATATACTAGCATGGATTAAGGATTGGTTAATGGACAGAAAACAGAGTAGGAATAAATGGGTCATTTTCTGGTTGGCAGGCCGTAACTAATGGGGTACCGCAAGGATCAGTGTTTGGGCCTCAGCTATTTACAATGTATATCAATGATTTGGATGAGGGGACCAAATGTAATATATCCAAGTTTGCTGATGATACAAAGCTAGGTGGGAATGTAAGTTGTGAGGAGGATGCAAGGGGATATAGACAGGCTAGGTGAGTGGGCAAGAACATGGCAAATGGAATATAATGTGGAGAAACGTGAAGTTACCCACTTTGGTAGGAAAAATAAAAAAGCAGAGTATTTTTTAAATGGTGAGAGATTGGGAAATGTTGGTGTTCAGAGGGACTCGGGTGTCCTTGTACACGAATCACTGAAAGTTAACATGCAGGTACAGCAAGCAATTAGGAAAGCAAATGGTATGTTGGACTTTATTACAAGAGGATTTGAGTATAAGAGTAAAAATTATATAGGGCCCTGGTGAGACCACACCTGGAGTATTGTGTACAGTTTTGGTCTCCTTACCTAAGGAACGATATACTTGCCTTAGAAGGAGTGCAACGAAGGTTCACTAGACTGGTTCCTGCGATGGCGGGATTGTCCTATGAGGAGAGATTGACTAGACTAGGCCTATATTGTCTCGAGTTTAGAAGAATGAGAGGTGATCTCATTAAAGCATACAAAATTCTTACAGGGCTTGACCGGGTAGATGCAGAGAGGATGTTTCCCCTGGCTGGGGAGCCTAGAACCAGGGGTCACAGTCTCAGAATAAGGGGTCGGCCATTTAGGGCTGAGATGAGGAGAAATTTCTTCACTCAGAGGGTTGTGAATCTTTGGAATTCTCTACCCCAGAGGGCTGTGGAGGCTCAGTCATTGAGTATATTCAAGACAGAGATCGATAGAATCTTGGATATTATGGGGATAGTGAAGGAAAGTGGATTTGAGGTAGAAGATCAGCATGATCTTATTGATTGGCGGAGCAGGCTCGAAGGGCCGAATGTCCTACTCCTGCTCCTATTTCTTATGTTCTTGTCAGTTGCGTGTTATAGAAACTGCCTGATTTTAATTTCCATTAATAGCTATAACGGGCGGCCAATCTGCAACGTCAGATTTACACCTGGTCGGCAAGTTGAAGAACTACCCCCAAGCCTCTAAAATGGGTTCAATTTTGTTGGGTTCCTCTTGTCCTATAGGGAGCCCAGGTGTTGCAGTGCAATTTGGAAAAAAGATTCTAGCTACAAGCAAATGTTCTCATTCTTATTTCAAAAGCTTTAATCCTTTCTGAATTGCTGCTAGCAAAATAGTGCCAATAATGTTGTTGATGCTTGTGTTAGGCTGTGGTACATCACTTTGCTTAGGCCCCAAAGCTTTGACTGAAGCCAGCTGTCTAATGTGGCTTTGAGCTGCTAGCAATGTGCAGCGAGCTGCCGCATAGTCATCATGCAGTGACAGCTTCTGGCAGTCCTCGACCCACAAAGGGGCCCAGCCAGTTCCGCTAACAGGGACATATAAATCTAATTAGCTGCTGAACGGTGATAGCATCAAATGAAAAGGCGTATATACAGCAGTGGCAACAGTTCAGCAGCCCGAACCTCTCAAACAGGAAAATGGGCACCGTGCCAAAATCAATAGCGAGGTAGTTTGTGTTTCTCCACAGCTGCCTTTAGATGTGAATGAAGCTGTTAAAGGCTTTCCTTCCATTCACATGGAGGACAGGTTTGGCGTTCAGTTATATCACTGTCTATATAGTAAACCTCTCTATCTGCACCCATTCAAGTTCAGCATCGGAGCAACAGTACAGATAACTTCACATTCCAGTTTACCCGTTCAGCTTGCACAAACATGTGTCTGTGTGTGCAGATATGCTGCTTCTGAGCCTGTAGCTGACTGTGCAGTGTGAAATAAAAACAGAAAACGCTGGGAATACCTCCGTCAGCATCTGTAAAAAGAAACGGCAGCTTAATGTTTCAGTGGGGTCCACACCTGAACCAGTAAGCTCTCTCTTGTCTGTAGATGCTGACTGAACATCCCACGGCACTATTTGAAGAGCAGGGGAGTTCGCCCCGGTGTCCTGGGGCCAATATTTATCCCCTACTCAACATCATTAAAACAGATTATCTGGTCATTATCACATTGCTGTTTGTGGGAGCTTGCTGTGCCATGTTTCCTACATTACAACAGTGACTACACTTCAAAAAGTACTTCATTGGCTGTAAAGTTCTTTGGGACGTTCGGTGGTCATGAAAGGCACTATAGAAATGCAAGTCTTTTCTAAATGCAAGTCTTTGAGCTGCTCTATGTTCCCAGTTTTTCTATTTATTTGTGCAGTTTTCTTGTTTTCTACGCTTTTTCCTGGTCAAGGGCTCCAGGAGAACAGCACTGAAATAGAGTTCTGTGACCCCCCCCCGCCCCGAGCTCGCTCTTCTCACTGCACCGGGGAGCTGCTGTTGGAGATTCAGCATGTGCCAGCTTGGCTCAGCTGGTAACATGCCTGCCTCTGAGTCAGAAGGCTGTAGTTTCAAGCTCCACTCTAGAACTTGAGTTTTTAGCACTGAGAGAGTGCTGCATTAAAAACAGAAAATGCTGGAGATACTCAGCAGGTCAGGCAGCATCTGTGAAGAGAGAAACAGAGTTAACGTTTCAGGTTGATGACCTTTTGTCAGAACTGGAAAAAAGCAGGAAATGGAACAGAATTTTAAGCAAGTGTAGGGGCTGGGATGAAAGAACAAAAGGGAAGGTCTGTGATAGGATAGAAGGCAGGAGAGGGTAAGAGACATTGAGAGATATTCAAAGCAAAAGGAGATGGTAATGCGACAGGTTAAGAAACACGATGGATCTAGATGAAGGGCAAATTGCACTGGCAGAATAAAAGACAGCTGCCATGTGGGAGAGAAGAAAAGACACAAACAAAAGGTGTGGATAAAAAATAAATATATGATAGGGGCCGAGGTTGTGATCTGAAATTGTTGAACTCTATGTTGAGTCCAGAAGGCTGTAAAGTGCCTAATCGAAAGATGAGGTGCTGTTCCTCGAGCTTACAGTGAGCTCCAGTGGAACAATGCAAGAGGCCGAGGACGGTGAGGTCTGAGTGGGAGTGGAGCGGAGAATTAAAGTGACAGGCGACTGGAAGCTCGGGGTTCCCCCTTACGGACTGAACGGAGGTGTTCCGCAAAGCAGAAGATAGAACGGACACGGTCAAGGGCCGTGTCAACCACAGTAGAGGGGAATCCTCGGTTGAGGAAAAAGGAAGACACGTCGGAAGCACTGGTATGGAAGGTGGCATCGTCAGAGCAGATGCGGCGGAGATGGAGAAACTGGGAGAATGGAATAGAGTCCTTACAGGAGGTGGGGTGGGAGGAAGTGTAGTCCAGGTAGCTGTGGGAGTCGGTGGGCTTGCAGTGAATGTTTGTCAATAACCTATCCCGAGATGGAGACGGAGAAGTCGAGGAAGGGAAGAGTCGGAGAACGACCGTGTGAAGGTGAGGGAAGGGTGGAATTTGGAAGCTAAGTGAATGAAATTATCTAGTTCAGGGCGCGAGCAGGAAACGGCACCGATACAGTCATCAATGTACCGGAAAAAGAGGTGAGGGAGGGGACCTGAGTAGGACTGGAACAAAGAATGTTCCACATATCCCACGAAAAGGCAGGCTTGGTAGGACCCATGCAGGTTCCCATAGCAACACCTTTGATTTGGAGGAAGTGAGTGGAGTCAAAGGAGAAGTTGTTCAATGAGAGAACAAGTTCAGCCAGGTGGAGGAGGGCGGTGGTGGATGGGGACTGGTTGGGCCTCTGTTCAAGGAAGAAGCAGAGCGCCCTCAGGCCATCCTGGTGGGGGATGGAGTTGTAGAGGGATTGTACATCCATAGTGAAAAGGAGGTGGTTGGGGCCAGGAAACTGGAAACTGTTAAAGTGGTGGATGGCGTCGGAAGAGTCGTGGATGTAGGTGGAAAGAGACTGGACAAGGGGAGAAAAAAGAATCGAGATAGGAAGAGATAAGTTCCGTGGGGCAAGAACAGGCTGAAACGATGGGTCTACCAGGGCAGTCCTGTTTGTGGATCTTGGGAAGGAGGTAGAAGCGGGCTGTGCGGAGTTGGCGAATTATGAGGTTGGCGGCCGTGGGGGAAGATCTCCAGAGGAGATGAGGTCAGTGACAATCTTGGAAACGGTGGCTTGATGTTCGGTAGTGGGGTCATGGTCCAGGTGGAGGTAGGAGGCGGTGTTGGAAAGTTGGCGTTCAGCTTCCGCTAGGTAGAGGTCGGTTCGCCAACAAGAGTGCTGCATTGTTGGAGCTGCCATCCTTCAGGTATGACGTTAAACCAAGGCCTCGTTTGTTCCTAGGTTTCAGATAGATATTAAAGATCTTGTGGTACTATTGGAAAAGCAAGCAATCCTGGCCAACATTCCTCCCTCAACCACAAACCAATGAACTGGTTACTCATCCTGTGGCCGTTGGTGGCATTTTGTTGGTGCACACTGCACTCCAAAAATAAAGTGCTTTGAGCCATTTCAATGATGTGTGAAGGCGTTGCATAAATACAAGAGTTTCTTTCCTTCTATCCGATAGGAAGGGGCCCACTTTTTCTGCGCCTTCAGATGCTCCTGGGACCTATGAACAGTCAGGTGTTTGAAACTCGGAGCTTTCCCCCCTCACTACAGCGCACTGTGGGTTGAGGCAGTGCTGAGACCCTGCCAATGATGGCACATCATCAGTATAAAATTGCCTGAAAAGCAGTACGTGAAAAGAAGCTGTATTACAAAAACTCTTGCCTTTTAATGGTGTTTAATATTATTTAAATAATAGGAACTGCTGAAAGGCACTTGGGAGTAAAGCACAGGATTGGTCGCACTCTAATGATTGATAAGTAATGAAGTGTTAAAGTGGCCCATCTAGATGAGCAATAACAGATTAGCATTTCCAGAGGTGGAAATGGGTGAGCCATTAATCTCCCCTTTAAAGTACGTGTCCGGGGTCTGGGCTGAGAAGCTGTAGATTTAACACCGTGCTCTCCATCCACAGTGGTGACAAGGGTCATTGTTCAGCTAGTCTGTATTTAACAAACCAGCGAGGCTGGGTCTGTAATAAAAACAGAGAATGCTACAGATGTGCAGCAGGCCCGTCAGCCTCTGAAACGAGACAAGACAGGTTAATGTTTATCGGGTAAACTCTTCCTCAGAAATGGAAATTGATGAGCAAGCCTGTTATGAACAAAACTAGGAGGGGAGAGGAGGAACTCGCTGCCAACGGAAGTGGTGGAAGCGGAGACACTCAATGTTTTCAGGGGGAGACTGGATAGGTACTTGAGGGAAATAAACTTGCAGGGCTACGGGGATAGAGCGGGGGAATGAGACTGGCTGTATTGCTCTACAGAGAGTTGGCATGGACTTGATGGGCTGAATGGCCTCCTCTGTGCCGTTATGACTCTAAGGGGAGAGGGAAATAGCCATTAATTAATTAAATGTCCTGACTTCTGTCACGGAGAGACACGTCTAGTAATCTGTGAACAAGTGTTTTTTTAACCCTTTCTCCTTTTGTCTTTCTAATACCTTTTCACTGTTGGCCAATATTTATCCCTCAATCACTAAAACAGATTATCTGGTCATTATCACATTCCTGTTTGTGGGATCTTGCTGTGCGCAAATTGGCTGCTGCGTTTCCTACATTACAACAGTGACTACACTTCAAAAGTACTTAATTGGTCGTAAAGCGCTTTGGGACGTCCTGAGGTCATGAAGTGAAAATGCAAGTCATTTTTTCTTTTTCTTTAAATTGTCTTGCTAATCTCTTTCTGGTTCCGGTGCCGACGCTGCTCCAGGAACGTTACCCTGCCTTTTCCCTTTACAGATGCTGACAGCCCTACTGTGTATTTGCAGTTTTTTCCTTTTGTCCCTACGCTGTCTGATTACACAGACTGAGCACTGAAACACGTTTTGCTGTTGTCTATTAAGAGTTGTTTTGAAGTAGAAGAGGTTCTGTAATCTGCTGGGTGGATACTGTAGGACATATGCCGGTTGACCTTGCTCATCTGTATCTATCTTGAACCCATTTACATGGTGGGGCAGATTCCCAAACAACAGCTGGTCATGATTCACCACTTTTGTTTTGTTGCACTTGACTTTCCTCGATAGCTGGAGGAGGTCGATACAGGGCCAGCAATCTGAAAACTGCGTTACCCGCCTGTGTACACAGGCTGGAGAGCTCAGCTCACCTCCAGCCAGGTAAACGGCACGGCTGCTCTCCTCGAGAATCACCTGCAGAAACGGTTAAGGGAATGGAAAATGTTAATCCAGAGCATGCAATTCAATTCAACTGTAAGAGTAGTACAAGAGGACACAGGTTCAAAGTAGTAAACGGTAAATTAGGACTGATGTCAGGAAGGACTTCATGCAACGAGTGATCCAGCATTGGAGCAGATTTGCAGATAGAGGAGTGGAGGCCGAACACCCCTGGTATCAATTAGGGAATAAGTAGATGCTGCAATGAGGAGACTGGAGTATTTCTGGATGGATGGATAAAGATGGACCAAATAGCCACCTTTATCCATAATTATCCTGCAACAACTGCATATGGGTCACAGTGCTGCCTTATTTACCTGACAGCACTGCAGCCAGTAATGTAGTGGGGACATAAGAACATAAGACGTAGGAGCAGGAGTAGGTCATGGAAACATAGAAGATAGGAGCAGGAGTAGGCCATTTGGCCCCTCGAGCCTGCTCCGCCATCCAATGCGATCATGGCTGATCATCCAAATTCAGTACCCGGTCCCTGCTTTCTCCCCATATCCCTTGATCCCTTAGCCTTAAGAAATATATCCAACTCCTTCTTGAATATATTTCATGAACTGGCCTCCACCGCCTTCTGTGGTAGAGAGTTCCACAGGTTCACCACTCTCTGGGTGAAGAAATTCCTCCTCATTTCTGTCCTAAATGGCCTACCCTTTATCCTTAGACTGTGTCCCCTGGTTCTGGACTCCCCGACCACCGGGAACATCCTTCCTGCATCTAGTCTGTCAGTCCTGTCAGAATTTTATAAGTTTCAATGAGATCACCTCTCATTCTTCTAAACTCCAGCGAGTACAAGCCCAATCGACCCAATCTCTCCTCATACGTCATTCCTGCCATCCCAGGTATCAGCCTGGTGAATCTTCGCTGAACTCCTTCCATGGCAAGAACATCCTTCCTCAGATAAGGCGACCAAAACTACACACAATACTCAAGATGTGGTCTCACCAAGGCCCTGTACAACTGCAGCAAGACATCCTTGTTCCTGTACTCAAACCCTCTCGCTACGAAGGCCAACATACCATTTGGCCCCTCGAGCCAGCTCCGCCATTCAATAAAATCATGGCTGATCTGATCTTGGCCTCAACTCCACTTCCCTGCCCGCTCCCCATAACCCTTGACTCCCTTATCGTTCAGAAGTCTATCTATCTCCACCTTAAATATATTCAATGACCCAGCCTCCACAGCTGTTTGGGGAAGAGAATTCCAAAGATTCACGACCCTCGGAGAGAAGAAATTCCTCCTCATTTCCGTTTTAAGAAGATGCCCCCTTATTCTGAAATTATGCCCCCTAGTTTTAGATTCCCCCATGAAGGGAAACATCCTCTCTGCATCTTCCCTGTCAAGCCCCTTCAGAATCGTATATGTTTCAGTAAGATCCCCTCTCATTCTTCTAAACTCCAATGAGTATAGGCTCAACCTTCATAAGACAACCCCTTCATCTCTGGAATCAACCTCGTGAACCTTCTCTGAACTGCCTCCAATGCAAGTACAGGAAACTTTGGTTTATCCGGAGGTTGTATGTCCGGAAACCTCGATCTACCGGCAGAAATCAGGAGCCGCTTTGTTAGGTTTTTCTTCTCGTGGCTTTGTTTTCAACAGTCGGGTTCTGGAAAGTCTCTCTGAAGCTGTTGCTAAGCTACAGAGACGCTTCCAAGGTACGGGCCGACTGTTTACAAGCTGTTGCTAAGCAACAGTGTTTGTTGTCAGATACGGAGATGAAAACCTCCGTATGCTTCAACATTAACTTTGTATGTCCGGCAGTTTTGATAGATCGGCAACAGCTCGGTCCCGTCGGTGCCGGATATAACAAAGTTTCCTGTATATCCTTCCTTAAATAAGGTGACCAAAACTGTACGCAGTATTCCAGGTGCAGTCTCACCAACGCTCTGTACAGTTGTAACAGGACTTCCCTACTTTTATACTCCATTCCCTTTGCAATAAAGGCCAACATTCCATTTGCCTTCCTAATTACTTGTTGTACCTGCATGCTAACTTTTTGTGATTCATGTACAAGGACCCCCAGATCCCTCTGTACCTCAGCATTTTGTAATCTCTCCCCATTTAAATAATAATTTGTTTTTTTATTTTTCCTACCAAAGTGGCTAACCTCGCATTTTCCCACATTATACTCCATCTGCCAGATTTTTGCCCACTCACTTAGTCTATCTATATCCCTTTGGAGATTCTTTGCGTTCTCCACACAATTTGCTTTCCCACCTATCTTTGTATCATCAGCAAATTTGGCTACATTACACTCAGTCCCTTCATCCAAGTTATTAATATAGATTGTAAATAGTTGAGGCCCCAGCACTGATCCCTGCGGCACCCCACTAGTTACAGTTTGCCAACCTGAAAATGACCCATTTATCCCGACTCTCTGTTTTCTGTTAGTTAGCCAATCCTCTATCCTTGCTAATATATTACCCCCAACCCCGTGAGCTCTTATCTTGTGCAGTAACATTTTATGTGGCACCTTATCGAATGCCTTCTGGAAATCCAAATACCCGACATTTGCTGGTTCCCCTTTATCCACTCTGCTCGTTACATTCTCAAAGAATTCCAGCAAATTTGTCAAATATGATTTCCCTTTCATAAAACCATGCTGCTTGTGTTTGACTATATTATGATTTTCTAAATGTCCTGCTAGCACTTCCTTAATGATGGACTCCAGCATTTTCCCAATGACTGATGTTAGGCTAACTGGTCAATAGTTGCCTGCTTTCTGTCTCCCTCCTTTCTTAAATAGGGGCGTTACATTTGCGGTTTTCCAGTCCGCTGGGACCTCTCCAGAATCCAGGGAACTTTGGTAGATTACAACCAATGCATCCACTATCTCTGCAGCCACCTCTTTTAAGACTCTCGGATGCAGGCCATCGGGTCCAGAATACTTGTCCACCTTTAGTCCCATTGGTTTGCCTAGTACTTTCTTTCTAGTGATAGTGATTGTTTTAAGTTCCCCCCTCCACCCCAATAGCCACTTGATTATCCATTATTGGGATGCTTTCAGTGTCTTCTACCGTGAAGACCGATACAAAATATTTGTTCAAAGTCTCCGCCATTTCTCTGTTTCCCATTATTAATTCCCCAGACTCATCCTCTAGGGGACCAACGTTTACTTTAGCTACTCTCTTCCTTTTTATATACCTGTAGAAGCTCTTACTGTCTGTTTTTATATTTCTTGTTAGCTTACTCTCATAAGCTAGCTTCTCTATCAATTTTTTTAGTCATCCTTTGCTGGTTTTTAAAAATTTCCCAATCCTCTGTCCTTCCACTATTCTTCGCAACATTCTTCGTTAGCCATGGATGGTTCATCCTTCTGTTAGAGCCTTTCTTTCTCACTGGAATATATCTTTGCTGAGAGTTATGAAATATCTACTTAAATGTTTGCCACTGCTTTTCTACAGTCTTGCCCTGTAATATATTTTCCCAGTCCACTTTAACCAAGTCTGTCTTCATACCTTTGTAATTACCTTTGTTTAAGTTCAGGACACTAGTTTGAGACCTAGCTTTCTCACCCTCAAACTGAATTTGAAATTCTACCATGCTATGATCACTCTTCCCAAGAGGATCCTTCACTTCGAGATCATTAATTAATCCAGCCTCATTACACATTACCAGATCTAAAATAGTCGTCTTCCTGGTTAGTTCCACAACATATTGTTCCAAGAATCCATCCCGTATACACTCGAAGAACTCTTCCTCAAGTCTACCTTTGCCAATTTGCTTTGTCCAATCAATATGAAGATTAAAATCTCCCATGATTATACCTTTCTTACAAGCCTCTATTATTTCTTAATTTATTCTCTGTCCTACAGTGTAGCAACTGTTCGGGGGCCTGTAGACCACGCCCACCAGTGACTTTTTATCTTTTATTATTTCTTCTCTCCATCCAAACTGATTCTACGTCTTGATCTTCTAGGCCAATGTCGTTTCTCATTACTGCACTGATCTCATCCCTTATTAACAGAGCTACACCACCTCCTTTTCCTTTCTGCCTATCCTTATGAAATGGCAAATACCCCTGAATATAGGACATGAGAGCATTCCAAGTGTCCGCTGTGACTCAGTGGGTAGCACTCTCACCTCTGAGTCAGAAGGTAGTAGATACAAGCCCCACTCTGGAGACTTGAGCACAAAATCTAGGCTGACACTCCCAGGGCAGTACTGAGGGAGCGCTGCACTGTCAGAAGTGCCGTCTTTCAGATGAGATGTTCAATCGAGGCCCCGTCTGCCCTTAGGTGAACATAAAAAATCCAATGGCTGCTTTTTTGAAGAGCAGGGGATGTAGTGTCCGTGTGTAGATAAAGACACTGAAGACAGGAGTTGGTTCATAGGTATTTACTAAGCAAGTCTGGGGGGGGTTCTAAAGGATATACACAATACACAGGCTTATATAGCCCAAGTGGCAATTACCGGCATTACGCACACCTGGGGCTCTTAAAGGCACATGCACCACAATTGCTCTTAAAGGCACATACACAACAATTCCTCCCCTTCTAGCTAACTAGTACATCATATTTTAAGTAATTATTAATTACATGTTATATGCAAAATAATTTACATTGCTGTATTAATTAATTATAAGTTAGTCTCTCAGGAGGCTTCCTGACTCGGTCCGGATAACGCCTCGGGGTGTAGTAGTTTCTGGTGGTGTAGTAGGTTCTTCTGGCAAGGCTGATTCGGCTTGAAGGCCAGTGTCGGGTTCATCGGGTTCCAGTATCACCGGATCGGAGGTAGATATGGGTATCTCTACTTCATCGTTAGATGTATAGCGTGGTGGTGTAGGTTGTCCCTTTTCGGATGACTTGATGATTTGGTCAGCATGGCGCCTTATTATGCTTTCTCCGATGTCCACGGTATACATCAGTGGTCCTAGTCGTGTGCAGATAGTTCCAGGCTGCCATTTCTCGGTACGGTAGTCCCGGGCCAAAACCGGTTGGCCTATCTGGAAGGCCCTAGTTGGCCTTTCATTCATGCCCTGAAACTGCCGGTTCTCCACGTCCCTTCGGATGTTGGGCTTGACCAAATCCAGCCGGCATCTTAGGTTTCTATTGTAGAACATCATGGCGGGAGTTTGGTTTGTAACCATATGTGTTGCATTCCTATATGCAAATAAGAAGTTATCCACCTTGTGCTGAAGTTTTATGTCTTCATTACCCATGGCCTTTATGGCCTTCTTAAAGGTCTGGACAAACCTTTCAGCCAATCCATTGGTGGCGGGATGGTATGGGGCGGACGTGTAGTGCTTTACCCCATTGTTCTTTAAGAACTTTCTGAATTCTTCGGACACAAATTGCGGTCCATTATCAGAACATATCTGTTCCGGCAGCCCATTCCTGGCAAATATGGTCCTTAATACTGTGATGGTTTTTTCCGTGGTGGTGGAGGACATCTTTATTACCTCCGGCCACTTGGAGTGTGCATCAACTGCGATTAAGAACATTGAGTCCATAAATGGACCAGCAAAGTCGATGTGCACCCTTTGCCAGGGAGATGAGGGCCACTCCCATGGATGTAGAGGGGCCTGTGGCGGAGCATTTTGGACCTTCTGACATCCTAGGCAGCTCTTGGTCATGTCTTCGATGTCTCCATCGATACCTGGCCACCATACAAACGCCCTAGCTAGGTTCTTCATTTTCACTCCACCCAGATGCCCTTCGTGAAGCTCCTTTAGCACTTTATCCTGGAGTTTGGGTGGAATCACCACTCTGGATCCACACATCAAGGTTCCTCGGCACACTGACAGCTGTTCTTTTCTTTGCGAGAATGCTGGCAACAGTGGTTCGCCATGTGCTGGCCATCCCTTCATTGTTAAATCGTAGACCCGTGAGAGAGTAGGGTCATTTCTTGTCTCCCTTTCAATGGCAGAATTTGTCACCGGTAGACATTCCACTATGGTAGAGTGGAATATCTCTACTGGGTCTATTGTAGGTGCCTCTTCTATCGTTGGCAACGGCAGGCGCGATAAACCGTCAGCATTCCCATGCTGTTTTGACCCTTTGTATTCAATGTTGTATTGGTGTGCCCCTAGAAAAAGGGACCACCTCTGTAGTCTTTGTGCCGTCATAATGGGGACACCTTTCTTAGGGTTGAATATGGAGATGAGGGGTTGATGGTCAGTCAGCAAGGTAAATTTTTGTCCGTGTAGGTAATGGTTGAATTTCTTCACTCCCCATACCAGGCTGAGTGCTTCCCTGTCTATCTGGGAATAGTTACGCTCAGCTGAGTTCAATGAGCGTGACGCAAAAGCTATCGGCCGTTCCGAGCCATCAGGGAATCTATGGGACAATACCGCTCCTATGCCGTAAGGGGATGCATCGCACGCCAGTCTGATTGGTAGTGATGGGTTGTAATGAGCCAAAACTTTCTCGGATGTGATTAAGTCTTTACATTTATGGAAGGCACGTTTACAGTCTTCGTTCCATTTCCAAATCACTCCTGTGCGTAGAAGATCATTAAGAGGGTGTAGAATAGTTGATAAGTTCGGTAAAAATTTATGATAGTAATTTATTAATCCCAGGAATGACCTCAATTGTGAAACATTTTCAGGTGCTGGGGCTTTTATAACTGCTTCAATTTTTTCAGGTGACTTATGCAACCCTTCCTTATTAATTATGTGGCCACAATATGATATCTGATTTTGGAAAAATTCGCACTTGGGGCGATTTGCTCGTAGGCCCCGTTCTTTCAGCCTAGTGAGCACCTGCTCCAAATTGGCAAGGTGCTCGTTGTCATTTTCTCCTGTTATAAGGATGTCGTCTAGGTAGCACTGAGTCCCCGGAATCCCTTGCAGGACTTGCTCCATAGCTCTTTGCCAGATAGCTGGAGCTGATGCTACTCCAAAAACCAGTCGATTGTACTGGTACAGGCCTTTGTGTGTGTTTATTGTGAGATACTTTTTAGAGGTCTCCTCAACCTCCATCTGTAGATATGCCTGTGCCAAGTCAATTTTTGTGAAATGTTTTCCTCCGGATAGTGAGGCGAAAATATCTTCTATCCTCGGAAGAGGATACTGTACCGTGTGAAGGACCGGGTTTACAGTCACCTTAAAGTCCCCACAGATGCGAATTTTTCTCTGTTCCTCAGAGTTATTTTTCAATGCTTTTTTCATGACTGGAACGATGGGTGTTGCCCATTCGCTCCAATCTATTTTGGATAATACGCCTGCCTTTTCCAAATTCTCCAGCTCTGCCTCGACTGCTGGACGTATTGCGTATGGCACCGGTCTTGCCTTAAAAAATTTTGGAATTGCTGCATCTTCCACTTTTATCGAGGCGGTGATGCCTTTCAAGGTTCCTAGTTTTTCTTGAAACACTTCTTTGGCGTTGACCAAGATGTCTTTTAATCGTTCAGGTATGATGTCATCATTGTTTTTTTCCTTACTGGTCACCGTCAGTGCCTGAATGGAGTGCCAGTCTAAACGTATCTTCCTTATCCATTCACGTCCCAACAACGGTGGACCACCATCTTGTAGAATGTATAAATACAACTTTTGTATTTCTTTGCCGTTGTATACCACAGGCACCTTTATTTTTCCTTTGGGGTATACTTTCTGCCCCGTATATGTTTTTAAGATAATGGATGTGTCTTTTAGAGGTATATGCGAAAATAGCCTCTCGTAATCTCGTCGATTTATTACGGTTAGAGCTGATCCTGTATCTAGCTCCATTTTAACTGGGGACCCTGCTATTATGAGGGTAACCCAAATGGTCTGGTAATCTTCATTGGCAATTACATTATGTAATTTGAGAGAGCTTAGTCTCTTGTTCCCGGAGTTGCTATCGCTCTTCTGGTCTTTGGAGCTACTGTCCGTCATCATTTGTACCTTTCTGTGCTTTTCCTTATTGATTCTCTTCCAGTTAGTGGATTTTTTATTTTCAGATCGGCATACACGTGGAATGTGTCCCATCTTTCCGCATCGCCTGCATGCTTTTTCTTTGAACCAGCAATCCCTCTGGTCATGGTTGGATCTGCCGCAGCGATAACATCTCTTGAAACCCCGTGTCATTTCATGGGTGCCGAAGTCCTGTGGCCTTTGCTGTATCTTTGCCGCTCCTATTGCACTGAAAGCCTTGTCCAGTGTTAAATCTTTTCCAGAAGATACCTTTTTTTGTGTTTTTACATTTAGGGGATCGCAGATGAATTTGTCTTGCAGAGAATCTGCCAGTCCTGCCTCGAATTGGCAGTGTAGGGTATCAACAATCTCCTCAAAATTCTTGTCCATCGGTTCGGCTGGAGTGATTAAGTTGCGTAACAGCTTGTATGTTTCTGCGCCCATTAGATCCAGAAGCACTGAAGCTTTTTTTTCATCTTCTATTCCATTTGCGGTGCAAAACACCTCCACTCTTTCTACATATGTGGTCCAATCCTCTATCTTGTTATCAAAAACATCAATATTGCCAAAGTTAGGCTCTGTTTCGTTATCAAAAGCATCAATATTGCCAGAGTTAGGCATTTCAAAAAAAATATGGCTCTTCCCGCGCTTTTTTTTTCTCTCTGTAGCAACGATATGGCGCTTCCTGCGCTTTCCCGCCGCTGCTACTGATAACAATGCTGTCTTACTGTGGTTTCCGTTTATTCACTGTTGGAGACTCGTTCCCGACGGAGGTCTAAATGCTGACCTGCTTGCCGCGCCGGCCGTCTCCCGAGTGCACCCTCCCAGTCCGTTATTGCTTGCCTCCGATTTCGCTGCCTGTCTCAGTTGTAGAGCCCGCCGCTGGAGCCCAGGAAGGATTAGCGCAGTACCTGCCACCAGCTTGGCCAGCTGGTGAAACCACAGTTTCTATTACTTCCTTGAGTCTTCTGGACGCTGGAGGAATCGATGTCCTTGAGGTGCTGCCGAATTGCAGGTAAGTCCGTTTCCACTTCGTCGCCACTGTAGTGTCCGTGTGTAGATAAAGACACTGAAGACAGGAGTTGGTTCATAGGTATTTACTAAGCAAGTCTGGGGGGGGTTCTAAAGGATATACACAATACACAGGCTTATATAGCCCAAGTGGCAATTACCGGCATTACGCACACCTGGGGCTCTTAAAGGCACGTGCACCACAATTGCTCTTAAAGGCACATACACAACAGGGGAGTTCTCCCCAGTGTCCTGGGCCAATATTTATCCCTCATCCAACATCACTAAAACACATTATTTGGTCATTATCACATTGCTGTTTGTGGGAGCTTGCTGTGTGCAAATTGGCTGCTGTGTTTCCTACATTACAACAGTTCAAAAGTACTTCATTTTACTCTTCCAGAGAAAATCCCCCCATGTCTGTATTTGAAAGGCTGCATTATTTTCACATAGAATAACAAGTTATTTGTATAGCATTAGCTGTGGCTCAGTTGGTAGCGCCCTCACCTCTGAGTCAGAAGGTTGTGGGTTCAAGTCCCACTCCAGAGACATGAGCACAAATAAATCCAGGCTGACACTGCAGTGCAGTACTGAGGGAGTGCTGCACTGTTGAAGGTGTGCCGTCTTTCGGATGGGATGTTAAACCGAGGCCCCATCTGCGCTCTCACTGGATGTAAAAGATCCCTTGCCGTGTTTCCTACATTACAACACTGACTACACTTCAAAAAGTGCTTCATTGGCTGTAAAGCACTTTGGGCAGTCCGGTGGTTGTGAAAGGCGCTATAGAAATGCAAATCTTTCTTTTACCCGAGCATGGTCTTGTCTGAATTGTAACGATGCACAATAAGGTACGGTAATAATTTATGTATTATTTTACAACTGAAGCAACTAACAAGGAAGTGTTGACGGGGATCTCAATTCTTAAATTGCTGTGGAATTTTTTTTAATTCAATCTTTTCAATATTGTTTATAATGTTGGAATGGAATGCGCTGCCTGAGGGGGTGGTGGAAGCAAATTTAATGGTAACTTTCAAAAGAGATTTGGATAAATACTTGAAAAAGGGAAGATTTGCAGAGCTATGGGGAAAAAGCAGGGGAGTGGGACTAATTGGAGAGATCTTTCAAAGAGCCGGCACAGGCACAATGGGCCAAATGGCCTCCTTCTGTATTCTATGGTTCCACTGGCTCTGACGATGTGATTATTTCAGTCAGGGTCAGTTCTTGAAGTAGCCTGGAGGTCACTGCATTTATCTGTTTGTCTTTTCACTTCGGTCTCTGAATATTCATAATTTTGTGATCAAAAGCAATCCTAAATAATTGATACCGTGCACGGTTGGTAAGACCGTCCCTTAGGAACATTGGACCTTTAAAGGAGATGGTACATGTAGGTGTTTCAGTATAAACTATTCCAATCATCTAGGTTACTTCTTTAAATAAAACCTTCCTTGTATGGGGTATTTGAATTGTTAGTTTATTTCCCTCCCCCATGGAGCCCCCCCCCATTTGGGGTTTCCGCATTCAGCAGGGACCTGCTTAGCTGACATCTGACAGCTACAGGACCCACCGCAGAGTGACACAGAAGTGGAAAAGGCCATTAGGCCCAAATAGCACATACCTTTTTGATTGATCTCCACCTGCCTTCCCACCATATCTCTAGTCTTAACCTCTTCGCTCTCCAGAAACACATCTGGTTTTGTCTTGAGTCCATTTGTACTACATTCAAGCCCACACCCGTACATTGTGCACTTTTTCAGAATTCTGATTCTTTTCACATTAACTCGTTGTGCTGATTAAAGCCTCCGTAAACTTGAGGTCATCCAAAACTCTGCTGCCCGTGTCCTAACTCGTACCCCTGTGCTCGCTGACCTACATTGACTCCTGGTTAAACAACACCTCAATTTTTAAAATTCTCATCCTTGTTTTCAAATCCCTCCATGGCCTTGCCCCTTCCTATCCCTGTAATCTCCGTCAGTCCCACAACCCCCCGAGATATCTGCATTCCTCTAATTCTGGCCTCTTGCGCATCCCCGATTTTGATCGCTCCACCATTGGAGGCCATGCCTTCAGCTGCCTGGGCCCTAAGCTCTGGAATTCCCTCCCTAAATACCTCTACCAGCAAAGGACGACTAAAAAAATAATAAAGAGAGAGAAGATAGCTTATGAGAGTAAGCTAGCAAGAAATATAAAAACAGATAGTAAGATCTTCTTCAGGTATATAAAAAGGAAGAGAGTAGCTAAAGTAAACATTGGTCCCCTAGAGGATGAGTCTGGGGAATTAATAATGGGAAACAGGGAAATGGCGGAGACTTTGAAGACACTAAAAGCATCCCAATAATGGATAATCAAGGGGCTATTGGGGTGGGGGGGAACTTAAAACAATCACTATCACTAGAGAGAAAGTACTAGGCAAACTAACGGGACTAAAGGTGGACAAGTCCCCTGGACCCGATGGCCTGCATCCTAGAGTCTTAAAAGAGGTGGCTGCAGAGATGGTGGATGCATTGGTTGTAATCTACCAAAGTTCCCTGGATTCTGGAGAGGTCCCAGCAGACTGGAAAACCGCAAATGTAATGCCCCTATTTAAGAAAGGAGGGAGACAGAAAGCAGGCAACTATAGACCAGTTAGCTTAACGTCTGTAATTGGGAAAATGCTGGAGTCCATCATTAAGGAAGTGGTAGCAGGACATTTAGAAAATCATAATATAGTCAAGCAGAGTCAGCATGGTTTTATGAAAGGGAAATCATGTTTGACAAATTTGCTGGAGTTCTTTGAGGATGTAACGAGCAGGTTGGATAAAGGGGAACCAGTAGATGTCGTGTATTTGCATTTCCAGAAGGCATTCGATAAGGTGCCACATAAAAGGTTACTGCACAAGATAAGAGCTCACGGGGTTGGGGGTAATATATATATTAGCATGGATAGAGGATTGGCTAACTAACAGAAAACAGAGAGTCGGGATAAATGGGTCATTTTCAGGTTGGCAAACTGTAACTAGTGGGGTGCTGCAAGGATCAGTGCTGGGGCCTCAACTGTTTACAGTCTATATTAATGACTTGGATGAAGGGACTGAGTGTAATGTAGCCAAATTTGCTGATGATACAAAGATAGGTGGGAAAGTAAATTGTGTGGAGAACGCAAAGAATCTCCAAAGGGATATAGATAGGCAAAGTGAGTGGGCAAAAACCTGGCAGATGGAATATAATGTGGGAAAATGCGAGGTTATCCACTTTGGTAGGAAAAATAAAAAAGCAAATTATTATTTAATGGGGAGAGATTAAAAAATGCTGAGGTACAAAGAGATCTGGGGGTCCTTGTACATGAATCACAAAAAGTTAGCATGCAGGTACAGCAAGTAATTAGGAAGGCAAATGGAGTGTTGGCCCTTATTACAAGGGGGATGGAGTATAAAAGTAGGGAAGTCCTGTTACAGCTGTACAGGGCGTTGGTGAGACCACACCTGGAGTACTGCGTACAGTTTTGGTCTCCTTTATTTAAGGAGGGATATACTTGCATTGGAGGCAGTTCAGAGAAGGTTCACGAGGTTGATTCTTGAGATGAGGGGGTTGGCTTATGAAGAAAGGTTGAGCAGGTTGGGCCTATACTCATTGGAGTTTAGAAGAGTGAGAGGGGATCTTACTGAAACATATAAGATTCTGAAGGGACTTGACAGGGTAGATGCTGAGAGGGTGTTTCCCCTCGTGGGGGAATCTAGAACTAGGGGGCATAATTTCAGAATAAGGGGGCATCTTCTTAAAACGGAAATGAAGAGGAATTTCTTCTCTGAGTCTCGTGAATCTTTGGAATTCTCTTCCCCATTGAACTGTGGAGGCTGGGTCATTGAATATATTTAAGGTGGAGATAGACATTTTGAATGGTAAGGGAGTCGAGGGTTACGGGGAGCAGGCAGGGAAGTGGAGTTGAGGCCAAGACCAGATCAGCCATGATCTCATTGAATGACGGAGCAGGATCGAGGGCCGAATGACCTACTCCTGCTCCTACGTCTTATGTTCTTTCTTTCCTCCTTTAAGATCCTCCTTAAAACCTACCTCTTTGACCAATCTTTTGGTCATCTGTCCTAATATCTCATTATGTGGCTCGGTGTCAAATTGTTTGATAACGCTCCTGTGACATGCTTGGGATGTTTTACTATGTTAAAGGCGCTATATAAATACAAGTTGTGGTTTATAGCACATCCTCTTGCACTTATTTTCACAGCTTTCGGTAGGCTGTTTACTCACAAGTGCGCAGATTCACTTTTCATCAGCCAACTGTCACATGAGCACAAAATATTTCACAGTCAGAATCCATGACTGCAGATGTGTCCCTTTGAGATGTTGAGTCAGAGTGACAAGATAAACTGCGATAGATCTCTTGCGAAATGGTTGCTGACACAGCTACACTCCAATATGGATAAGGGTTGCCAACCCTCCAGATTTTCCTGGAGTCTCCAGGAATTAAAGATTAATCCCCAGGAAGCTGCTGCGAGCAATCCAGGAGAAAAATCATTGGGGCATTAAAAAAAAGTGGTTCATTTTCTTTCAACACTTTCAGCTATTAGTTCTAAAAATATTAGAGATGGGGGGAAAAAGGCTGTTTGACTGACAGTCAAGTATCGTCCAGTCAGGAACGAAGAGTCTGTTCCCCTTCCGATTGGCTGTGGGAGGCGAGGATGGACGTGTTGGGCGACCAATGGTGGTTGGAGGTGGGAGGTCAGGTGATGAAACCTCCAGGAATACATCCTCCAAGAGTTGGAAACCCTAAATGTAGATCATGCTAAATTTAAGAGTGTACAGACCAACAACTGCCTCTTTCAACTCCAGTTATTCAGACTGGAATAATATGTCATAGAGAGCAATTTGCCTGAAAGAAAGACTTACATTTATATAGCGCCTTTCACGACCACCGGACGTCCCGAAGCGCTTTACCATCAATGAAGTACTTTTTGAAGTATAGTCACTGTTGTAATGTATCAACTTTATCTGAATCCTCTTCATAATTGAATACCAATTAGATCACCTCAAAGTCTCTGATAAAGTAAACAAGTCTAACTTCCTTAAGCTTTTCTTAAGTGGTAATCGAGTGACACGCCAGGATATCTCTCTGCTATCGCAGGAATCGGCACGGACCATTGGATTCCACCAACTTTTCTTTCTTTTTGTTTGTGCTCCACTCAGCACAATTATCCAGACTAAGGATCATAAAAAGGACTAAGTTTGATTGTAGGACTTCTGCCCACTCCCAGGACCAGTTTTAGATAGCGAAGCCTAACGTACCGAAGTGACACCTACTTCAGCTCTAACTGAAAGACAATCAACCTTAGGGGACTGTAGCTGTGTCAGCTGGGCACGTGAAGCAGGGTCAGAAACTTACACCTATGCAGCTGTGCTGCGCTGGCACGTTCTAAGGTTTTGGAAGCTGCTGTTAACTCTCAAATTATCTACCACCTTGACCGATCTGGCTTGATCCATGGTTACATAGAATGTACAGCACAGAAGCAGGCCATTCGGCCCAACTGGTCCATGCTGGTGTTTATGCTCGCATCTCATGCTATCAGCTTCCTCCCACCACTCTTCATCTCATGCTATCAACATATCCTTCTATTCCTTTCTCACTCGTGTTTTATCTAGCTTCCCCTTAAATGCTGTTGACCTCAAGGTTTTAACATTAAATAACACCACAATATACAAAGTCCCACAACCATATCAAAAAATCACTTCAAGTGGTAGCGAATTCAACCTTCTAACCACTCTCTGAGTAAAGACATTTCTCCAGAATTCCCTATTGGATTTATTAATGACTATCTTATATTTATGGCCCCTAGTTTTGGTCTCTCCCACAAGTGGAAACATTTTCGCTATGTCTACCCTATCAAACTCTATAATAATCTCCACCCTCAGCCATCTCTTTTCTACAGAAAGTGTGGTTTTCTGCATGGCATCTCTGGAACTCTGCTCTTGCCAACTTTGGGTAATTCATTTGTCATTGCTTTAGACAAAATCTTGGACAGGGCCTGGTACTGTAGACATCTAAACAGGTTTCTGTCAGGTAGCCTTCCACCGAAGCTGCATGTGTGGCTCACACAGTTTTCTCTCAAGTTGTTAACTCTGCATATAGTTTGATAAAAGTGTGCTTCACTGTACCCCAGGGCAGGCTAGTTGGCCTGCCTGCCCATGTGAGAGAGGGCCCCATTTCATGTGGAGTAACTGAATGAAGGTTAACGTATACTGGTCACTTGAGGTGTTGCAGTCCACACTCCATGCTCCCATAGTTTTCTCTGCCCTTTCAGGCTCGTGTGAAGAGTCAGCTCTGAGGGCTTCCTAAATTTAGGTGTTCTGGTCCTTTCTGCAGATAGTTATTTGATAATAAGATGGCCTTGATGTGTTTTTCATGTGTGCATATATAGTTCCCTTCCCCTTCCCCTTTAACCAGATGACATGCACTCAGGTGATCTTATTTTGAAGCTTGTGTTGGATCTTTGATCATCTGAGTAGACTTCAGTAACTGACACTTCTGACTGGACTGGTTCACAAATTGAAACCCAAAACCCAAACCTCGAGGCCCAAGGTTTTAGCAGGCCCAACTCGCAACTTGATTTAAAGTTTCAGTTGGACTTCAATTTTTTAACGTTTATAGTTACTTCAATTTAATAAACTTTCATTTACAACTTTTAACTGATCAGAGTTTTGTCAGCCTTTAGTTTTTGTATGGAGGTATAATACAGAGAAGTGTGAAGTGATTCATTTTTGTAGGAAGAATGAGGAGAGGCAATATAAATTAAGTGGTACAATTTTAAAGGGGGTGCAGGAACAGAGACCTGGGGGTGTGCATGCACAAATCTTGGAAGGTGGCAGGACAAGTTGAGAAGGCTGTTAAAAAAGCATACAGGATCCTTGTCTTTATAAACAGAGGCAGAGAGTACAAAAGCAAGAAAATCACTGGTTAGGCCCCAGCTGGAGTATTGTGTCCAATTCTGGGCACCACACTTTAGGAAAGATGTCAAGGCCTTAGAGCGGGTGCAGAGGAGATTTAAGAGAGAGACTGGAGGCGCTGGGGTTGTTCTCCTTTAGAGCGGAGAAGGTTAAGAGCAGATTTGATAGAGGAGTTTAAAATCATGAAGGGTTTTGATAGAGTAAATAAGGAGAAACTGTTTCCAGTGGCAGATGGATCGGTAACTAGAGGACACAGATTTAAGATGATTGGCAAAGCTGCGAGTTGTTATGATCTGGAATGCGCTGCCTGAAAAGGCGGTTGAAGCAGATTCAATAGTAACTTTCAAAAGGGAATTGGATAAATACTTGAAGGGGGCAATTTGCAGAGCTGTGGGGAAAGAGCGGGGGAGTGGGACGAATTGGGTAGCTCTTTCAAAGAGCCGGCACAGGATTGATGGGCAAAATAGCCATCTTCTGTGCTGAATCATTCTATGAATAGCTGCCTTCTCTGTTTCTTTTGAAAAATGACTCTTGGATCTCATTGGCCCTTGCTAATTACTGGATTGATTATATCACATGGCTATCATCGTATGGTTAACACAACCAATCAGAAAATAAGCTGGAATTCAGACATAAAAAAAGTTTTAGTCCATAGATTTATATAATGTTGGCATTGAGAGAGCCCTACATCATTGACCTCGCCCTCACCAATCTACCTGTCGCAGAAGCATCTGTCCCTGACAGTATTGGTAGCAGTGACCACCGCACAGTCATTGTGGAGACGAAGTCCCGTCTTCACACTGAGAACACCCTCCATCGTGTTGTGTGGCACTACCACCGTGCTAAATGGGATAGATTCAGAACAGATCCAGCAGCTCATAACTGGGCATCCATGAGGTGCTGTGGGCCATCAGCAGCAGCAGAATTGTATTCCATCACAATCTGTAACCTCATGGCCCGGCATATCCCTCACTCTACCATTACCATCAAGCCAGGGGACCAGCCCTGGTTCAATAAGGAGTGTAGAAGAGCATGCCAGGAGCAGCACCAAGCATAGCTAAAAATGAGGTGCCAACCTGGGGAGGCTGCAACACAGGACTGCATGCATGCTAAAAAGGGGAAGCAGCATGCTATAGACAGGGCTAAGTTATCCCACAATCAACGGATCACATCAAAGCTCTGCAGTTCTGCCACATCCAGTCATGCATGGTGATGGACCATTAAACAACTAACGGGAGGAGGAGGCTCCCGAATACCCCCATCCTCAATGATGGTGGAGCCCAGCACGTGAGTGCAAAAGACAAGGCTGAAGCGTTTGCAACCATCCTCAGCCAGAAGTGCTGAGTGAATGATCCTTATCGACCTCCTCCTGAGGTCCCCACCATCACAGAAGCCAGTCTTCAGCCAATTTGATTCACTCCACATGACCTCAAGAAACGGCTGAGCGCACTGGATACAGCAAAGGCTGTGGGCCCCGACAACATCCCGGCTATCGTGCTGAAGGCTTGTGCTCCAGAACTAGCCGCGCCTCTAGCCAGGCTGTTCCAGTACAGCTACAACACTGGCATCTATCCGATAATGTGGAAAACTGCCCAGGTATGTCCTGTCCACAAAAAGCAGCACAAATTCAACTCGGCCAATTACCACCCTATCAGTCTACTCTCAATCATCAGCAAAGTGATGGAAGGTGTCATCGACAGTGCTATCAAGCGGCACTTACTCACCAATAACCTGCTCACTGATGCCCAGTTTGGGTTCCGCAAAGGCCACTCGGCTCCCGACCTCATTACAGCCTTGGTGCAAACATGGACAAAGGAGCTGAATCCCAGAGGTGAGGAGAGAGTGACTGCCCTTGACATCAAGGCAGCAATTGACCGAGTGTGGCATCAAGGAGCCCTAGTAAAACTGAAGTCAATGGGAATCGGGGGGGAAAACTCACCACTGGCTGGAGTCATACCTAGCACAAAGGAAGATGGTTTGGTGGTCAGCCCCAGGACATCATTGCAGGAATTCCTCAGGGCAGTGTCCTAGGCCCAGCCATCTTCATCTGCTTCATCAAAGACCTTCCCTCCAACATAAGGTCAGAAATGGGGATGTTCGCTGATGACTGCAGAGTGTTCAGTGCCATTCACAACTCCTCAGATAATGAAACAGTCCATGCCCACATACAACAAGACCTGGATGACGTTCAGGCTTGGGCTGATAAGTGGCAGGTAACATTCGCGCCACACAAGTGCCAGGCAATGACTATCTCCCACAAGTGAGAGTCTAACCACCGCCCCTTGACATTCAACGACATTACCATCGCCGAATCCCCCACCATCAACATCCTGGGGGTCCCCATTGACCAGAAACTTAATTGGACCAGCCACATAAATACTGTGGCAACAAGAGCAGATCAGAGGCTAGGTATTCTGTGGCGAGTGTCTCGCCTCCTGACTCCCCAAAGATTTTCCACCATCTACAAGGCACAAGTAAGCAGTGTGATGGAATACTCTTCACTTGCCCGGATGAGTGCAGCTCCAACAACACTCAAGAAGCTCGACACCATCCAGGACAAAGCAGCCCACTTGATTGACACCCCATCCACCACCTTAAACATTTACTCCCTCCACCACCGCTGTACCGTGGCTGCAGTGTGTACCATCTACAAGATGCACTGCAGCAACTCACCAAGGCTTCTTCAGCAGCACCTCCCACCTAGAAGGACAAGGGCAGCAGGTGCATGGGAACATCGCCACCTCCAGGTTCCCCTCCAAGTCACACACCATCCTGACTTAGAAGTATATCGCCGATCCTTCATCGTCGCTGGTTCAAAATCCTGGAACTCCCTCCCTAACAGCACTGTGGGAGTACCTTCACCACATGGACTGTAGCGGTTCAAGAAGGCGGCTCACCACCACCTTCCCGAGGGCAACTAGGGATGGGCAATAAATGTTGGCTTTGCCAGCGACGCCCACATCCCATAAACAATTTTTTTTTTTAAGTTTGATTGAGAGGGCGCCCTATATCATTGAAGGCACTAAATAGCAAACTGTAGAGGTAAAAACATCATTCACTCTGTGAAACTCCATCTCCCAAGTGGCTGTGACTTGGAATCAGGAGTGAAATGGATTTGGGACAGTCGAATGTTCCTTGTATTTAGAGGCCAATCTCTGCTGTTGCGGCTGGTGCTGTCAGTTGTAAAACACCTTCTAATATTGTGGCTCTCTGGTTACAATGGGGCTTATGGAGCCCTTAACAAGAATTCATGGAAGAATTCAGTGTTATTGAACCCAGTACTGAAGGCATACTTCGAGAAATCCACAACTGCAATTGAAATATCACTTTCACAAATTACTGTTTCAAAGCTATAAAAATTGGCTTGTGATGTAAGCAGGCTTTTAATTTTTGAGACTTTATTGTTAGGCAGAGATCTCGAGCATTTGAGCGATGGGCAAAGGGAGATGGTGTCAGAGTAAGAAGTGGCATGGAGCCGTGTGGGAATTATTTAGCTCCACTCCATTAGAGCCAGAATCGTGGATCTCAGCTGCGTTGTGTTTAATGTGCCCACATAAATAGGAGCAAACATTCAGTCGCGTGTCCGCCCCAGTTCTCTGCCTGTACTATAACAGAATGCACCATAACGAACAGTAGACCACTGACCAGGAACGGCTTCACGAGCCACTTGTGACTCTTGTGGTAAACCACTTTTATCGTTACACTATAGTTATCACTGTTGTATTGTTATCACTGTTGTATCACGATACGAGGTCGCCTCTTGTCGCGCTGTTATACCTGGGCTGACCACCTCCGACTCCGCCCATGGCTCCACCTACCTGCCCAGGTATAAAGGTAGTCGACTGGCTGGTATTCCTCCTTGTTGGACCCGATCACCCACGAGGGTGGGCTCTGTTATTTAGTCAATAAAAACCTTTAGTTACGTTCCTAACTCGTCGCTTTTTATTGGACGAATTGATAGGTATATCAATTTTATTGACTAAATTTTAAAGATGTCTACTACTGGCCAGCCAGAAGCCCTCCCAGAAGCACAGCCACACCAGCCGGCTTGGCTGCAAGCCCTCAAACCACCGTACCTGGATCTAAACCCACAGGCAGCAAACGCAGCCCTCAACTTCAAACACTGGCTGGACTGCTTCGAATCCTACCTGGAAGAATCCGGCGCCCCGCAGAGATCCAAACTAAGACTTCTGAACGCCCAAGCGAGCCCGAGAGTATACGCACTCATCCAGGACACGACTACGTACGAGGCCGCTATCAACCTACTGAAACAGCAGTACCGCAGCCCAGTAAATTACATGTACACCAGGCACCTCCTAAGATCCCGCCCGCAACAGCCAGGAGAGTCTGTAGCTGAATTTTTACGGGCGCTAAGAGCACTCGGCAGGAACTGTGACTTTAAAGCGGTGACGGCTGTTGAAAATACGGAAGATAATATCCGCGATGCCTTTGTGAAAGGCCTACGGTCCGACTACTCACGGCAAAGACTGCTTGAAGCTAAAGACCTCGACCTGGACAAAGCTGAAGCCCTCGCTCTCTCCCTGGAGGTGGCCCATCAGGACCAGGAGGCGTTTTCCAGGTACTGCTCGCGACCCTGGGACTCGGGCCCGACCCCTACCGCAATACCCTTCGCAGCGCCGCCCCCGGGACCTACCTCAGCGTCGGCGTCCCGGACCCGACCGGGCCCGCCACCCCCGGTACCGGCTCCGACATCGGGCACCCGCGATCGGGCCGCCGGCTGCTTCTTTTGCGGCCAGGAGAAGCACCCGAGGTCGCGCTGCCCAGCCAGGAACTCTACCTGCGCAACCTGCAGGAAGAAAGGCCACTTCTCTAAGGCCTGCAGGAGCGGATCTTCAGAGGCCAGCAGTGCCTCATGCGAACTGTGGGGGCGGCCATCTTCTTTCACGGCAACTGAGGCCAGTATCCCCACACGTGAGTCATGGGGGCGGCCATCTTTGATCAAGGCAACCGACCCCAATAGTGCCTCATGTGAGTTATGGGGGCAGCCATCTTCTCCGCCATTTTGTCCTACCTCGTGGGAGACGCCATTTTACCCACCACGCCCGACTGCCACCGGGCCCCCGGACCCGACGACCGCCTCGCCCGCAGACTACACGCTAGCCTCCGTCACTCTGGATCAAGCCCGCCCACACCACCTGTCCAAGTCGATGATGGACATCAAAGTAAACGGCCACGCCACGACCTGCCTGTTCGACAGCGGAAGCACGGAGAGCTTCATCCACCCAGACACGGTGAGCCACTACTCCCTCCCTGTCCTGCCAACGCGCAACCGAATCTCGATGGCATCGAGGTCCCACGCCACGGACATTAGCGGCTACTGTGCTGTGACCTTGTCGGTTAAGGGTACAGAGTATAAAAACTTTAAACTCCTCGTCCTCCCCCAGCTCTGCGCTGCCGTCCTACTAGGGCTGGACTTCCAATCCCACCTCCAAAGTGTAACCCTAGCATACGGTGGACCCCTCCCCCCACTCACAGTCGACAACCAGCGAAGGTTAAACCGCCCACCGCGTAACACCTGCAGCCTATCCACCCTCAAGGTGCCGCCACCTTCCCTGTTCGCTAACCTCACCCCCGACTGCAAACCCGTCGCTACCAAGAGCAGGCGGTACAGCGCTGGGGACAGAGCTTTCATTAGCTCTGAGGTGCAGCGTCTCCTGAAGGAGGGCATCATCGAGGGGAGCAACAGCCCCTGGCGTGCCCAGGTCGTGGTCGTTAAGACCGGCGATAAAAATCGCCTGGTCATCGACTACAGCCAGACCATAAACAGATACACCCAGCTGGATGCATACCCCCTTCCCCGCATATCTGACATGGTCAATCAGATTGCACAATACCGCGTATTCTCGACCATCGACCTTAAGTCGGCCTACCACCAACTCCCTATCCACCCCGAGGACCGCCAGTACACCGCCTTCGAGGCGAATGGGCGCCTATACCACTTCCTTAGGGTCCCCTTCGGTGTCACCAACGGGGTCTCGGTCTTCCAAAGGGAGATGGACCGGATGGTTGACCAGAACGGACTGCAGGCCACATTCCCCTACCTAGATAACGTCACCATCTGCGGCCGCGACCGGCAGGACCACGACGTGAATCTGGAGAAATTCCTCCGTACAGCCCAACGGCTGAACCTCACCTACAATAAGGAGAAATGTGTGTTTAACACCTCGCGCCTTGCCATCCTTGGCTGTGTAGTAGAGAACGGACTCATCGGCCCCGACCCCGAAAGAATGCGCCCCCTCATGGAGCTACCCCTCCCCCACTGCCCTAAGGCACTTAAGAGAACCCTGGGGCTCTTCGCCTACTATGCCCAATGGGTGCCCAATTATGCGGACAAAGCCAGACCCCTCATGAAGTCCACATCCTTCCCCCTTACGGAGGAAGCGTGCGCAGCCTTCTCCCTCATTAAGGGAGACATTGCCAAGGCCACTATGCACGCAGTGGATGAGTCCATCCCCTTCCAAGTCGAGAGCGATGCATCCGACTTCGCCCTAGCCGCCACCCTTAACCAGGAGGGGAGACCGGTGGCCTTCTTCTCAAGGACCCTACAGGGCCCTGAGATCCGACACTCGTCAGTCGAGAAGGAGGCCCAGGCGATTGTGGAGGCGGTACGACGCTGGAGGCACTACCTGGCAGGCAAACGATTTACCCTCCTTACCGACCAACGTTCGGTCGCTTTTATGTTTAATAACAAGCTGAGGGGCAAAATCAAGAATGACAAGATCTTGAGGTGGAGAATCGAGCTCTCCACCTACGATTATGATATCTTGTACCGGCCAGGTAAGCTGAACGAACCCCCCGATGCTCTGTCACGAATTACATGCGCCAGCGCGCAAAGTGATAGAATTCAGACCCTCCACAACGACCTCTGCCACCCCGGGGTCACCAGACTTTACCACTTCATTAAGGCCCGCAACCTGCCCTACTCCATCGAGGAGGTCAGGACCATAACCAGGAACTGCCAGACCTGTGCCGAGTGCAAACCGCACTTCTTTAGGCCGGACAGAGCAAGCCTGATCAAGGCCACCCGCCCCTTCGAGCGCCTGAGCATCGACTTTAAGGGGCCCCTCCCGTCCTCTGACCGTAACGTGTACTTCCTCAACATTGTTGATGAGTACTCCCGTTTCCCCTTTGCCTTCCCCTGCCCAGACATGACCAGTACCACGGTCATTAAATGCCTGAACGACCTCTTCGCCTTGTTCGGGTTCCCAAACTATATACATAGTGACCGGGGCTCCTCTTTCATGAGCGAGGAACTCCGTCAGTTCCTACTAGCGAGAGGTATTGCAGCAAGTAGGACCACCAGCTACAACCCCCGAGGGAACGGCCAGGTGGAAAGAGAGAACGCGACGGTATGGAAGGCCGTCCTCCTAGCCTTAAAGTCTAAGGGCCTCCCAACCTCCCGCTGGCAGGAAGTCCTCCCGACAGCGCTGCACTCCATCCGGTCACTACTTTGCACTGCCGTTAACGCCACCCCCCATGAACGAATGTTTGTTTTCCCCAGGAAGTCGACTACGGGAACCACTCTACCAACCTGGCTGACCTCTCCGGGGCCCGTCTTGCTGCGAAAGCACGTGAGGGCCCATAAAACAGACCCCCTGGTCGAGAGGGTGAACCTCCTGCACGCCAACCCCCAGTACGCCTACGTGGCTTACCCAGACGGGCGGGAGGACACTGTCTCCTTACGAGACCTCGCACCCTCGGGCACTCCGGAGACACCACCTTTACCCCCCCCCACCACCCCCCCAATTCCAGCCCAGGTAGACGGCATGCCGGAACCCCACGAGCCTTCGCCGACCACGCAGACACCAGCACTAACACCGGATAATGCAGCACCGCCGCTGCGACGATCGGAGAGGCTTACGAGGCCTCCGGACAGACTGACATACCAGAACTGGTAGTACACTTCACCCCGCCGGACTCAAATCTAAACAAGGGGTGAATGTGGTAAACCACTTTTATCGTTACACTATAGTTATCACTGTTGTATTGTTATCACCGTTATCACTGTTGTATCACGATACGAGGTCGCCTCTTGTCGCGCTGTTATACCTGGGCTGACCACCTCCGACTCCGCCCATGGCTCCACCTACCTGCCCAGGTATAAAGGTAGTCGACTGGCTGGTATTCCTCCTTGTTGGACCCGATCACCCACGAGGGTGGGCTCTGTTATTTAGTCAATAAAAACCTTTAGTTACGTTCCTAACTCGTCGCTTTTTATTGGACGAATTGATAGGTATATCAACTCTGATTTCATAGCTTTAGGCTTTTGTTGAATAAACGTCATCCTGCTGTGTTCTGGATCATTAACACTTCATCATTTCCTCTTTTTAAAAGAAAAGTTAAATTGTGATTTATTTATTTTTTTGCTCCTTTTATCTCTCCATTTAAACAATGCAGCATTTCTCATTCCAGTATTTATAGCTCTGTATGCTCACTCACTTGGGCCTCTTGAGTTCGAATGAATGACGTCTTTTACGGTTTAAAAAAGATCCTGTTTTGGTTAGATGACATTGCCGAGAAATGAAGACATCTCGGAAAGGCCACACCTACTGACGTCAAACTCATTTAGGTACTAAAACCAATGTCACCAGGGGCTGTCCATGCATGGGAACTATCTGTCCCTCGGAACATTAACGCAGGAGGATGTTGTCATGGAAACGCGGGACACCTGACTGAACGAGCAGAGAGATAAGTGGCAAAGGCAGTCGCACAGTGAAATGGAGAAAAAATGTGAATAATGCAACACCATAAACTGCCGCTGTTTAGTTCCCCGTCGAGGGCTTTCACTTCTTTTTAATATATCCATTATTAAAAATGTATCAGTTTTATTTCTTTATGATACATAGAGCAGCATGGGTTAGGAAACTGCAACTGGGGAGAATAGTAATAACAAACCTATTCTCTCTTCTAAAAAGGAACTAAAACTGAAGAAAAGAAGAACCCTCGAGCCAAACCAGCTAACCCCTTGAGCTCAACAGGTAATAACATCAAGAGGGGTTTGAATTTCCTCTGGTACATCACTGGTTAACGCGTTTGCATTTAATTCCTTGACGTTCTGTTTCAACATGGTTTATTTTTAAACGGATTAACACCCACGGTAAAATAATGCACAAAGGAATTTTATACGTGCAGCTCAACTGGTGCAGTATCATAGGAAATGAAAGCCCCAGGAATTTTGGCCAAGCCCATCGCCTCAGCAGGTAACCTCAATCGAAGTTCTAGCTAACCTCATGCACTTGGCAGGTAATAACCCAGCCAATGTGTCATATGGGGTTTTTCTGTTTTGAGTAGGTAAGATGACTTTGGTTGCAAACCAACTGAAGAACTTGGTAAAATGTGCACACTTTTCTTCCATGCAGTTGTGCATACAGTGGTGCTTACTAGCTGACGCTGATTCGGTTATCTAATTCCCTTGATAATGGTCAGTTTCAGGACCTTCAACGTGTCCCATATCTCATTCCTGTTGCACACTTCCTTAGGATGCTCAGACCATGTTCCAAATGTGGTCTCTGATCTATTTCTCCAACTTTGTAAGTTAGCCTTGTTTTGAGGCTTCATTAACGTGTGAGCAGGATCTCTGAGGTCATGGACAGTTCGGAATAAACCAAGCAGAATTTTCAGTTCCGTCAGCAAGAAGATCACCTGAGCAAGCTCTTTAGTGTTCTCATTGACCTATACTCTGTCAAGAACAGATGGAGCTCTGACATGCTTTAGTCAAAGGTTTATGAGATTTGTCGGCTGAAGATTCATGTTAAATATTGGCTTTAGTGGGAAACAAGACTTTAGCCAGTCAGGGTGTTTTTTCTCGATCCTGCACAGATCTTCCAAATCATTGTGATTGTAACTGCAGGAGTTTTGTAAAGAAGGAAGCTACCAGTAATTTTAAGATGCCATGAATAAATGAAGAGGTCTGAAACCAATTAAAATTGATGTAGAGGGTTTATGAGGACTATAAGATTAGTAATAAAAAACTAAAGAGGAATGAGAAAATAAGTACAGAAGTTAAGAGCGGGATAAGGAAAGCCAAGAGGGAGTATGAGGAGAAAAGTTCAAACAAATCAAAAGGAGCAGTGAAGTACTTCCCTTTCCGTAAAAAGAGAATTGTTAAAAGCGGGGTGGTACGCGAGAGAAGAGGATTGTCAAGTTGTAGATGATCATCAAAAAATGGTGGAGGTATTTAGTAAGTACTTCACCTCAGCCTTTACTAAAGAGAAGAATATGAGAGGTGAATCCTAAAGAGGTTGAAAGCAAGATGAGCTATATTGTGACAGATAAAAGGAACATTTTAGATAAGTTAGTTAAACAAAGTGTTAGGGCCCAATCTGGGACTGGACTGGAGAGTGGTCAAGTCCCATTTTTTAAAAAGGGAGACAGAGCTAATCCAGATAATTACAGGCCTGTTAGTTTAACATTTGGGGTAGAGAAGAATTTAGTCTTTAATTAAGGATGAATTTACCTAGAAGGACAAGGGCAGTAGGTGCATGGGAACACCACCACCTCCAAGTTCCCCTCCAAGTCACACACCATCCTGACTTAGAAGTATATCGCCGATCCTTCATCGTCGCTGGGTCAAAATCCTGGAACTCCCTACCTAACAGCACTGTGGGAGTACCTAACAGCACTGTGGGAGTACCTTCACCACACGGACTGCAGCGGTTCAAGAAGGCGGCTCATCACCACCTTCTCAAGGGCAACTAGGGATGGGCAATAAATGCTGGCCTTGCCAGCGATGCCCAGATCCCATTAGTGAATTAAAAAAAAATGTAACTAGCTGAATAGAAAATTGTTAGAAATAGCCAACACAGATTTCAAAAAGGACGTTTGTGCTTGACAAACCTCATAGAATTCTTTGAGGAGGTAACAGACATGGTGGATGGGGAAATGCTGTGGATGCACTGTACATGGATGTGAAAAATTGGGGGGTTTTCATTAGAACAACACAGATTACAGGGCAATATCTCAGAAGTGTAGAAGTGTTTCAAAATTATGAAATATGGTCAGAGTAAATAGAAGCAGACTGTTTCTAATCTTCGAGGGGTCTAGAACAGGAAGCCATTGATACAAGATTAAATGCCAGAGATTTAGAAAAGAGAGGGCAGGAGAAACTTCTTCCCACAGAGAGTCGCAAGGCTGTGGAATTCACTCCCAGGGTTAGTGGTTGAGGCACAAACTATGTCAACATTCAACAATAGATTGGAGAGGTGGATGAAGGAAAAGGGTTGAAGGAATATGGGGACACAGTGGGTAAATGTGATTAGGACTATTTGCTTACATGGAGGGTGAACAACAACAATGTGTATTTATATAGCACCTTTAACGTAGTAAAACATCCCAACGTGCTTCACAGGAGTATTAAAAGACAAAAAATTTGACACCGAGCCACATAAGGATAAATTAGGGCAGGTGACCAAAAGCTTGGTCAAAGAAGTAGGTTTTAAGGAGCGTCTTAAAAGAGGAAAGAGAGGAGCGAGGCGGAGAGGTTTAGGCAGGGAATTCCAGAGCTTAGGGCCTACGCAACAGAAGTCACGGCCACCAATGGTTGAGCGATTATAATCAGGGATGCTTAAGAGGGCAGAATTAGAGGAGCGCAGATATCTCGGGTGGGAGCGGGGGGATTGTGGGGCTGATAGGGAGATTACAGAGATAGGGAGGGGCGAGGCCATGGAAGGATTTGAAAACAAGGGTGAGAATTTTGAAATTGAGGCGTTGCTTAACTGGGAGCCAATGTAGGTCAGCGAGCACAGGGGTGATAGGTGAACGGGACTTGGTGTGAGTTAGGACACGGGCAGCCGAGTTTTGGATGACCTTAAGTTTACGTAGGGTGGAATGTGGGAGGCCAGCCAGGAGTGCGTTGGAATAGTCAAGTCTAGAGGTAACAAAAGCATGGATGAGGGTTTCAGCAGCGGATGAGCTGAGGCAAGGGCGGAGACGGGCGATGTTATGGAGTTGGAAATAGGTGGTCTTAGTTATGCTGCAGATATGTGGTCGGAAGCTCAATTCAAGATCAAATATGACACCAAGGTTGCGAACAGTGTCGTTCAGCCTCAGACAGATGTTAGAGAACGGGATGGAGTCAGTGGCGAGGGAACGGAGTTTGTGGCGGGGACTGAAAACAATGGCTTTGGTCTTCCCAATATTTAATTGGAGAAAATTTCTGCTCATCCAGAACTGGATGTCGGGCAAGCAGTCTGACAATTTAGAGATCGTGGAGGGGTCGAGAGAAGAGGTAGTGAGGTAGAGCTGGGTGTCATCAGCGTACATGTGGAAACTGTCGCTGTGTTTTCGGATGTTGCCGCCAAGGGGCAGCATGTAGATGAGAAATAGGAGGGGGCCAAGGATAGATCCTTGGGGGACACCAGAGGTGACGATGCAGGAGTGGGAAGAGAAGCCATTGCAGGTGATTCTCTGGCTACGATTAGAATGATAAGAAAGGAACCAGGCGAGTGCAGTCCCACCTAGCTGGACGACGGTGGAGAAGGATGGGAGTGGTCAACTGTGTCAAAGGCTGCAGACAAGTCAAGAAGGACGAGGAAGGATAGTTTACTTTTGTCACAGTCACAAAGGATGTCATTTGTGACTTTAAGAGCATTTTCGGTACTGTGGCAAGGACAGAAACCTGATTGGAGGGATTCAAGCATGGAATTGCAAGAAAGATGGGCACGGATTTGGGAGCTGACAACATGTTCAAGGACTTTGGAGAGGAAAGGGAGGTTGGAGATGGGGCGGTAGTTTGCAAGGACAAAGGGGTCAAGGGTTTTTTTGAGGAGAGGGGTGATGACGGCAGATTTGAGGGAGAGAGGGACAGTCCCTGAGGAGAGAGAACTATTAACAATGTCAGCTAACATTGGAGCCAGAAAAGGAAGTTGGGTGGTCAGCAGTTTAGTAGATATAGGGTTGAGGGAGCAGGAAGTGAGTCTCATGGACAAGATGAGCACGGAGTGGTCATGAGGGGAGATCAGAGAGAAACTGGAGAAAGATGTGAGTTCAGGGCTTAGGGCAGGGGGGAAAACAGCATGGCCTGTTTCCTGTTGTAATTTCTATGTCTGCCAGCTCTTTGCTAGAGCAATCCAAAACGAATTCCACTATCCTTCCCTCTCCCCATAGCTCTGTATCTTCCTTTGCTTCCAATCTGCATCTTATAGGGAGCTGTAAAAGATAGTTAACAAGATACAGAAAGTAAACCCGACACAATAGTTTGCTACACCAACACAGCAAGACTTGAGGGCACAGAGTCGGGGCTGTGAAGGGCAAGTTTAGGATAAGCTGTTGGGAAGGTTTTTTTTACACAGAGGGTGGTCAGCGGTTTAAATCTCTCTCTCATTCTCCCCTACTCTATCGTGCTCTCTCTCCCTTTTTTCTGTTCCCTACTCTCGCGCGCTCTCCCTCTCTTTCCCCTTCTCTCATTCTTCCCTTCCCTTGCACTCACTCTCGCTCTCTTACTCTCACTCTCAGATAATTGGCAAAAGAACCGAATGGGTGATGAGGAGAAATGTTTTCATGCAGCAAGTTGTTGTGGTCTGGAACATGCTGCCTGAAAGGGCGGTGTGGAAGTAGATTCAATAGTAACTTTAAAAAGGGAATTGGATAAATACTTGCTTGGGGGAAAGAGCAGGCTAGTGGGACTAATTCTCAATATCTCTTTCAAAGAGCCAACAGAGGCAGGATGGGCTGAATGGTCTCCTTCTGTGCTGTATGATCCTATGCTTTCACTCACTGTTGCTTGTTCTCCCTCTCACTCACACGCATTCTCTCTCTCTCTCTCTCTTGCTCTCTACTACACACAAGGACCTATCACAAAGTCGATCATGAACACCCAGGATCATTTTCAACAACAATTGAGCTGAATTGTAGCACTGCCACTGCCACTCCAGCTACGTTAGCTAACTCGGGACAACTGTGGGTGGACCCTAGGACCGTCCTGGCCCGAATGGCTCAATTACTCATAATCGTTGCCAAGCCAGCAATTGGGAAGTTGGTAGAGGTCGTTAAGATTATGAAAGGCTTTGATAGGGTAGAGGTAGAGATGATGTTTCCACTTGCGGGCGAGACTAGAGCTCTGGGCCATCAATATAAGAGAGTCATTAATAAATCCAATAGGGAATTCAGAAGAAATTTCTTTACCCAGAGAGTGGTGAGAATGTGGAACTCGCTCCCACCGGGAGTGGTTGAAGCGAATAGCATAGATGCAGTTAAGGGGAAGCTAGATAAACACATGAGGGAGAAAGGAATAGAAGGATCGGGTTAGATGAAGGGTGGGAGGAGGCTCGTGTGGAGCATAAACACCGTCGCGGACCAGTTGGGCCGAATATCCTGCTTCTGTGCTGTTAATACTTTGTAATATTTTATAACCAATAGCACAAACTGTCACACTTCAACAAGTGACGGGTTCATCGTTTCGGCTGTATTTACACGACAACTTTTAGCAGTTGTTGTGTCGCACTGACCCTAAGGATGTAGTGTAATTGTACCCTGGAGAAAATTTTGTCCATAGTTTGTCATTCTTTTTATTGTGTCTTTTCTTAGTTTAAATTAAGTTTTAAGTATAACACTAATGTAAAACCCAACATTGATTAGAGATCAGAGCTATGGCAAATCCCTTCAAAGGGACAAAACAACCTTAATGTGAGAACTTTTGATTGCAAAACTCGTCTGAACGTACCACGAGAAACAATCTGGCAATCCAACTGAGGCAACGGCCCATCCGAATCCCAAGTGGGTCAGATGAGTTGATGGCGCTTTGATCTGGGTGTTTCCTGATTGCATTATTGGCCTAAAGCAGACACCTTGTATATTTACAGTATGTGTCAATCACCACATGTTGGCAATGCCTGCCTTCGAAGGGTTTTGTGCATAAAAAACCCACACATTTTATATATTAGCAGTATAGCCATGTCTGGCCATGAGGCATGGAGATAGAACACAACTAGGTGGACATGTACCTATGCAAGTCCTGCAAAGACTATTCTGGTGGTTTGCTGAAGAATCAGATTGCTATCTGTCTCTGAAAAAATATTTATTCATCCCAAGTTGTGAAAAGAAGGTTTCAACAGTTCTGATTTGAATGATTTGTTTGTTTAACCCTCTGTGAACTGGCTTCAAACTGCCATATTTAAACTGATTTATTGTCTCGCTTATTCTGCTTTTGAAAATAGGTCTATTTGTGAATAAACCTATTTAATAGTTTAATCTCTCACAAAAAGCGACTGGTGTGTTGAAAGCTGTCTTCCAACATGACGTGATGTATGCTGGAGTCCCATATTCTATCTCCTAGCAATAAAAAGGTTCAGTGTTCGCTCAGGACATGCTCTCCCAATCGACTTAGTGCATACACTCACATTTTGGTTTATAGGTCTTGAAGGCTTGCCTGTAGAAAAAAGTGAGCTTGTATCATAACCATATTCTTGTAATTCTTGTACTTTAGAAATTTGCAGGTCACTATTTTATTTGGCTGTGGGAAATTGAACTCTGAGTATATTAAATGAACTACTAGCCACTGGTATCTGTAATTGTTGGTGCAATATTCCAAGATGTGAAAAATCCTTTTGTGCTCAAAAACTCTTGCATTCGTTGAATAATACAATAATTTGAAATAAGCAAGCGCTATGGTTTCAGAATTAGTGCTGTGTGTAGTCAGCACTTTGTAGAAGTGTGAGTGAACCTATGTCAGCACCCTCCTGACCAAAAAAAGCACACAAGTGACTTAATGTCTGTGCCCCTGGCTTAAGGTCACGTCTGAGACTCTGGTTTTGTGGTCACAGGTCATGCTAATGTCAAGTGGCTGACGAGCAGTATGATAATGGGTGGTTAAAATTAGACAAAGGAGGAAGTTGATGCTATTGTGGAAATGCTTTTCAGTTTCCTTTTTGCGACTAAAACCTTCTTTCAGAGTTGCTGCTTGTTCTTTTTACTGTTCCCCTCACGTGACGTCGGTGGCACGTAGCGACTTTTCTGGTGCGTGCATTTGGAGCACCTTGTGACAATCCCTGTGGCTCCTGATGCTTTCCCCAGCCCAGCCTCAGCTGCCCCCCTGGTAGCCTCGATGCTGTTTAGACACGTTTCTCATGAGCCTTTTGGCATTTGACCAACAATGTGTTTTTTTTTCCCCCCCTTAATGTTCTGGTTTCCTCCCCAAAACACTAGGTAATAGCGGCTGACTGCAAGAGGGTCACAGTGCTAAAGTACTTCCTGGAAGCTCTGTGCGGCCAAGAAGAACCTCTGTTGGCATTCAAGGGTGGAAAGTATGTGTCAATGGCACCCATCCCAGACAGCCTGGGAAAGGAAGATGGAAGCCAGCAGGGAAAACAACTGCAGGATCAGGTACAGTACACCAGAGGGTTTTTTTTTCATTCCATTTCCTGAAATTCCACTGCTGCTACGAGATCCACATGCTGTTTTCTATTTCACTTTTTAATGGATGATTTAATGGAGCTAACCTCGGAAAGGTCAAGGTTCAGGAGTAGGATAAAGTTTATAGCTGTGGCACTGATTTCACAGGGGGCCTCGCTTGGAGCACTGATACAGGAAGAGACAAACTCATTGGTTTGTGTGGAAAATTGAACAGCAGCCCACATCCTGATATGATTAGGGATTGTGCTGGTGTTCCTGCTTTTTCATATACTCCCTTAAAGCTGCACTATCCCCAGTTCTTTGTTCACTAAATTCTCTTCTCCCTCAGAATCAATTCATCACGCGGAAGCACGAGCTTGTGCATCCCTCACGTAGATCAGACAATGAGGAGCTGAGTCAGCTACTTCCCGCCACGGCCCTGTTTATTAACAGACTGAATAGACTACATAAACAAATTTCTGACCGCCTTTGTGTGTTTCTCTTTTTGATGACATCTCTGGTTGATGGGCTGCCATGTTGGTTATCAGTGCTTATGATGGCTGTCAGCATTGCAGTAGCTAAGGACTAAAACCAGTGCCCACCTCCTCTTTCCCTTCCCCACCCCCCATGGGTAAAAGCTTTTAGACTGTAATAAAATATATAATAATTGGATATGGTAATTTGAGGGAACATAGGAACAGGAGGAGGCCATTCAGCCCCTCAAGCCTGTTCCACCATTCAGTTAGATCCTGGCTGATCTGTACCTTAATCCCATTTACCCACCTATGCTCCATATCCCTTGATAGCCTTACCCAACAAAAATCTATCAATCTCAGTCTTGAAATTTCCATTGGCCCCCAGCATCCACAGCCTCCCACCACTGATTCCTGTGTTTACCACTGTGGATAACGGCAATGTTCGATCATTGCAGATAAGATGCATGCTCCACGCCTCCGTGGTTGTGGATTTGTGTCTGTTCAGCTGTCCAACCTGCCAGTTGATTATAATGGCCTGTATCTGCTCACTTCATGACTGGGTCGCTCCCTGTGTAATAATCTCGCTGTGTTACTGTATGATCAGCCATATTAGCTTCCCCAAAAAATTGCACTTTAATTACGGCCTCCCCCATCTATCCTGTTCGGTGCCGTTCACGGAGTAACAGTAGGTTTGGTACAGTTTTTCTTTAGTCGTTCATGGGATGTGGGCGTCGCTAGCAAGGCCAGCATTTATTGCCCATCACTAAATGCCCTTGAGAAGGTGGTGATGAGCTGTCTTCTTGAATTGCTGCAGTCCGTGTGGTGAAGGTGCTCCCACAGTACTGTTAGGGAGGGAGTTCCAGGATTCTGACCCAGCGACGATGAAGGATCGGCAATATACTTCCAAGTCAGGATGGTGTGTGACTTGGAGGGGAACTTGGAGGTGGCGGTGTTCCCATGCGCCTGCTGCCCTTGTCCTTCTAGGTGGAAGAGGTCGCGGGTTTGGGAGGTGCTGCCGAAGAAGCCTTGGTGAGTTGCTACAGTGCACCTTGTAGCTGGTACACACTGCAGCCACGGTATGTTTGGACCAAGGCTGTAATGAGGTCTGGAGCCGAGTGGTCCTGGCTGAAGTTCCCTCAGTGTCCCAGAACTACAGAGGGGGAATATCAGCAGAGTTGCTGCTATTTATCACTATCCATGACCCATGCCGGGTGTGTGTGTGATGGGAGGAGCTGGCCATTGAGGTACCTTGTGATCGAGTAGCCTGCTGGCTCTTGCTGTCTGCGCTCAGACATGTAGAATGGCCATGTGGGGAATGTATCGGAGACTGGCAGGTGCCTCTATAACTGCCCCAGCGAGAGTCAGTGCCTTAAAGATAAAATGGGGAGGGCACTCGTTCCAAAAGTTTGACGACCAGTTGCAAAGAGGAGACTGGAATGTACCACATTACCAAGAGGAGACTGGAATGTACCACATTACCAAGGGAACATTCCTTTGTTTGGTGACTGTTGCCAGCAGATACTCATCATCTGATTGAAGTCCTCTGAGGATTTTACAATTAAACAAAATATATTAACAGAACTAAGGTAAGCTGGCACAATTTGTAGTTGGCCGAAAGGTGCAGTGAAAGTACCTGATCTCTGCCACAAGCCGCAGTTGCTTGGCTAATGGCTCGCAGATCTACAATACAGAAAGTCTCAAAACCACTCACTAAGGCAAGGATCGCCATGTGCTGCCAGAAAATGATGCAAGGAGCCAACATCTCTCAACTTTCTGGAGATGTCACTGTAGGAAAGAAACCCCATTTATTCTGAAAATCTCAGTTCCTTTTTCGATAGTCTGCCTCACCTTGCCAATTATTAATTTTTAATTTTCTTCCCTGAAAGTGCTGGCTCTCACTGAGGTACAGGTTCCACAGGCACCGACTGCCCATTCTTGTTTGAGCCTTGACTAAGTATTGGTAGGCCATTTAACTGTGGAGAATATCACAATTCAGCCTTATCCTGTCCTTACCTGACATGGGCTTCCAGCAGGGCTCTGGACAGCAGTCAGGAGAGGGTATCCTCTCCTGGAACACTGAGGCTAGTTATCCACTTCTGCCACCACCCTAGCTCACTCAGCACAGACCAGCAATGGAACCTAGGACCCTCTTGGTATGTTCAGTTCCACACCGTGCAGTGCATTACCAACTAAGCAGGTTTTTCACTTTAATCCTTGTATCATCTTTCCAGCTCGTTTCACTCTTGTGGAAGTTTACCTGCGTGTAGTATTCTTGAGCAGATGGAAGATAGTGGCTTCTGACACTAAGCTGCTGTCTGTGTGGCTGGCAGAAGACTCACCAACACCAACTGGTTCTCTTCTCCTTCCACTCAAAATAAAACATCTGATGAGTAGCAGTGTTCCAAGGTAATGAGCCAGATGCCAGTGTTAGCAGGGGACGTACGTGGCTGGCGGGTTCGGCACTGTACTGCATCGTGACTCAGAAGCTGTCAATGCTGCACATGTCCCCTAGTGAATATCGTACAGGCCCAACTGATGTGAAACTTGCAGAGTAAACTCAGTGCTCCGAGCCTGCTGGTACCTCTCCAGCCAAGGGTTTATACCGTCTGAATCCAATATCAACAGAGTATAAATGTGGCCTCGGGCAGACACCAGCAAGTCTGCCGTTCAGTTATTTAAGTTCAAACTCCTTTCCATACCACAATGTCTTAATAGTGGAATACTGCAGTAAACCCCCAAACCTAAATTACTAATGACAAATGCTTTAAATTCTGTCTAGTAATGAATCCCTGATTAAAATTATAGTGGTCAGAACTTTAAATGTCCTGATTATCTAACTTCTGTTTTATTGCTAATTTACATTGCTTCTCTCCCCTCCCCGCCCCGGGCCAGGCTCTCGGTGGACTGCTGATTTGATGAGGTCATGCGTTGTGCCTCAGCCTGCTCCTTGCATTATCTGGTCAGCACACGATGCACTGCTGTGGAGCACCTCAGACTGGGCCGTGCAGTTTAATGTGTAGACTCTGGTTTTTGATCCTTAACATTGGGTTTTAATGTGGGATTCCTTAGCGGTGAGAATTTTAAGCTGTTTATTTTTGAAGTATTACCTCCTCCTGATTATTGCTGAAGTCACAGAAATGTTAGCAGTTATCGAGAGCCATGTGGTGTAGTACTGAACAGTGCCGACTAGGAAGGTCCCAGGTTCGAATCCTGGTCTCTGCTGAGTTAGCTGATCTCGAGGAACAGCAGTGGAGACACTAAAATCGGCATCGTCGCTCCTGAGAGCAAAATCAGCCCAAGTTCCTACTCCTGATTGCTATCATTTCCCCTTGCTGGACAGTGTCTTGAGTGCTGGGTGAGGACTCTGCTGTGAAGACTCTGCTCCTAACCAAAAAGATAGGCAACATTCACTGTCTACACTTCACAAAAAAAGCTTTTCTACTTATGAAATGAAGGGTATGACAATCAAGTCCTGGCATTTCACACAGGCAAGCTGCGTTGCAAAGAGCCAGGTGAGGTACTCGGAAGCAGTTCCTCAAGCCTGTGGTGCCAACCAGTGGTGGGGTGACAGTGGAGCAGATGTGACCTTCCCTTGCGAGTGCGGTGCCTGCCATTTGTGTCGTTGATTAGATGCCCAATCGTGCAGCTTTGCCTCCCTGGCCAGAGGTGCACTATGACGGGGCAGGGCTGTGTCCTGAAGTCTGCCTAACAGCATGATACAGAACTTATGGAAGTTAGCCAACAGGCAAGGCATGTTCAAATATCAGTCAGTATTACAATTTGAATTTAGAAATCTGCTGGGTTTGGAGTTCACTAGAGCTACCAGACTGCCTTGGTAATCCATGTTTATCTAGATTTCTGGCAGCTTCTATTCTTATCAAGGCATTATTAATCAGCGAGGCATGAATATGACATGGCTTGGGTCTGTGTTCCTGAACTTTTGTTTAATGTATGGGGCTGAATATTGAAGATGGCAGCGCCTTGCTGTATCTTGTTAGTAACAGTCTCATTTTTCACTGTTCCTCACTTCAATTCTGTTGCCAACCATTTGTGCACAGGAAGAAGATGTCATCATTGAAGAATACGAGGGACAAGACTCTGAGCCCGAAGGCAGCGGAGGGGAAGATGATATAAAGGAGCTGAGGGCAAAAAAGCAAGCACTGACTAAAAGATTTGCTGAGCAGCAGCGCAGACAGGAAAAGATCCAGGTACCCAAGGCTCTACACTGGGAAAAGAACTTTCCATCTTTTTTTTCTTCCTTTTTTTGTCAGCCTTGAATAGGAGCCAGAAGCATCTGTCTAGCCATATGCTTCAAACTCTTGTGCTATGCAGGGCTGGTTATAAAATAGGCAAACCAAAGACCCTTTTGGGAAAATGCACATGTGTGCCCTCGAGGCTTTGGCTTTGGTCCTGAACAGACTCGAGTTATTTTTCCAAACCCAGCTTAACCTTTTAAAAGTAAGATAAATGTTTTAAAATGTTAATATCAACAGCGTCGGATGCTTTCTCCTCGATTTATCCATTCAGAAAAAACATGTTTGCAGACGGCTTCTCCCAAAGACTCATTTATTAAAGTTAGTTTGATGTTTTTTCACTTGTAACTCCCTGCTCAGGACCCAGCGTCTCGTATTAAAATCATTAAAATCAATCACTGACTTTGTTAACCTGTGCACCAGCTAGAACTGATTTCTTATTTTTGAAAGGATTAGTTCCAGCTTTAGTTCCATTAACTCTTTAAGCACTGAAATTTCACTCCCATCTACAACCAAGCTCTCTGCTACGTTTCCTTTATGTAATTCATTACGCACAGATCTTAACCCCAAGGCTATGGCCCCTGGAGCTCTCGGCTAAGATTGCTGGGAGGGAGGGGGGCAGGGTAGAGTTCCTTGGAACATTATTGTGTTTTGTCCTTGCATCCCTGTGTCACCTTGACAGCAGGGAACCACTCAAATTCAGGATATTCCCTCTTTCAAGTCCTGATTATGCACATCTCAGTGGGACAGTTTGCAGCGTTACCAGTTTCTCTAGCATGTGACTTTAATATGGGGGTGTGGTTATTGACTAAGGAAACCACCAACTAAGTGTAATTTGAAGAGTAGCTACTTCACACTTTGGAATTAAGTTTCAAATAGACTGTTGCCAGCACAGTGACTGAGAACTCTGTCAAAACCATCAAAAAGGAAATAATAATTCAACTTTATTGTCATTGTACAACGAAATGTGATCTTGCAAGCTCCCATGAGTCCAGTACAAATAACACTAACGTAAATAGCACCGTCCTGGGAGAAGCAAAGCCGCTGCATCTGTGCGCGCCGCCATTCCATTTCCACCATTCCTCCTGTCCGACAATCTTCAGCCCAACGCCCGGGCCTGCTCACCAGCCGCCCCTCCCGGGGCTCCTTCCGTGACCTTCTCACCAACCGCCCCTCCTCGGGGCTCCTTCCGTGACCTTCTGCACCTGGTCTTCCCTGATGGTCACCCCTCCAGGTACTAACCAGGCCTGGCTCTGCTTAGCTTCCAAGCCTTGCCAGTGACCCTGTCCCTAGTCCCAGGAACAGGATAGATTCCTAATTTAACAGGGAGTAGAGGGGTATGTGCAGGGGTAAGAGGGAGATGACAGCCAGGCAGAGCCAGTATTAGACCCAAACAACAGCATGGCTGAGATGGGCTGATGAGTCTTGTCATGTTGTTGTTCTCGAGGGGAGCCCTGGCTCAGCATTTCCAGCTGGAAGACGAGGTTATCGGCCCAGGGCTTTCCACCACCTGGACTCAATGGCCCGTATTTTCCGATCACAGGCCTCCCGCGGGCGGAGGACTGCGATCTGGAAAAATCTGCCCCCTTACCTGAGGGCTCCCAGGACGCACACACTTCCGCTCCAGGGCCTCTCCAAACTCCAAGTGCGCAGGGCCCCCGTATCCCAGAGGCGCAGGCAGTTCGCAGCGTCCCTGGGATCACGGGGAGCCAATCACAGAAGGGAATCTCCCTTCGTACATTTGACAGGAAGACCTGTCAAATATATGAATGGAGATCAATGAAAAAACAGTAAAACTTTAAATAATTTTTTTTTTAATCACATTTTTAAAATAACTTGAAATTGCAATAAATTAAGTATTTTAAACAAAAATTTAATTTTTTGAAAAAAATAATTAAAGTATTTTACGGGGCTAAAAATAAACTTACCTTTTTAAAAGTATTTTTAAATGATCAATCAGTGAAAATTTTTAATTTACTTTTTTTTAACTCTTATCCTGGTAAAAGCAGGCCTTACACCTGCTTTTACCAGGCGTAAGAATTGTAAGTGCTTTCTGGGGGCGGAGGGTCTCCAGAAAGCGGAACTATCCGCCCGCAGAGGCCCTGCTCCAGGGCAGCCGGAGGATCTGTCAAGAGCTTTCTTAACAGATCGGAAATGCTGGTTTTCAGTGCATGCCTGAAACCGGCATTTCCGATGTCCCTACGGGTGGGTGCACAGTGCGTACCCACCCGTAGGGATCGGAATATCCGGGCCAATGTGTTTGGAGTCTAATCTCAGGGCCGTCCATTCCTTGAACTCCGTTGCCTTGGCCAGCTGCTTGACACTCATTCACTTGCATTACATTGCAACAGTGACTACACTTCAAAAAAGATTGGCTGTAAAGCGCTTTGGGACATCCTGAGGTGGTGAAAGGCGCTATAGAAATGCAAGTCTTTCTCACTTGTCTCCATTGAAGCTTCAGCCTCTGTCCATAGGTTAGTAATATCAGACGAGTAATCATTTTGGTGATCCTTCTCTGAAGTTTTGCTTGTGCCTCAATATATTTTACTCGGCACAGTAAGTAAAGCTAGATGTAATTCCCAACGCTTTATAGAGTTGTCAGCATTACTTTGTTGGATTCACATACTGTGGATGTTCTAGTAGACTCAGACATTTAGATTGTGTGGGAAATTGTTGCTCCACAACAGTTCAGTTGTAGGCTTCCCCGATGGATCATTAAATGTAGCCAGTGAGTAGTTGAGCAGCAGGGTGCCAGGTTCCATCACCGGTCTCTTAAATTAGCTGTTCTGAGCTAGGCCAGTGGCCTTAGGGAGAGGGAAATCTGCTGGTATTCCTACTCTTCTTCATTATCCGAAGACTCCTGCTAAAAGTGTGCACATGTTGGGTTTTGGGTGAGTACAGAATACTGCTCCGCTGTGAAACCCTCTGTAGTTGAATAAGTCTTTGACACAGTCTCTGCTGAAATGATGAAGGGTTCCAATGTGACACGCACAGTGACTGAGATTTCCCCGGTGCTGTGATAGCTCGTCATTCTGTTATTAATAACCTTGTTACCATAAGAGCATAAAGCCCCCAGCGAGACTAGCCCATCCAGCTCATGAAGCCAGTCAATCCAGAGTCCATGTATGATTAATCTGTCATGGGTAGCCCTCTCCCTACCACCTCTTTTAAGAACACACTTTGCTATTTACCGCAAAATTATAAACATACTTTACACACCAATTTACTTTTTTTTTCATTAATAACGTGCAACAGAAATCTTCCTCTCTCCTTCCCTGAGCTCCCCTAAAATAAATCATCCAAAGCTCTCCACCACTGGGGTGTGCCTCACATCATGTTCAGTCAGGCCTGTTGTAGACAAATTGATGGAAATTGATCGCTGTGAACAACTCCATTATTGTTGTAATATGCGGCTACCAGGATGGTAGAAGGTGAACGAGATGCATTTTTTGGTCTAGGAATTCCTATGTTCCTATCTCTTTCTCTTTCACCTTCAATCCCTTTTCTCAACAGATATCAATTTAGTTCTCTTTTAAAGGTGTAAATTGATTACAAATCAGCTCCCTTCTCTGGGGGTCTGTTCCACATGTTCCTCTGGGAGGGCATCTAGTTTCCAACCTTGCTCCAGGCTTGTGAATGTTGTCCTTGGTTCTTCCAATCCTATGCGCCAAGCTTGCTTACTTCAATCTTGTCCATACCTTTCATTATTTTGAAGATCTGCACCATATCTCATAGAATCTTACAGCACAGAAGGAGGCCATTCGGCCCATCGTGCCTGTGCCGGCTCTTTGAAAGAGCTCTCCAGTTAGTCCCACTCCCCTGCTCTTTCCCCAAAGCCCTGCACATTTTTTCCTCTTTGGCTTTTCTTCAGCAAAAATAAGCTTAATTGTTTGACCTTTTCCTCATAATATAGTCCCCTAAAGCCTGGAATCATCCGAGTCACTTTTCTCGGAACCCTTTCTAATGCTTCTATTTCCTGCCAAACTGCACGCCATACTCTAGGACTGGTCTCAGCACTGACCTGTACAGTGTCCATACCCTAGTACCCAATTTACTTTATTGCTAATTGTCTCACACTCATCTGATCACTCCCAAATGCTTTCCCTTCCCAGCCTCTAGCAATGGAACCCCTTTGTTGGGCTTTTTTTTTGTTTATAAGTACTTCGGATGGTTAATCCTTCCCTGATTTTTATTTGTAATTGTTGCCCTTTAAGGGGAGGCACTTGTACTCCTGGGGGAGTTGGGATTAACCCTGTCCCATGATGGCCAACAGCCTTTTTTGAAATCAGACTATTTCATGTTAAACAGAGTTAGCGAGTGAGTGATTAAGGGGTATCAGTTTTTGGAACCAGACCAATGGGCTGCAGGGTCTTCACTGGTCAGTCACTTCTTATGTTCCTATGCATTCTTGCTTTTTCTGATATGCTTAGCTTACATTTATGAAGGTGGATCCCGGCATTCCACACAGCTCCAGGCATTCCTCACGGATCCCAGCCTTCTTCAGCGATGCTTGTGGATCCCAGCGTTCCTCAAAGGCCTCAGAGATACATGTGTTATTTTCAGTTCTTGGGTTGGAACTGAATTAGAGTAATTGATGCTAACTGACCTGAGTTTGCTTATTGACCAAGTGTCCAATCTGGTTCATAGAATCGTAGAATGGTGACAGCCCAGAAGAATGCCATTCGGCCCATCGAGCCCATGCCAACTCTCAGCTAGTCCCACTCCCTCGCCCTTTCCCCGTAGCCCTGCAAAATGTTTTCCTTCAGATACTTATCCAACTCCCTTTTGAAAGATAAGATTGAGTCTGCCTCCACCACCCTTTCAGGCAGTGCATTCCAGATCCTAACCACTCGCTGCGTAAAAAAGTTTTTCTGACGTCACCTTTGGTTCTTTTGCCAATCACCTTAAATCTGTGTCCTCTGGTTCTCGACCCTTCTGCCAATGGGAACAGTTTCTCTCTATCTACTCTGTCCAGACCCCTCGTGATTTTGAACACCTCGATCAAATCTCCTCTCAATCTTCTCTGCTCCAAGGAGAACAACCCCAGCTTCTCCAGTCTATCAATGTAACTGAAGTTCCTCATTCCTGGAATCATTCTCATAAATCTTTTCTGCCCCTTCTCTAAGGCCTTCACATCCTTCCTAAAGTGCGGTGCCCAGAATGGAACACAGTATTCCGGTTGGGGTCGAACCAGTGTTTTATGCAGGTTCATCATAATTTCCACACTTTTGTACTCTATGCCTCTATTTATGAAGCCCAGGATCCCGTAAGCCTTTTTAACTGCTTTCTCAACCTGCCCTGCCACCTTCAATGATTTGTGCACACATACCCATCTGTAGATGGCCACTGCAGACAACTAGTGGAGTAAATTATGCGAACAGTCCCTGGACACGCGACACTGATTTCTGACACTCATAACAGAGTCAGAAAGCTGTAACAGAGTAAATAAGTAGTCAATGTTGATTATAATTAAGGTAACGAGTTGTTATGTTTAGTTTCAGGGAATGTAAATATGGTTGCTATCCTAGTTAAGTCATTAGTTTCAACTTAATATTGTCTCCGAATTCCTGGGAGATTTAGAGGTAGCCCTGCTCTGTCTCTGTAATGTCCATTTTGGTTTTATTTTCTGAGGTTCGAAAGGTAGGGGTACAGTTCAGAACCCCTAGATCAGGCAATCTCCATGGTGATTACCTCGCTCGTTCTAGCACCCAAAGGAGAAACTGCCTCCATCATCCCAATGACTACTATAACAACACACAAACAAAGGACCTGATAAAGTGAGGGAGATCCTGAAGGGATATCTGTCACCCTTCAACTACAAGAGGAGGATTAATGATTTAACAAAAATTGGGCTTAACCCTAAATAATCTGAAACGTGTGTGGGTATGAGACAGGCTAGGAAACAAAATACTACTTTATTATTGAAACCGAGATGAACAAAAATTCTAAAGTATACATCCCAACGGGACTGTGCTACACAGGTTTCTAGAAATATGAAGGGATGTGAAAACTTCCTTGCTATTCCTAACTCTCTGCCTCTTAGTTGTATAATCAAAGGTTTTCCTGTATCCACCCACGTGCTCGCATTGGCTGCTGTCCAGACCCAAGCTCCCCTCGATCAGCCTTCCTCCAGCTCTGCTTTATGCTCTTTCCCTCTCCCACCTCCTCCTTCCTTCAACTCCCTTTTTATCCCCTAAGCGCCTCCTTTTTTCTTTTATCAACATTTCCCCCCCACCCCCCACCCAATCTTATCCTACTGCACAGATGAGCTTTCCCCTGCTGCCACCACCACAGCACAGCTCACTTGTTAATGAGCTCACCTTCCCTCTGCTTCACCATCAGAGCTCAGTGTCATTCGCAACTCCTCAGATAATGAAGCAGTCTGTGCCCGCATGCAACAAGACCTGGATGACATTCAGGCTTGGGCTGATAAGTGGCAGGTAACATTCGCGCCACACAAGTGCCAGGCAATGACCATCTCCAACAAGCGAGAGTCTAACCACCTCCCCTTGACATTCAACGGCATTACCATCGCCGAATCCCCCACCATCAACATCCTGGGGGTCACCATTGACCAGAAACTTAACTGGACCAGCCACATAAATACTGTGACAACAAGAGCAGGTCAGAGGCTGGGTATTCTGTGGCGAGTGTCTCACCTCACGACTCCCCAAAATCTTTCCACCATCTACAAGTCACACACCATCCTGACTTGGAAGTATTTCGCTGTCCCTTCATCTTCGCTGGGTCAAAATCCTGGAACTCCCTCCCTAACAGCACTGCGGGAGTACCTTCACCACACGGACTGCAGTGGTTCAAGAAGGCGGCTCACCACCACCTTCTCAAGGGCAATTAGGGATGGGCAATAAATGCTGGCCTTGCCAGCGACGCCCACATCCCAGGAACGAATATTTAAAAAAAACCTTTCGCCCCCCCCCACCACTCCTTCACCAATTCTCTCTAGCTCCCAACTCCCCCTCCTTTGGGACTTGCACCAATCATGGCACTGCTGCCCTGCTAAACAACTCCCTCAATTCAGTTTCCAACACCCTCGTCCCAACCAAGTCAGTCACCATCTCTCATTAAAATCCATCCATGGGGTCTCTGGATTGAGTTGGATCAAGGTGACATGCCTGGCAATGGAAGATTGGAACTGACTCAAGCCTCCAAAGCAGATTTGTTAATCTGATACCCAAGCCAGGCAGGTTGACGGGACTCTGGGGTACTGATGACCGTTGACCAACCAGCCTGGCTCGTTAATGGGACCTGGTGGGGGGTTACAGATCTGCCATTGGAGGCTGGTCAAACTCCCACAATCTCTGCGCATAGTTAGTCCCTATGCATTGGCCAAAGCTCTCTGGATTTATGCTAATGTGATTTGGCCCTATGGGCAGAATTTGTGCACTTTATATTGGGCAAAGTGGAACTCCTTGTGTGGATTTCACAGTAATTTGGCTCAGATGTGAATAAACATGGGGATTGATTTCTATCAGACACCCAGCTGATCACAAAAATGCTGAATCCTCCCTATGAGCTGACGTAACGTGGCAGTATATACTGTGTTCTTGATTCCCTTACAATTCTGCTTTCAAGCTGCAATGTAAACCCCTTCATAATGTATGCAACACTTATATCTTTGTAAATCAGAGGGCCATTTCTCAGTAAAACCACCTCTTCCTGTAAGCTGACCTAATAACACCTTTGTCCCATTTGAACACACCTTGTGTGCCATCATATGTCCCTGAGTTGCGCACGCAAAGCCAGTGGTAACAGCAATAGCTAACGGCAGAAGTGGAAGCAAAAAATTCCAGTGGAAAAGCTGTGTGGAACAATGAAGCAAGTTAAACGCTGTCTGTTAGAAGGAGTTACATTTGAGGCAGCAGCACTGCTTTGGATTCAGGTGGACTATGAAACTGATCAAAATTCACCCAACTTTCTCGTGTGCTTTGGTCATTGTTGTCTCAAATCAACTTTTTTTTTTTTTATTGTCATTGTTAGTGCACAAGTGCAGTACAACGAAATGTAGGCTTGCGGCTCCCGAGAGTGTACATTTGGATTAAGACATTTTAAACATTCAACATACATTTGGCTTGTAGTATATTACAGGTAGACTATCCTTTATCCGAAAACCTCGGGACCAGCCGAGTTTCGGATAAAGGAGAATTTCGGATTTCGGAAGGTGGGTCGGCGGGGGGTCGTGCGCACGACTTACGCTGACGCTCAGCGTAAGTCAGTCGGGGTCGGGGCCGGCGGGGTACGCGGGGGGGGGGGGGGGTCGGCGGTTGTCGGGGCTGGCAGGGTCCGCGGGGGGGTCGGCGGTTGTCGGGGCTGGCGGGGTCCGCGGGGGGGTCGGCGGTTGTCGGGGCCGGCGGGGTCCACGGGGGGGTCGGCAGCTGGCGGGGTCGGCGGTTGTCGGGGCTGGCGGGGTCGGCGGTTGTCGGGGCTGGCGGGGTCCGCGGGGGGGTCGGCGGTTGTCGGGGCTGGCGGGGTCGGCGGTTGTCGGGGCCGGCGGGTCCGCGGGGGGGGTCGGCGGCTGGCGGGGTCGGCGGTTGTCGGGGCTGGCGGGGTCCGCGGGGGGGTTGGCAGTTGTCGGGGCTGGCGGGGTCGGTGGTCGGCGGGGTTGGCGGTTGTCGGGGCTGGCGGGGTCGGCGGTTGTCGGGGCTGGCGGGAGGGTCGGCGGGGGGTCGTGCGCACGACTTACCCTTTATCCGAACTTCCGCAACCGGAACCCTCTAAAAACCGAAGGTTTTTTCGTTCAGCATAAGTCGTACGCACGACTTACGCTGAACGAAAAAACCTTCGGTTTTTAGAGGGTTTCGGTTTTCGGAAGTCCGGATAAAGGGTAATCTACCTGTAACATAAACATAACCATAATAAAGTCTCTGTCTCTACCTTGTGCTGATCAGCAAATCATACACTGCAGTGCTGACAACGGTCTCGGTCTGTAATCGGTGTCATCGTAACACAGCTATCAGTGCTGTTCCGATGGTCTGTGATATAAAAAAGGGATGGAAAGTACAAACTTACAATTGAGAGATTCAAAGAAATAAACCTTTAGAGTGCATCACTCGAAGATAAAGTGAGCCACTTAGTTTCTCTGAACAATCCCCACATCTTAAGAGTCATTGCTTTCCCTTAGGTTGGAATGGTGAGCCGGCGGTGACCCAGTTAGAATATCTTGCTTCCTATTACCTGGACAGGTTGTTATCCAATTTACAAAGAACTCTATAATCCCATGAATCTTTACTTCAGTCCTAAGTCTTTTGTGAGGAGCCTCAACAAATGCTTTCTGAAAATGCAGACACAAAACCAACAGCATTTCCAACAGCCCCTAACCTAGCTCTTGCATCCTCAAGGAATTCCTGGTTATTGTGAAGCCTTATTCCTTTCATTTATTGCTATTACCCTTTATCCTCTCGAATCACCTCCTTTAAAGGAGGCTGAAGTATTTTCTTGTTATAGATGTCCCAGGATCATGCATTTCAACTTTCCTGAAGACTGGAATTACTTTCCGGGGATAATTGTAGCCTAGCTCGCCGGGCAGGCACCCCACGGGAAGGGACGGGGCGCGGCTTTACACCCCGTCCAATATTACTCCACACTGACTTCAATGGAGAGTGAAATCTGGCGGGGTGTAGACCAGAGTTGCACCCGATCCCATTGGGTTAGGTTAAAATTGCCCCCTACATGTTTTCCATTTTATATAACTTGTATTTTCTCCCCATCGCTCGGGTCACTCACTGACCTTGTGCCAATAGGCAGCCTGCTTGCTGGCTTCTGCTGATGGTGCTCAGAACTGGACGCTGGGAGACATGTGACAATGGCCCAGTGTTTGTGCTTCATCTGCTGATCTTTCTCTACCTTCCAACAACGACACGACAGAAATTGGGAACTCAGGGATGGTTTTTTGGCTCATCTTCCACCTTTGAAAGAACTTTGCAAAACTGCCCGTATAGCATTGCTTCTGCCCTCACGTCTCTTGGAACTTACAGTAGTATTCTTTCTGGGCCTGCCTCCTCCTCAATCTTGGTCCCAATTTGTTAATGACATCTGTGATTTCAGCTGTAGCCCCTCCCGACTCAGTCACAGGACTGTGAACACTACCACTGCCAGCCCTAGTCAATACAGAGGCCAAAAAACCATTTAACAGTCCACTCATGACATAGGCCTCTCCCATAGTCTCATTCAGTTAAATTCTTTGCTCTGATCATACCCTTTTGCATTGTAATTTGATTTAACATTCTGCATTTGGCAGTCGGCGCCATTACATTTAGGAACATAGGATACATAGAACCAGAGGGGAGAAGAGGACAATCTTTTTTACGCAGCGAGTTGTGATCTGGAATGCACTGCTTGGAAGGGCAGTGGAAGCAGATTCAATAATAACTTTCAAAAAGGAATTGGATATGTACTTGAAAAAGAAACATTTGCAGGGCAATGGGGAAAGAGTGGGACTAATTGGCGAGCTCTTTCAAAGAGCCGGCACGATGGGCCGAATGGACTCCTTCTGTGCTGTGTGATTACATGAACAAAACGTAGTGTAAGAGAATTTGGAATGGGGAAATACCTTTAATGCAGGTGATAAAGTGTGACGTGAAACAAGAGAATTTATTGCTTTTAGACCAATATGGGCTCAATAATGCTTTCCTGTGGCAAACTCCTTTATGAATATATAAAATGGGGTAAAAGACTTGCAAAGACTTATCTGTCAGGGCTTCTCACTTCAGGGGCAGTGAATTGTTACTGAGAACCTGACTTTAAGCATTGTGGAATGGTCAGCTTCTCAGCATCTAATTTTCGTGCAATTCAGTTATAAATTTGTTGAGGCCCGACAAGAGGCCTTGGAAGCTAATTGAATGTAGAGATGGATTTGTCGCTGAAATTCTCAGAAATCAAACCAAGATTCCACAAACTGCGCACTAGCAGCAAACAGGCTCACCCTACTCACTGAGATATGGGTGAGTCATCAAGTGTTCTCTTATGTTCATTCAGTTGCATAGAATCATAGGATAGTTACAGCACAGAAGGAGGCCATTCGGCCTGTCGAGCCCATGCCGGCTCTCTGCAAGAGCACTTCAGCTAGCCCCACTCCCTCGCCCTTTCCCCGTAGCCCTGCAATTTTTTTTTCTTTCAGATACTTATCCAACTCCCTTTTGAAAGCCGTGATTGAATGTGCCTCCACCACCCTTTCAGGCAGTGCATTCCAGATCCTAACCACTCGCTGAATAAAAAAGTTCATTCTTATGTCACCTTTGGTTCTTTTGCCAATCACCTTAAATCTGTGTCCTCTGGTTCTCGACCCTTCTGCCAATGGGAACAGTTTCTCTCTATCTACTCTGTCCAGACCCCTCATGATTTTGAACACCTCTATCAAATCTCCTCTCAATCTTCTCTGCTCTAAGGAGAACAACCCCAGCTTCTCCAGTCTATCCACGTAACTGAAGTCCCTCATCCCTGGAAGCATTCTCGTACATCTTTTTGCACCCTCTCTAAGGCCCTTCACATCCTTCCTAAAGTGCATTGCACAGAATTGGACACAATACTCCAGTTGAGGTTGAACCAGTGTTTTATAAAGGTTCTTCATAATTTCCACGCTTTTGTACTCTATGCCTCTATTCCTGAAGCCCAGGATCCCGTAAGCTTTTTTAACCACTTTCTCAACCTGCCCTGCCACCTTCAATGATTTGTGCACAAATACCCCCAGGTCTCTCTGTTCATGCACCCCCTTTAGGATTGTACCCTTTAGTTTATATTGCCTCTCCTCGTTTTTTCTATCAAAATGTATCGCTTCACATTTTTCTGCGTTAAATTTCATCTGTCCACCCATTCCACCAGCCTGTCTGTGTCCTCTTGAAGTCTATCACTAACTTCCTCACTGTTCACTATACTTCCAAGTTTTGTGTCATTTTGCAAATTTTGAAATTGTGCCCTGTACACCCACATCATTAATATATATCAAGAAAAGCAGTGGTCCTAGAACTGACCCTTGGGGAAACACCACTGTATACCTTCCTCCAGTCCGAAAAACAACCATTCACCACTACTCTCTGTTTCCTATTACTTGGCCTATTTCATATCCATGCTGCCACTGTCCCTTTTATTCCATGGGCTTCAACTTTGCTGGCAATGTGGCACTTTGTCGAACGCCTTTTGGAAATCCATGTACACCACGTCAATCGCAATGCCCTCATCAACCCTTTCTGTTACCTCATTAAAAAACTCGATCAAGTTGGTTAAACACTATTTGCCTTTAACAAATCTGTGCTGGCTTTCCTTAATTAATCCACACGTAGGTCTCCTTTTTGGTCCCTAATCGGCCCTTCCCCTCCTCTTACTACCTGTTTACTATTTATATGCCTATAGAAGACTTTTGGATTACCTTTTATGTTGGCTGCCATTCTATTCTCATACCCTCTCTTTGCCCCTCTTATTTTCTTTTTCACTTCTCCTCTGAACCTTCTATATTTAGCCTGATTCTCAGATGTATTCTCGACCTGACATCTGTCATACATGCTCTTTTTCTGCTTCATCTTACTCTCTTTCTCTTTCATCATCCAGGGAGCTCTGACTTTAGTTGCCCTGCCTTTCCCTCTAGTGGGAATGTACCTCGACTGTACCCGAACTATTTCCTCTTTTAAGGCAGCCCATTGTTCCATTACAGTTTTGCCTGCCAATCTTCGATTCCAGTTTACCCGGGCCAGATCCGTTCTAATCCCACTGAAATTGGCCTTCCTCCAGTTAAACATTTAAACTCTAGTTTGCTCCCTGTCCTTTTCCATAGCTAATCTAAACCTTATGATACAATGATCACTGTTCCCTAAATGTTCATCTACTGACACTTGCTCCACTTGACCTACCTCATTCCCCAGAACCAGATCCAGCAATGCCCCCTCCCTCGTCGGGCCAGAAATGTACTGATCAAGAAAGTTCTCCTGAACACACTTTGGAAATTCTTCCCCCTCTCTGCCCTTTACACTATTACTATCCCAGTCTCTGAGGATAGTTGAAGTCCCCCATTATCACTACTCTATAGTTCTTGCATCTCTCTAATTTCTCTGCAAATTTGCTCCTCCATATCTTTCCCACTAGTTGGTGGCCTATAGAGTACACCTAGTAGTGTCATGGCAGCTCTATTATTTCTTAACTCTAGCCATATAGATTCTGTCCTTGACCCCTCCAGGACAGCCTCTCTCTCCAGCACTGTAACATTCTCCTTGACCAATACTGCCACACCACCTCCTATCTTTCCTTCCCTATCTGAACACCCTATATCCAGGAATATTTAATACCCAATCCTGCTCTTTTTTTGAGCCAGGTCTCCGTAATTGCCCCGACATCATATTCCCATGTGACTATTTGTGCCTGCAGCTCACTTACCTTGTTTACTGTGCTTCGTGCGTTCACATACATACACTGTAAACCCATCTTAGTCCATCCTGTATTCTCTCTTAGTTTGACCCCACCTAATACCTTACTATTTCTTACTTTAGTGCTCTCTGCCTCTCCCAATCCTTTGTGCCCTTTGTTTCTCCTTTCGAATGCTACATCCTGGTGCCCATCCCTCTGCCAACTTAGTTTAAACCCTCCCCAACAACACTAGCAGACCTCCCCATGAGGATATTGGTTCCGGCTCTGTTGAGGTGCAACCTGTCCGGCCTGTACAGGTCCCACCTCCTCCAGAACTGGCCCCAGTGCCCCAATGGAATCTGAAGCCCTCGCTCCTGCACCATCTCTCCAGCCACGCATTCATCTGCTTAATCCTCCTATTTCTATACTCACTCGCACGTGGCACTGGGAGTAATCCGGGGATTACTACCTTTTGAGGTCCTGATTTTTAATCTCTTTCCTAGCTCCCTAAAATCTGCCTGCAGGACCTCATCCCTCTTTCTACCTATGTCGTTGATACCGATATGGACCGCGAACTCTGGCTGTTCACCCTGCCCCCTCAGAATGTTCTGCAGCTGCTCAATGACATCCTTAACCCTGGCACCAGGGAGGCAACATACCATCCTGGAGTCACGTCTACGGCCACAGAAACGCCTATCTGCTCCCCTAACTATTGAATCCCCTACTATTATTGCTTTCCCTATCTTCATTCTCCCCACCCTGTACAGCAGAACCACCCGTGGTGCCATGGACTTAGCTCTGGCTGTACTCCCCAGAGGAGCCATCGCCCTCACCCAGTACTCGGAACAGAATACTGGTTGGTGAGTGAGATGCACTCAGGGGACTCCTGCACTACCTGCCTGATCCTCCTCTTCTGTGGCGGTCACCCATTCCCACTCTGCCTGCGCACTCCTTAGCTGCGGGGTAACCACCTCCTGAAATGTGCTATCCATGTAGCCCTCAGCCTCATGGATGCACCACAGTGACGCCAACTGCTGTTCAAGCTCCGAAACATGGAGCTCGAGCTCCTCCAGCCAACGACACCTCCTGTACACATGGTTGTCCAGGAGTTCCCACACGGCACAGGATGTGCATTCCGCTGGACCGAGCTGCTCTGTCATGTCTTTATTTATTCAACTATTAACTAACTTTACAGAAACTTAAGACTAAGATGTATCAAATTCAAGTTATTAATGTAATATATTAACAGTTACTAATTTAATATAGTATTGACAGTTACTATTTAATATAGTACAGGAAACTCTTTGGTATCCGGCACCGACGGGACCAGGATGGTGCTGGTTGATTAAAAAAAAATTCCGGATAACGGAGAGGTATATCTACCGAGACTGTTTTTAACAAACAAAAATAAAAAAAATCAAGAAATGTGCAATATAATTGGGTACTCACCTACAAAATGTTGTGTTAAGTGGATGGTGGAAGATGCTTGATTAAGTACAGTAATGCCAGTTGAGGGTAATCCATAACTCTTTAATTACTTAACAGTAAAACAAAACTTATAAACGACTGTATACTGTAGTTTTCGGAGTGAGAATTGTGCCGATTATTAGAGAGGTCAGGTGCCGGTTAAACGAGAGTTTCCTGCATTGACAGTTACTAATCCCCAGGCTCCTGCTTTATCCCTAACCAGCTATTTAACCCCGGCCCCTAACTTAAAGAGAAAAAAGGTGTGATCTTTACCAACCAATCATTTACCAGCTATCCTGTGATGTCACTCTGTTTTTTTGAATCGCCACTCAGCTCCCTTTATGCTGCTGCCGCTGTCGCCGCTCCCGCTCAGGTCCACGCTCTGTCCTGGGCCTTCTCCGCCTCTCCCTTTATGCTGCTGCCTCCGCTCCCGCTCAGGTCCGCACTCTGTCCTGGGCCTTCTCCGCCTCTCCCTTTATGCTGCTGCCTCCGCTCCCGCTCAGGTCCGCGCTCTGTCCTGGGCCTTCTCCGCCTCTCCCTTTATGCTGTTGTCGCCGCTCCCACTCAAGTTCGCATTCTGTTTAAGAGCTTTGCGACAGTTTACTAAGTTAAAGGCGCTATATAAATGCAAGTTGTTGTTGGTACTGTGCTATTTATATTGTTTTCTATCATAAATGTTAGTCGAAAAAATTAAATCCTCTTGTTCTATGCAAAATACTATTTTTTAGTAAGAGGGCGTGCATGGGAAGAGGCAGGGCTCAACAAAACAAGTTTGGGAACCTCCAGTTTACAGCAATTTGTTCCTCCCAGGTTTGGTACAGTTTGACCAGTTTTGAATGGCAGTGTTCTTCGGTCTTTGGAACCTACCTCAGTTTGGTTCCATTCAACTCGTCCTTGTTTTCCAATCTGTGCCATCGTCCAGGTTCAAGATTTGGGTCAAATGTTATGGATACTTCCCAGAGATGCACACAACACTTGTCTGTGTTTCTTGATGTCGCACAGCTTTCAAAGGGGCAAGTCCTGCACCAAGCTCTGCGGAAAGGCTCAATGTGACTGATATCCTGTAAGACTATTCCGACTACAGGGGTAGTCCAGGTCTTGTTTCCCCAGCCATAGAGCAACCTTGAATTCTGGCCTTGAGAAATGGCAAATGGCCTAGCTGCAAATCAACAGAAGGAAGGGAATGACTTGTGGGAATAGTCGGTGAAAGATGTGCTGGCCAAATAACATTCTGCATTATCTCATGGGTTCATGGAGAAGGATACCTGGTTTTGGGCTCCAAATTCCATTCAGTAGCATTGGTCACAAACCTACTTAACTTTGGTTTTGCATTTGGCTGTGATCAGTCGACACCCATTAAACATGGCAGTGAAGTGCCCACCCCTTCAGAGAACACTGGCAATGTTACCATACCAAGTGGCACACACTGCCATTCAAAGCAGTCCATTTTGAGCTGGCACCAATCGTGGAAGTGATCCGACACTACAGACGCAGAATGAGAAATCCTGGTTCTGACCAGTAATTCCCGGCATTGGCTGATTTCCCACAAGCTTCTGGCAGAGGTACCTCCCCTCGAAGAATGCCAGAAAGACTCCTTCAAGTATATGGCATCAGCTACATCTAGTCTTGCTGAACAGATGGCTTTTTTCTCCAATTAAAAACCATCACAATCCCATTGTTACCAGCAATTGGGACTGGAATTCTTCCCACTTGCCTCCAGATAATCCTCCAAGCTTATGTGGTAACAGGTACAGTGGTCCTGGGACCACTCTGTGCTGGTAAACGGCACAGTTTTAGGTGGTTAAACTCTAGCAGTACCCCACTGGGGGGTGTCTAGACCATGGCTCATGCCATCCTATGCCTCTGCTCTCTGGACATGGGCCAGTGGGTTGTGGTCTACTCGACATTGTGTGGATTGGTTTGGAGATGCTTAAGCAGGTTGTTTGGTTTCCACAACTGTCGGACTCCTGGTTGACCAAAAAGAATTGGGCAGCACCAGTCCCTACTGTCCAGCAGGCATTGAATCGTAACACCGCTACAGGCCCCTTACTGCTGATGCCTGAACCCCTCATTTCTGAGCTTCCAGATGTTTATCCATCATCTTTGAAGATGAGCAGGCTGAAGGAAGGAAGGAGGGAGGAGGAGTACAGCTGCCTGGGGTCTCAACAGACGGAGCTGGGCTCCAGCGTATCTTTGTCCTTGACTCTTGAATTTCCTTTGAGGAGTACAATCCTCGCATCACTGCCTGGCCAGGCCTCCAGGTGCCGGGGAGTCTAGCTGTCTGTACAGACTCTGTTATGGATCTGGTATGTGTATCAGCTGAATGTTGGCTTTTCTTTCTATGTGGCCAGTCTGTGGAACTATTTGGGAGTGTGTGACTCATGCTGTTGCTTTGCCATCGAGACCTGATAGTTACATAGGGTTCCTGTGGCAACACAGGAAGTCCTGTTCCTGCAGCCCATTGAAAACCTTTCAGTTTTCCAGGTGCAAAGTATGGGAAATAACCCACACTAGCTGAGATATCTATCTTCTATTGGATAGTGAAAGAATTGATGCATAAAGCAGGTGGGTCTGTGCCCGTACGACTCTCCAGATGTTTAAGGGTGCTGGGTAAGGTTTATTAATAAGTCAGCTACCCAAATTAGCAGTTATACTGGGTTTTATGGCATGAGTTCTAGAATATAAAAATTGAGATGTAATGGTGAATCTATATAAAACCTTAGTAAGATCACAGTTGGAGCACCGTGTGCAGTTTTGGTGAATTTTGATCAGTTTCATAGTCGACCTGAATCTAAAGCAGTGCTGCTGCCTCAAATACAACTCCAAACACTAATGGAAGGATGTTGAGGTGAGGCAGCACAGCACGTGCAGCGCAGATTCACTAAGATACTACCTGGTATGAGGAAATACAAATCCAAAGACTTGGAAAATTGGGGCTGTTTTCATTTGAACAGAGGAGATTACAGGGCGATTTAATAGAGGTGTTTAAAATATTATGCAACAATTCATTTAAAGGGGATCGCAGGGCACAAAGTGGGACAGATGTTATGAGAGATGACAAAAGGCAGGGTTGAAGAGGTAGGTTTTGAGCAAGACTTAGGTTCCCAGCCCCCTGTCACCCATAAGTGTGGGCCCAGAACGGAGAGAAACAAAGCTGAAAGTGCAAGTTAGAAAAGTAGTCAACAAAACTAGTAGGAGGCAGAAACAAAGGCCAACAGTAAAGAGGGTCAAAGTGCAGAAAAATATTAAAAGTTGAAGGCACTTTATCTAAATGCACATAGCATTCGCAACAAGGTGGATGAATTATTGGCACAAATAGAAGTAAATGGGTATGATGTAATATCCATTACAGAGACATGGTTGCAGGGTAACCAAAGCTGGGAACTGAATGTTCCAGGGTACTCAGCATTTAGGAAGGACAGACAAAAAGGAAAAGGAGGTGGCGTAGCACTGTTAATAAGGGATGAAATCAGTACGGTAGAGATAAAAGATCTTGGCTCGGCAGATCGTGATGTAGAACTGGAATCAGTTTGGGTGGAGCTAAGAAACAGCAAAGGGCGGAAAACATTGGTGGGATGTGTATAGGCCACCAAACAGTAGTGGTAATGTAGGGCACAGTATCAATCAAGAAATTAGAAGTGCATGTAACAAGGGCAATACGGTAATCATGGGGGACTTTAATCTACATATTGACTGGGCAAATCAAATTACCACTAATGGTGTGGAGGACGAATTCTTGGAATGCATGCGAGATGGTTTCCTGGATCAGTATGTGGAGGAACCAACCAGGGAACAGGCTATTCTGGATCTGGTACTGTGTAATGAGAAAGGGCTAATCAATAATCTTGTGGTAAAGGGGCCTTTAGAGACAAGTGACCATAATATGATTGAATTTTACATTAAGTTTGAGAGTGATGTAGTCCAATCTGAAACTAAGGTCTTCAATCTAAACAGAGGAAACTACAAGGGTATGAGGGACAAGTTGGCCATGGTAGATTAGGAGACTACACTAAAAAGGTATGAAGGTGGACATACAATGGCTAACATTCAAGAAAAGAATGCATAATTTGCAACAAACATATATTCCTTTAGGGCATAAAAACCCAAAAGGAAAAGTGATCCAACCATGGCTAACAAAAGAAATTAAAGCTAGTATTAAGTTAAAGGAGGAAGCTTATAAAGTTGCCAGAAAAAGCAGTCAGCCTGAGGATTGGGATCTTTTTAGAAATCAGCAAAGGGGGACCAAGAAATTGATAAAGAAAGGGAAAATGGAATATGAGCACAAACTAGCAAAAAATATAAAAAAAGGATTGTAAAAGCTTCTATAGGTATGTGAAAAGGAAAAGAGTGGCGAAGGTAAATGTAGGTCTTTTACAGTCAGAGACGGGAGAATTTATAATGGGGAATGAGGAAATGGCAGAGAAATTAAATAAATACTTAGTTTCTGTCTTCACGGAGGAAGACACAAAAACCTCCCAGAAATACGAGAAAACCAAGGGTGTGGCGAGAATGAGGAACTTAAAGAAATTATTATTAGTAAAAAAAAACGGCACTAGCAAAATTAATGGGACTAAAAGTCGATAAATCCCAAGGACCGGATGACCTACATCTTAGAGTTTTGAAAGAGGTGGCCATTGGGATAGTGGACGCATTGGTTGTCATCTTCCAAAATTCTATAGATTCTGGAACGGTTCCTGCAGATTGGAGGATAGCAAATGTAACCCCGCTATTTAAGAAAGGAGGGAGAGAGAAAATGGGGAACTACAGACCTGTTAGCCTCACATCAGTAGTTGGGGAAAATGCTGGAATCTATTATAAAGGATGCAATAACTGGGCACTTAGAAACTAATAGTAAGATTGGGCAGAGTCAACATGGATTTATGAAAGGGAAATCCTGTTTGACAAACCTATTGGAGTTCTTTGAGGATGTAACTAGTGGAGTAGACAAAGGGGAACTGGTAGATGTGGTGTATCTGAATTTTCAGAAGGCCTTCGATAAGGTCCCACACAAGAGGTTGGTGATCAAAATTAGGGCACATGGAATTGGGGGTAATTACAGGGAGGAGGTCCAGCATCTCGTGAAGTGGTGCGCCGACAACAACCTGGCCCTTAACACCAAGAAAACAAAGGAAATAATCGTGGACTTCAGGAAGTCCAAAGGCGGAAGTCACACCCCCATCCACATCAATGGGGCGGAGGTGGAAAGGGTGGCCAGCTTTAAGTTCCTCGGAGTCCACATCACGGAAGACCTCTCCTGGTCCCTCAACACCTCCTCTCTGGTGAAGAAGGCCCAGCAGCGCCTATATTTCTTGAGGAGGCTGAAGGGATGTAATCTGTCACCCCCGATCCTCTCTAACTTCTACCACTGCACTATAGAGAGCATCCTGACAAACTGTATCACGGTATGGTACGGCAGCTGTAGCTCCCATGACCGGAAAGCCCTGCAGCGGGTAGTCAAAACTGCCCAACGCATTACCGGCACCCGTCTACCGACCATAGAACATATATATCAGAAACGCTGCCTACGGAGGGCATGGTCCATCATCAAAGACCCTACCCACCCCAGCCACAGTCTGTTCGCCCTCCTACCATCTGGAAGACGCTACAGATGCATTCGCACCCGTACGACCAGATTTAGGAACAGCTTCTTTCCCAGGGCTGTCATCCTACTGAACTCCACAAATAAACAATAAAGCCTGCACATCTGCCGATGCACTTTATTATGGTCATATTTATGCTAATATATATGTACAAATGTATGTTGAAATGTTTAAGTGTCCTAATCCAAATTGTACACTCTCGGGAGCCGCAAGCCTACATTTCGTTGTACTGCACTTGTGCACTAACAATGACAATAAAAGTTGATTTGATTTGATTTGAATATACTAGCATGGATTGAGAATTGGTTAACAGACAGAAAACAAAGAGTAGGGATAAACGGGTTTTTTTCAGGATAGCAGGCTGTGACTAGTGGGGGTCCCGCAAGGATCGGTGCTCTGGCCCCAGCTACTCACAATCTATATCAATGATTTGGATGAGGAGACTAAATGTAACATTTCCAAATTTGCTGATGATACTAAGCTAGGTGGCAGTGTCAGATGCGAAGAGGCTTCAAGGGGATCTCGACAGGCTCAGTGAGTGGGTGAGAACATGGCAGATGGAATATAATGTGGATAACTGTGAAGTTATCCACTTTGGTAGACAAAACAGAAAGGCAGAGTATTTCCTAAATGGTGAAAGATTGGGGAATGCAGATGCTCAAAGGGACCTGGGTGTCCTTGTACATGAGTCACTTAAAGTGAATGTGCAGGTGCAGCAAACCATTAGGAAGGCAAATATAATAATAATAATCAACTTTATTGTCATTGTTAGTGCACAAGTGCAGTACAACGAAATGTAGGCTTGCGGCTCCCGAGAGTGTACACTTAGATTAAGACATTTAAACATTCAAAATTCATTTGGCTTATAATACATTAACATAAACATAATAAAGTGCATTGGCAGATGTGCAGGCTTTAGTGTTTATTTGTGGAGTTCAGTAGGATGACAGCCCTGGGAAAGAAGCTGTTCCTAAATCTGGTCGTTCGGGTGCGAATGCATCTGTAGCGTCTCCCAGATGGTATGCTGGCCTTCATTACAAGAGGATTTGAGTACAGGAGTAAAGAAGTCTTACTCCAATTATATAGGGCCTTGGTGAGGCTACACCTGGAGTACTGTGTACAATTTTGGTCTCCTTACCTAAGGAAGGATATACTTGCCATAGAGGGAGTGCAACGAAGGTTCACGAGATTGATTCCTGGGATGGTGGGACTGTCGTATGAGAAGAGATTGAGTAAACTAGGCCTGTATTCTCTTGAATTCAGAAGAATGAGAGGGGATCTCATTGTAGCATACAAAATTATTACAGGGCTTGATAGGGTGGATGCTGGGAGAATGTTTCCCTTGGCTGGGGAGTCTAGAACCAGGGGCCACATCCTCAGGATAAAGGGTAGGCCATTCAGGACTGAGATGAGAAGAAATTTCTTCACAGAGGGTGGTGAATCTTTGGAATTCTCTACCCCAGAGGGCTGTGGAGGCTCAGTTATTGGGTATATTCAAAACAGAAGTCGATAGATTTCTGACTAGTAAGGGCATCAAGGGATATGGTGATAGGGCTGGTGAATGGAGTTGAGGCAGAAGATCAGCCATGATCTCATTGAATGGCGGGGCAGGCTCGAAGGGCCGAATGGCCTACTCCTGCTCCTATTTCTTATGTTCTTACATTGAGAGGTTTAGGGAGAGAGTTCGAGAACAGGGGCTCTGGCTGAAGGCTTCCCCATGATGGTGGAACAAAAGGATGGTAAGCACACAGTAAACCAGGGATAGAAGAATGGAGGATCTGTGTTGGGACATATGGCTGAAGAAGATTACAGAGGGACAGGGGCCATCTGAGGGATCTGAAATTGAGGACAAGGATTTTGAAGACAATGGGCTGGGAAATAGGGAGCCAATGGAAAAGTAGATAAGGATGGGTGAGTGGAAGTTTACACCAGGTGGGATATGAGCAGCAGAGTTCTGGGTGAATTGATATTTATGGAGAGTGAGGAGGGCACTGGAGAAATTAAGCCCTGAAGTGATGGTGTGGATGATGGTTTCAATTCTGGAGGTGAGGTTAGGAGTATGGTTGAAGGATTATTGAGAGAGAGGTGTGGACAGGCGTCGAAGGATTCAGTGTTGGGGGAGTGAGATTGGGGTGTGGGCAGGCGATGTTACAGGCATGAAAGTAGGAGATCTTAATGATGGCAGGATATAAGATTTGAAGGTCACCTCGGTTAAAAAGGACACAGATGTACACCTCAGTGAGCAGTCAGGAAGGAGATGAAAGTTTGGCCATTGTTGAGCTGAAAAAATGTGGCTCGTTCCTGACAAGTAATGTCACAGCAGCACCTGATCCTGATGTAGAATTCCAGCAGTGGGGACTGTGGACCGCTTTAAAAGACATGGGTTTTTCAGTGCAATGATAAAAGAAACAGTGCTCTGTGCACAAAAGTTAGAATCTCCCCTAATCTCGGGAGTGGAATTAAACCTTCGGGATTTGAATCGAATTCCGATGTGTACCAGAACTGCGTGAGGAATTTCGACAAAGCATTTTAAAATTAGAGGAGAGGGGAGGGCGAGGGGAATAAACAGATACCCTCGCACAGAGACGGAGTATTGGTTGAATGGCCTGTGACCGCTTGAAAAAGAAGCAGGAGATTGTTAAATGATGTAAAAGCTCATCTCCGTGAGGCATTGGAGAGAAGCATTAAAGAAATGAAGGTGGTGTGAATAGCTCTGGCAGCGAGAGGCCCACCCAAGGAATAGGTAATAAAATGCAGCGGGTTGTCTCGGCTCGCACGAGTGGCCACCTGCCAGAGGGTTCTTGGCGCTCGAGGGACCATACCACAACCTTCCGGGGTGGGGGGTGTACTTCTGGTCGTCGCACTGTGCTGATATATTCCATTGCAATTTACATTATCCATTGTATGTCCAGGGTGCTGAACGAGGGTTAGATTAATAGCTGATTGTGTGGCTGTCTTTCTGGTTCAGTTGTTGTCTCCACATTCGACCTCCCGCCCAGTCTGCCACCTGGATCTCTTCTGACCTGGTGATGTTAGAAATAGTTGGATTTCAATACACAGATTTTAATCAGGAGAGATCCACTGAAGCTCCTTGTTATAGAAGTGTTTCTTTAAGTGGGCCTTTTATTTATATGTAACGATCCATCTCTCTGTGGTAAAGATGTTGCGGTAAATGTTGCTTCATTGCTGTAATAGTCCTCTCTCGTGCTTGCACCATCCAGCCAAGCAATGCGTAGAATCATCGAGATTACAGCACAGAAGGAGGCCATCTGGCCAATTAGTTCTGTGGCAGAGCTAGCTCTTCAATGTAGCTATCTACTCTAATCCCACACTGCGTATCAGCAGATAGTGAAAGTAGCTGATACAGCCTCAGACTTCAGTGGAGTGTGTGACTGCTGAGCTGATCATGTGAAGCTGCTTCACTTTGTATCTGCGTTGCTTGTGAAACCTGTAAGGTTGTTTGGAATGCGATGGCTATTAGTTACAGTAGCTCACACAAACATTATAGGGGCCAATTCGCAAAGGGGAAAGCAAGTGTAGGGTGAATACACTTTGTTTAGAACAAAATGGATATAGTCAACAAATATTGAGGGACTTTTTTTTGTGAAAATGTCAAAACTTCCCTCCAACCTCGCACGAAGGCCACTTCGTTACTGCACCAGTGGGGAGGAGTCCTGGGGTGGCTCCAAGTAGAGTAATGCAAGTGGTGAATTTAGACCAGTGTGAGAGTGGGTCCAGACACACATGACCCTGGGAAACCAAGCCACTGGCTGGGTAAACAGAGTACTGGTGGAGAAGGAGCTTGTGACGCAGTGGGTGGAAGGGAGCGGGCTGGTGGCGCGGTGGGTGGGGGCTGGTGGCGCGGTGGGTGGGAGGGAGGGGGCTGGTGGCGCGGTGGGTGGGAGGGAGGGGGCTGGTGGCGCGGTGGGAGGGGGCTGGTGGCGTGGTGGGTGGGGGCAGGGGGCTGGTGGTGTGGTGGGTGGGGGCAGGGGGCTGGTGGCAGGGAGGGGGGGCGGGAGGGAGGGTGGGTGGGGGCAGGGGGCTGGTGGCGCGGTGGGTGGGGGCAGGGGGCTGGTGGGAGGGAGGGGCTGGTGGCGTGGTGCGTGGGAGGAGGGGAAGGGACAAGCACTTTGGTCGATGGGCGGTGGATGACGAGTGGTGAGATGGGTGGGAGGGTTCTGGCGATGGGATGGGTGGCGAAGGGAGTGTCGGTGGGTGCGAGCGGTGTGGCAGTGGGATAGGTGGTGGGGGGACTGGTGGTGGGATGGGTATGGAAGAGACTAAACGAGCGGAGAGGAGGAACTAGTGTACAGTGTAAATGTACAGGACTGTTGCCCATGAGGCTCATAGAGTGTTTATTCTGAAAGATCATCAGCATCACATGATGAACTCCTGACTATGTCCCTCCCCCTCTGGTAATGATTGCCACTGTAGAAAAGGGTAGTGGTGCTTGTGGGGAAGAAAAGCAGTGACGACCAGAGGGGAGGGAAGTGTTGACAGCGCCCGGGGCAAAGTGGCAGCAGCGTTGGGCAGGGCTGGATGTGAAGGAACGCTCTTGACTCGGAATATAGATTTTAAATAAACTCCTATTTAGTGTTATAAAACAGTTAGTTTAGGACAGCGACCAGTTGGCATGTCCTCAACCAATATACAACACACTGGAGCACTGTGTACACAGTATGTGCTGAAATCGAAATCTAACTACACAGAGATTATAAAACAGTTCAACCTGGATTGTGCAGGAAATCAAAAATGCTATTTAGGAGCCTTCACCTAACGTGTGAAACCCTGATCCCCGGCAACAGCATTAAGTTGTTTTCTGACTGGGAAAGTTATTTATAATTAAATTCTTGCGTTTTGTAGTCTTTTGCTAAAAATACACAAGGCAGAGGAAGAGAAGGCTGAATCTAGGATTAGATGGGAAATACAAAGCCAGTTCATTGAGTTTTGGATTGAATTAGTGGGTCACATCCAGACTTTTAGGATGTGAGTAAGCCAATCCCTGAATAAAACAACCCAGAGGATGGGGCAGGGAGGCCATGCTCAGAATAATGGGTGGTAGTTGCAAGCTCCCCCCTTTTCCTCATGTGTTTCCTATGGCAATTGTGACCTGCATCTGGCCTGGAGGCTTACACCGATAGCATCAGAAACAGGTGGTCACAGCTCCAGTGAGAGAGAGAAAAAAGTTTGAAGTTTAGCCGACACCCTTCATAACCTCTGGAGGGTTTCTGTGTGGGCAGCCTGCCAGTAAAGCTTTGTGAAGCACAGAGCAACCCCAAGAGGAGCTTCTACAGACTCTTCATACACAAACACAAATAAATCTCCCCGGCTTGTGAACCCTGCAGCTCTGTATAAATCAGCCGAAAGCTGGAGTTCACTTCCACCAGCCGCTGTATGGGACTTGGCACACCTTCCCCTTGGCCTTGCTGTGTGCATCCTGTGTCCTGCGCACCACACGGCGCAGACTGCTAATGGGACGTGACAAGCTGCACAACAGCCTCTTGGCTGCCAGACTGCGATGGGGTGAAGCTGAGAGAATGGGTAGGCAGCAACTCCGCAGACTGACTGCTTCGCGGCACTTCCACTCCTGCCCTGCCTTTTAACCCTTTCCCCGCTACAGGGCGTGTGTCTGCACCTCATTCAGAAATGACAGCACAGCATTGGAAACTTTCCACTGCGCAGGCTCCCGCTCGAGTTTTGTTCTCTGGTACAACACTGCAGGGTCTCAGAAAAAAATGGCAAAACGCTGCAAGGCATTTCATGCTTCTTAGAAAGTGAAGTGTTTGGAGCCTTAAGAAGTTAACCTGTCCATCTCTGGGCAGCAGCAAACGGTATAATTAACAAAGGAAAAGCTGCCAATGTTAGAAGTACACGGCAGGTCAGTCAGCACCCATAAAGAGACAAGACAGGCCGGTAACATTTGGGCGTGTACCCTTCACCACAACTATCACATTAAACCTTTATTCCTTAATCATTATTCTTCAATGGGAAAAAATTATTTCATTTGACCAGTAAAAACTCCTCCACATGTGCTGGTTTTAGTAACACGCCATGAATAAAGCGCTTAATATTTTAGCTGTGACTCCAGTTAAAACCTATTGGTTGTTTTTCCATTATTTGGGCTGTAAAGGTTGTGGAGGAAGTGTTGTATCACAGGGCAGCCATTTGTATCTGGGCAGCATCAACTGGAGCATAACGCCACCTTCCTGTGGGGTGGGGGTGGGGGCGTCGGTGTGTGTCAGGGTATAGCCACTGTCCCCGGGAGGGGGAGGAGGCAAATCTAAAGCTGTCGCCACCGTTCCATAGAGGTGTATTTGAAGGCACAACTGCTATGTTGCGCAGGATGTATTTAAAGTTACAGCCACTGCGCTGTGGGGTGGTTTATTTAAAGGTACAGTCCCTGTCCTTTTTTAGGGGGCAATTGTTTTGTTCCCTTACTCCCCTCTAGAGTTTCCCGGCACTGTTGATCACAGGACGCTATCGGTGGCATTCTATAGCTGGGGGCAGGAGGTGATTGAGAGTAGGGGGAGGGGGTCTCCCATGTTTGTTAAATGCTGACCTCCCTCTTGATCAGCTCTCTGTGTACCTCATGTAGATTTTGACTTTCTCGCTGTCCGACATGTCAACATTGCTGCTCTGAGAATGGGCCATTTGACTAAAGGAGAACAGCTCTACATGTACCCAAGTACATTGAGCGCAGTGACTACTGTTACGTAGGCAAGCACAGCTGTCATTCTGTAACAGCAACACCCCACAAACAAAGAGAGATAAAAGAGCATTTGAACTGCTTTTTGGTGATATTTTAAATAGGAATGTTGGCCGGGTCTCTGGGAGAATTATGGAATGTTACTGCACAAAAACAGGCCATTTGGCTGATCAAGTCTGCACCGATGATTTTTTCCAATCTGGTCTAATCCCAGTCTCCTTAACGCTCCCCATATCTTCTAATATTCCCCCTTTTCAAGCAACTAATTTCATTTTAAAATGATTTATGGACTTTCTGCCTTTTTGGTATCAGTCCTGCTCTCCCCTGTTTGGAAATCAGATGTTCCCAGCACAGATCATTCCTGTCTTTCTGCTCGATATTAACACTGGGTTTGTGAGAGATTTACACATTCTGACCACTCCTCTGTAAATGATTTTTTTTCTGAACTCCTCTTCAATTCTTGAATTTGTGCCATCTCCCAACCAGTAGAAATAATCATTGCTATTTCCTTTGTCGTAACTTTGAAGATCCCTGTCAGGTCACCCCTTCTCGGCTCCAGTGCAGAAAGCTCTCATTTCTCTCTCCCTAACTCTAACCCCTCATCCCTGGTCCGTGAATCTCGGCTGCCTTTGTCCATTTCTTTTACATTGATCCCATAATGGGGTGGCAAAATAGCGCACAACACTCCAATCTAACTAAGGTCCTGTACAAGTTCAAGAATCCTTTGCTGCTCTTTGAGTCGTGCCATGGGATCTTTTACTGTCCCTGACTTGCATGTGGCGCCTCAGTTTAACGTCTCATCAGAAGGGCAACCAACAATCCAGGAAAAGCAAACCTGCTTTAAAAATACATTTATGGCCACACCTTTTACATAAATGAAGATTTGTTTTCTTAAATGTGCGTATCTGGTTTTTAAACTAGATTGCAACATCTGGGGAAGCATTGAGCAGAGGGGAGGGTACTTCATTCCCTTGGGAAGGAAGGGTGCCTCCAGTATAAGTGTTTGAAATGTAGGTTGTGACATGATTAACACCCCCACTCACCCCAATTTTAACATCAGACAGAAACACACACGAGTGATTTGTCCTGGGAGCGTGTAGATTGTCCTAACGCAGGAGAGAAGGGCAGATCCACAAGAGTGCCCGAGCAAATTTCAATCCATGTGAAGGGACAGTCAGCGACCAATTAGGGATCGAATATTCGGACACCCTTCATCAAATATTGCTATGAAAATCATTTTAAAAATGCGACAACGAGACTGTATGCATTTAATAAGCCAGATCTTTAAAATAATTGAATGTACAGATGAGGTGGAAGTCGTCGTCGTACGTGTCTTCACACTGTTCCCTTTGGGGAACTGTATGAAGTGGTGGAAGGATTTCTGGCCGTGATTAACGCTCCTTCCGTGACCGTAACCATCTTCGTACCAGCCATTAGGGTGGTTAGTCCTATGGCGGGAGGGTTTTACGGGCTCCCACAACCCATACGAGGAGGGGGGGGCCACCCACACCCACGGACGCAAGTATCCCGCTGGATGTCAACTCAGAATTTAGAGCCGGAGCTCCGACTCCGCTTGCCGGGACTGTCTGGAGCGGGGTTCGAAACCCTACGCCTTCTGGCCCAGCGGCGGGGATGCTACCGCTACGCCAAAGGCCCACTCCAGGTGGAAGTAAACAAGCTATTTAACTGTAATATGTAACACTAGAGCGCACAGGTACAGCATTCAGAAGGTTAGTTAGAAACCGCCCTGTTAAAGTGTGACAATAATCAGCCCTTGGCTCTGGATGGAGTGGGACTGATGGGAGTGACTTTCACTAAATTTACAATCGTACATCTACAGCCCTGCCCCAAACCAGTTTCCCTTCCAATTCCCATTGCTGTCCTAAGGACACTGACCTACACTGGGGTATGCCTCCATGAGGGCCTTGCCTGAGTAGCTGCTGCTCCTCTGGGTGTCAGTTTAGCTGTTGCACCATAAGAGGCATCACAGCTGAGTAACTCTGTCCCCGGCCAAAACCAACATACTTCGTTTGGCAAGACTTACTGGAAAGTGATTGGGAAGAAGAAAGTTCGCCAGCTGCTTTTTTTTTCTCCCCAACTCAAGGACACTGGTTAATGTTAGCGCCACCAGCGCCTTGGCCAGCTGAGGTGAGCTGGGATCTTCATGGTCCATGTGATTCTGTGCCGCATAACTTGATACATTGATTCCCCAGAGTGATGGGTGGAGGAGAGAGGATTTGTGATCTTCTATCACTATGTGCTACAGAGGGGAGGGAGATTAGTGGTCTAGAACATTATTTTTGTAAATGCCCCTTTAACAATATTGGAATCCTCTATTAGTTGGATGCCAGGGTGATTCCCAGTGGAAAAGATGGGTGAACAATGCAGTTCTGAGCCTCTGCTGCTGTCACTCTGTGACTGGACCCTGTGGTGAGGGGAGTGGAAATCAACCCCAGAAACGTCCCCTTTCACCCGGTTACCAGGCTTCACTCGAGGGCCCTTCCCTCCCCTCACCTGGCATGGCCCAGAGCAGGAAATGTGAACACCTAGCTATGTTCTGGCATAGTGCCAGGGCACAGTACCGCCTGAGTACAGAGCACTTAGCTAGTGAGGGGTTAGCCGTAACTCTAACCATGTGTGCAGGAGTCTGCAGCTGGCCCGAGGATGCACGTGTAGATAGTGCGGGCTCAGTTTCTGAGCTAATTCTGCTCCAATTCAGACTAAAAGTACTGTTGTTCATTCATAATCAGTACTCCTGCAATAAAATTAAATTCTGGGTTGCTGAAGCTCTCGACACACGTAGTTTCTAACATTTTCCCCCCAGATCCACATCCTTTCTTCACCCCTGCTCCAGCTGCGGCAGGCCTGGGTTGCACATTTCTCCACTTCTCGTCAGTGACTCTCCACGACTAGCTGGCAGGAAGTGTGAACTGAGTGATGCTGGCCAGATGTGTGTCCCTTGCTCCCACCACCCGCTTCCCGACAATGGGACCCCTTCCTTCACCATGGCACTCCATCTAGTGGCCTGGCTGAAAATTGACAGTTTGCCCCAAGTCATGACGGGTGGCATTAGAACTCAAACTTTCAACCTGATGTCACCTGGTTGTGAGCCTCCGGTGCTCTTCAGCTATGTGTGCAGTTAAAACACACAATCCTATCCAGCCACGTCAATCTCTGGTAAAGACCACTGTTTCCTTTCTCATTTTCTCCCTTCCTCTTCTGAAGGTGCTGACTCTCACTGGGGTACAGCTCCTGAAGGTGCTGATTCTCGCTGGGGTACAGTTCCTGAAGGTGCTGACTCTCACTGGGGTACAGTTCCTGAAGGTGCTGACTCTCACTGGGGTACAGTTCCTGAAGGTGCTGACTCTCACTGGGGTACAGTTCCTGAAGGTGCTGACTCTCACTGGGGTACAGTTCCTGAAGGTACTGACTCTCACTGGGGTACAGTTCCTGAAGGTGCTGACTCTCACTGGGGTACAGTTCCTGAAGGTGCTGACTCTCACTGGGGTACAGTTCCTGAAGGTACTGACTCTCACTGGGGTACAGTTCCTGAAGGTGCTGACTCTCACTGGGGTACAGTTCCTGAAGGTGCTGACTCTCACTGGGGTACAGTTCCTGAAGGTGCTGACTCTCGCTGGGGTACAGTTCCTGAAGGTGCTGACTCTCACTGGGGTACAGTTCCGGAAGGTGCTGACTCTCACTGGGGTACAGCTCCTGAAGGTGCTGACTCTCACTGGGGTACAGTTCCTGAAGGTGCTGACTCTCACTGGGGTACAGTTCCTGAAGGTGCTGACACTCACTGGGGTACAGTTCCTGAAGGTGCTGACTCTCACTGGGGTACAGTTCCTGAAGGTGCTGACTCTCACTGGGGTACAGTTCCTGAAGGTGCTGACTCTCACTGGGGTACAGTTCCTGAAGGTGCTGACTCTCACTGGGGTACAGTTCCTGAAGGTGCTGACTCTCTCTCGGGTACAGTTCCTGAAGGTGCTGACTCTCACTGGGGTACAGTTCCTGAAGGTGCTGACTCTCTCTCGGGTACAGTTCCTGAAGGTGCTGACTCTCACTGGGGTACAGTTCCTGAAGGTGCTGACTCTCACTGGGGTACAGTTCCTGAAGGTGCTGACTCTCACTGGGGTACAGTTCCTGAAGGTGCTGACTCTCACTGGGGTACAGTTCCTGAAGGTGCTGACTCTCACTGGGGTACAGTTCCTGAAGGTGCTGACTCTCACTGGGGTACAGTTCCTGAAGGTGCTGACTCTCACTGGGGTACAGTTCCTGAAGGTGCTGACTCTCACTGGGGTACAGCTCCTGAAGGTGATGACTCTCACTGGGGTACAGTTCCTGAAGGTGACAGAGATAGGGTGGGGCGAGGCCTTCTGTTAGTAATATTTTAAACCTGTCGCTCTGGGTCAGTTAAATTTTACCTGGTCCTAACGTAGATTTTTAAAGAACCTTAACTGCAATAGGTATCTGATCTGTGCCATTATGTTAAATGTTAAAATATTTGTACAGATGAATCTGATTATTGGTTTGAGAGATTAGCAAAGGCTGAAAAACTAAAGTGATTTAAGTCCCTGTAACTGTTGCTGGAGAATTTTGTTGTCAACTTATAACTAGCACACGTAATCTTAAAATTAGAAGTAAATCCAGTGTAACTTCCTCAATAAAGGCTTGTGAGAATGTGGAACATACTGCCCCAGAGCCATCGATGCAGAATTAACTGAGGTAGATGGGAAATGGGAGTTTATCAGGAAGTGGAGAAAGGGCAGGGTAATAGGTTAAAAAGAAGTTCCTTTCACAACCTCAGAATGTCCCAGAGCAGTTCAGTCAATGTAGTCACTGTTATAATGTAGAGAATTGTGGCAGTCAATTTGCAAACAGCAAGCTCCCACAAACAGGAATAAGATAAATGACCAATTAAGCAGCTTATGATCGTGTTGGTTGAGGGATAAATGTTAACCAGGACAGCAAGAGAACTTCCCTGCTCGTCTTAAAATAGAGGACGTGGGATATTTTACGTTCACCTGAGTGGGCAGACAAGGGCCTCTGTTTAACAACTTATCCGAAAGATGGCACTGCCGACAGTGCAGCACCCCCTCAGTACTGCGTTGGTGTGTCAGCCTGGATCCTGTGCTCAAGTCCTCGGGTGGGGCTTGAACCCACAACCTTCTGACTCGGGTGAGAGTGCAACCCACTGTGCCACGGCTGACACCTGACTAAAGAGAGAGCTGCCATAGCTGACAAAATGGTGAAGCAGGCTCGGCGAGCTGAATGGCCCAATCCCGTTCTTGTAAACAAGTTGTTATTAGTGACTCCTGGCCACTCATTCTCTTGCACCTTATTGTCTTCAGAATGGGCAGCTCCTTTGGAAGGGACCTGATGCAGTGAACAGCAACTCAGGTAAAGTATTGACAAAGGAATTAGATAGGTTCCTGGCTCGCATAGGAGCAGAAGAGCATGCGGACTGCCCAGACTGACCAATAATTCAAACCGTGAAACAATGGAGACCCGGGAGACACAACAAAGCAGATGCTTTCCACAACCAAGTGGCATTCCAGAAGACGCTTCCCTTTTCAAGAGTCAAATATTCCTGATGAAGCACGGCCTTAAAGTTCCATGACACTGAGTGCCAAGTTACAAAGAAATAAGCTGACAGAGAGCTCCCACTCCCAGTCTCTTGCCACAGAATGATGATAACAAAAATTAGATTATATAAATAACACTAATCTGACAATAGTTGCATGCAGTCACAAGATTACGATCATGACTCTAAGCTAAGGACAGTGATTGTATTTGGAGACATTATTCTGATGTTACAAATGGCTTCTTGTTAAGATACTTGGGCAGAACCAGTGCCTTAGCATGCTGCCAGCCAAATGTTAGATTCTTATTAAATAAGCCATTTAATTTCCTCCTCTTCTCCAAATGGCACTGACTCTCACTGGGGTACAGTTCCTGAAGGTGCTGACTCTCACTGGGGTACAGTTCCTGAAGGTGCTGACTCTCACTGGGGTACAATTCCTGAAGGTGCTGACTCTCACTGGGGTACAGTTCCTGAAGGTGCTGACTCTCACTGGGGTACAGTTCCTGAAGGTGCTGACTCTCACTGGGGTACAGTTCCTGAAGGTGCTGACTCTCACTGGGGTACAGTTTCTGAAGGTGCTGACTCTCACTGGGGTACAGTTCCTGAAGGTGCTGACTCTCACTGGGGTACAGTTCCTGAAGGTGCCGACTCTCACTGGGGTACAGTTCCTGAAGGTGCTGACTCTCACTGGGGTACAGTTCCTGAAGGTGCTGACTCTCACTGGGGTACAGTTCCTGAAGGTGCTGACTCTCACTGGGGTACAGTTCCTGAAGGTGCTGACTCTCACTGGGGTACAGTTCCTGAAGGTGCTGACTCTCACTGGGGTACAGTTCCTGAAGGTGCTGACTCTCACTGGGGTACAGTTCCTGAAGGTGCTGACTCTCACTGGGGTACAGTTCCTGAAGGTGCTGACTCTCACTGGGGTACAGTTCCTGAAGGTGCTGACTCTCACTGGGGTACAGTTCCTGAAGGTGCTGACTCTCACTGGGGTACAGTTCCTGAAGGTGCTGACTCTCACTGGGGTACAGTTTCTGAAGGTGCTGACTCTCACTAGGGTACAGTTTCTGAAGGTGCTGACTCTCACTGGGGTACAGTTTCTGAAGGCGCTGACTCTCACTGGGGTACAGTTCCTGAAGACGCTGACTCTGAGTAAAGCAGTTAAATCTAAACTGGTTGTTCACTTTTCCTTTTCTGAGCTCGAGTCTCTTCCCCTCCATTGTGTTTACCACACCACATCTGTGCAGTGTTCCAATTCAAACATAACAGATAATAAATTGTCCATGCATTGTGCAAAATCAGTTGGTGAATATAATTTTTTAATGTGCAAGTTGGCAGTGTGTTTGGAGACAAACTTCAGAATCTCGCTCCACAGAGGCAGCAAATGGTCAGAGCATGCAACCACATCACCACTGTTGACAGCAAAATTGTTGGGAAATGTTGAAAATGCAATTCACAATGGTAAATATTGACAGAAAAGTGTGATCAGAACTTGTCTAGATTTTTATTAATATATAGATGGTTATAAATGGAAATAGTAAAGTTAAATTTGTGACCTCTCAGGTTCAACTGTTAGAGTAGAACAAGGGGACACAGGTTAGCAAGAGGCAATTCAGGCAGATCTTCACACCAAGTGATGAACACATGGAGCAGACTCTAGGTCTGAAAGTCCAGGCAAAAAGATGAGTTTGAGGCTGTGATGGAGTGTAGGATGAGCCCCCTCATGTGATTCTTATATCACTGCTTTGTGCTGTGTAACATGTCTGTTTTGTTACATGAGGTAAGTCTTAGGCAGTCAGAACTTTTCCAGATATTCAGCTGACTGGGCAGTTGCTGGCACTGAGGGATGACTGATTATCCCTGCAGCTGTTACGCCTCTGGACGTTTGCACATTGTTCACAGATTATTACCAAACCTGTGGTATAATCTAAGTCCAAAAATGTGCTGCTTTAGTGGTCTGAAAATCGCACACGAGGGTAATGGAGCGAAACAAGACAAGCACTGCTCGTGTGCAATGAGTACATGGCAGAGAGAACAGGCTGCTTTTATACCGAGTGCTTGAGGGAAAGTGGAGGTGTCACACTGCTGGGTGGAGGCACATAATTAGGGCGAGGAGCTCGAGTCTGTGCCAGTAGTAGATTGGGACAGGCAGGAAGGAAGTAATATGTCTAATATGGCTTTGCATTATGAGAGCACGCAGGCTCCTCGCTCTGGATCCAGGAGTGAGAGAGCAGTCAGGTACCCCAACTCTGGATCTAGGATTGAGAGAAGACATAGGTGTTCTTGGTATGGATCCAGGATCAAGCGGAATACAAGTAAATTTTTGCCCAAGCACCACATTGGCAGGGGTGGAGTGCTGATAACAATTATACAGATTGATCATGTTTGATTTGAGATGCTTGTGCTGACTAGCACAAACCCTTAATGGATCTAGCCCCCAAATATCTGACACTATGTTTTTACACACCCCCTGATAATCCCACACACTGACCTTTACACCCTTTCTAATAGTTTCCCAAACTGATCGCTTACAGATAGCATTATAGTCCCTGGCACAGACCCTTTGCACCCCTCCCCCCCTCCCCCGAATAATCTTTTCGAAACCCTACATTTGCCCTTTACAGATCCTTCACATATCCTGCAGGGTAGTTGATTGTTGGAAGAAGGTTTATTTTGATGTAACGCTTATTTTTATTTTCCTTCTCTAACAGGCAGTATTCGAAGATCAGACTTTCAAGAGACAGATCGAGATTGAGATAACACCTGTCTTTCTTGTGCCAGACACCAATGGATTTATTGATCATCTCCCCAGTCTGGTCAGGCTGTTGGACTGTAGGCTGTACATCATCGTGGTCCCACTTATTGGTAAACATATTCTTCACTACCCTCTCGTCCTAGCTGAGTATTGTCTGTGTGTGGTCTGGCAGAAACACTGAGTGCAGAAAATTGATGAGATGCCTGTAGCTGAGTGGTTGCACCAGGTTACATCTGGTGTTTTCTTTTTAAGGGTCTCCTTTAAAGTGTGTGTCACAGTAAACTACTAGGAATGTGTGAGAGATAGCCTTCAGAAAGAAAACGAACTCAAGTCCCCGGTCACTGTTGATAATATCACTCCCCAGTGATGTGAGAGTTCAGGACAGCAAAATAAATTCAGATTAGCAGCCGGGTGGAAGTGTATTACAAAAAATATGCGCTGATGTCACCAACCACAGGAACGAAACACAAACGGTTTGTACGATTGTCCAACCCCAAGATTGTGCAACAGGCCATAACGCACGGCCAGCCACTTGTATTTTTCGAATTATGTGCTCGCCGGTCTCCCCATGCCCTGAACATCTCGCTTTCTCTGCTTCTGAAAATTGCTGTTAGGATTTGTTATTTAACCATGAAATCAATCAAAGTATTGTCTAAAAACGACTCCATCTCTTGTGGTATTGCACATGGTTGGTTAACAACTAGTCTACTTCGACAGTAGAGCGGGTTAACCCGGGAATAATAGTCGGCTTTTAAATCATTATTTATTGTTAAATAGCAAAGCTTGGGCCAGAGCGCATGGAGAGATAGTGATATTAGAGAGTAATGGGGAAACATAGAAACATAGAGATAGGAACAGGAGTAGGCCATTCGGCCCTTCGAGCCTGCTCCGCCATTCAATGAGATCATGGCTGATCTTCGTCTGAGATCATAGCTGATCTTACCAGTTCAGTACCCCGTCCCCGCCTTTTCTCCGTAACCCTTAATCCCCTTAGCCTTCAGAAATATATCCAATTCTCTCTTGAAAATATTTATTGAATTAGCCTTCACAGCCCTCTGTGGCAGGGAATTCCACAGGCTCACCACTCTTTGAGTGAAGAAATTCTTCCTCATCTCTGTTTTAAATGATTTGCCCGCTATTTTTAGACTGTGGCCCCTGGTTCTGTGCTCCCCTGCCATTGGAAACATTCTCTCTGAATTCAGCCTGTCCAGGCCTGCCATAATTTTATATGTTTCGATGAGATCCCCTCTCAATCTTCTAAACTCCAGTGAGTACAAGCCCAAACTATTCAATCTCTCCTCGTAGGTCATTCCCGCCATTCCAGGTATCAGCCTGGTGAATCGCCGCTGCACTCTTTCCATGGCAAGAACATCCTTCCGCAGATGGGGCGACCAAAACTGTACACAATACTCCAGATGCGGTCTCACCAGCACCTTGTACAGCTGTAGTAAGGTATCCCTATTCCTATACTCGAACCCCCTTGATATGAAGGCCAACATACCATTTGCCTTCTTAATCGCCTGTTGCACCTGCATGCTCTCCTTCAGTGACTGGTGCACAAGAACACCCAGGTCCCTCTGCACTTCCCCATCTCCCAATCTATTGCCATTTAGATAATAATCCACCCTCCTGTTTTTACCCCCAAAGTGGATAACCTCGCATTTATCCACATTATAGTGCATCTGCCACGTATCCGCCCATTCCCCCAACCTGTCCAAATCGCACTGTAGCCTCCTGACATCCTCATCAGAGCCCACCCCTCCTCCTAGTTTAGTGTCGTCAGCGAATTTGGAAATATTGCATCCAATTCCCTGATCCAGATCATTTATATATATTGTGAACAGCTGGGGTCCCAGGACAGATCCTTGCGGCACCCCGCTGGTCACTGCCTGCCACTCCGAAAACGAGCCGTTTATTCCAACTCTCTGTTTTCTATCCGCCAGCCAGTTCTCTATCCACGTTAATACTTTGCCCCCAATCCCATGAGCCTTAATTTTGCATGATAATCTTTTGTGTGGAACCTTATCGAAGGCTTTCTGGAAGTCAAGGTACACCACATCCACTGGCTCTCCCCCATCTATTTTACCAGTTACTTCCTCAAAAAATTCCAGCAGATTAGTCAAACACGATTTACCCTTTGTAAATCCATGTTGACTCTGTCCGATCCTTTCCCCATTTGTCAAGTGCTCCGCTATTTTATCCTTAATAATGGACTCTAGCATTTTGCCCACAACCGATGTAAGGCTTACTGGTCTATAATTCCCTGCTTTCTCTCTACCCCCCTTTTTAAATATTGGGGTAACATTAGCTACCCTCCAATCCACGGGTACTGTTCCCGAGTCAATGGAGTTCCGGAAGATGATCCTTAGAGCATCTGCTATCTCCAGGGCCACCTCCTTAAGTACCCTAGGATGTAGTTTATCAGGCCCCGGGGATTTGTCGGCCTTCAGTCCCCTCAACTTACCCAACACCATATCCCTAGAGATACTAATTTCTGTCAGCTCCTCCCTCTCATTAGTCCCTATGTTTGTCGATATTCCTGGGAGGTTATTTGTGTCCTCCTTTGTGAATACAGAACCAAAGTATGAGTTTAATTGGTCTGCCATTTCCTTATTCTCCATTATATATTCTCCCGAATCGGACTGCAAGGGACCGACTTGGGATTTTACCAGTCTTTTCCTCCTGATATACCGATAAAAGCTTTTGCAGTCTGTCTTTATGTTTGCTGCAAGTTTACTTTCGTATTCTATTTTCCCCTTCCTGATTAATCCCTTTGTCCTCTTTTGCTGTATCCTGTACTGCCCCCAATCTTCCGGTCTGGTGCTTTTTTTTGCCAGTTGATATGCCCTTTTTTTTGATTTTATGCTGTCCCTAATTTCCCTCGTTATCCACGGTTGAGTCACCTTTTTAGGTTTATTTTTATGCCAAACCGGTATAAACATGTTCTGGAATTCTTCCATTCTATCTTTGAATGCTTGCCATTGTCTATCCACTGTCAATCCCCCCAGAAACACCACCCAATCAATCTTACCCAATTCCCGTCTCATACCCTCGTAATTCCCTTTATTTAAGTTCTGGACCTTAGTCTCTGATTCAATTTCCTCACTCTCCATCTCGACTGAGAGCTCGATCATATTATGATCGCTCTGACCCAAGGGGCCTCGTACAAGAAGATTGCTGATAAGTCCCTTTTCATTGCACAATACCCAGTCTAAAATGGCCTGATCTCGAGTCGGCTCCTCGACATATTGGTCCAGATAACCGTCCCGAAAACATTCCAGGAATTCCTCCTCCTCAGAATTTTTACTAATTTGGGTAGTCCAATCAATATGTAAATTAAAGTCACCCATGATGACAGCTGTGCTCTTATCGCACGCTTCTCTAATTTCCCTTTTTATGCCTTCCCTCACCTCCATATTACTATTTGGAGGCCTATATATCACACCCACTAACGTTTTCCTCCCCTTGCTATTTCTCATTTCTACCCATACAGATTCCGTTTCATCCGAGTTAATATCCTTCCTTTCCATTGCATTAATCCCCTCCTTTACCAGCAATGCTACCCCACCTCCCCTACCTTTTTGCCGATCCTTCCTAAATATTGGATATCCCTGGATGTTAAGTTCCCAGCCTTGCCCACCCTGCAGCCACGTTTCTGTAATCCCAATCAAATCATACTTGTTTACCTCTATTTCCACAACTAATTCATCCACCTTGTTCCTAATGCTTCTAGCATTAAGATACAAAGCCTTCAGGCTTGCTTTTTTCACACTCTCATTATGAATTAGTTTGGCCCTTTGTGTTTCTCTCCTTTGCTTATTGCTTCTCACCTTTCTACCATCTATTTCTAACTTCATATGACTTCCCTCTTTTCCACTACCTAGGTTCCCATCCCCCTGCCAAATTAGTTTAAATCCTCCCGAACCGCCCTAGAAAATATTACCCCGAGGGAGATAGTGATATTAGTGTGTAACGGGGAGATAGTGATATTGGTGTGTAACGGGGAGATAGTGATATTAGTGTGTCACTGGAGATAGTGATATTAGTGTGTAACGGGGAGATAGTGATATTAGTGTGTAACGGGGAGATAGTGATATTGGTGTGTAACGGGGAGATAGTGATATTAGTGTGTCACTGGAGATAGTGATATTAGCGTGTAACTGGAGATAGTGATATTAGTGTGTAATGGGGAGATAGTGATATTAGTGTGTAACTGGAGATAGTGATATTAACATGTAACTGGAGATAGTGATATTAGTGTGTAACTGGAGATAGTGATATTAATGTGTAACTGGAGATAGTGATATTAGTGAGTAACTGGAGATAGTGATATTAGTGTGTAATGGGGAGATAGTGATATTAGTGTGTAATGGTGAGATAGTGATATTAGTGTGTAACTGGAGATAGTGATATTAGTGTGTAACTGGAGATAGTGATATTAGTGTGTAATGGTGAGATAGTGATATTAGTGTGTAACTGGAGATAGTGATATTAGTGTGCAACTGGAGATAGTGATAGTGTGTAACTGGAGATAGTGATACTAGTGTGTAACGGGGATCATGATATTAGTGTGTCACTGGAGATAGTGATATTAGTGTGTCACTGGAGATAGTGATATTAGTGTGTAACTGGAGATTGTAATATTAGTATGTAACTGGAGATAGTGATATTAGCGTGTAACTGGAGATAGTGATATTAGTGAGTAATGCAGAGATAGTGATATTAGTGTGTAACTGGATATAGTGATATTAGTGAGTAATGCGGTGATAGTGATTTTAGTGTGTAACTGGAGATAGTGATATTAGTATGTAACGAGATAGTGATATTACTGTGTAACTGGAGATAGTGATATTCATGTGTAACTGGAGATAGTGATATTAGTGTGTAATGGTGAGATAGTGATATTAGTGTGTAATGGGGAGATAGTGATATTAGTGTGTAACTGGAGATAGTGATAGTGTGTAACTGGAGATAGTGACACTAGTGTGTAACGGGGATCATGATATTAGTGTGTCACTGGAGATAGTGATATTAGTGTGTCACTGGAGATAGTGATATTAGTGTGTCACTGGAGATAGTGATATTAGTGTGTAACTGGAGATTGTAATATTAGTATGTAACTGGAGATAGTGATATTAGCGTGTAACTGGAGATAGTGATATTAGTGAGTAATGCAGAGATAGTGATATTAGTGTGTAACTGGATATAGTGATATTAGTGAGTGATAGTGATATTAGTGTGTCACTGGAGATAGTGATATTAGTGTGTCACTGGAGATAGTGATATTAGTGTGTAACTGGAGATTGTGATATTAGTATGTAACTGGAGATCGTGATATTAGTGTGTAACTGGAGATAGTGATATTAGTGTGTAACTGGAGATCGTGATATTCTCTCTCTTAGGCAGTCCCTCGGGACCGAGGATGACTTACTTCCACATTAAAAAATGAGTTCTCAGGTGACTGATGAGTCCAATGCGGGACCTACAGTCTGTGCCACAAGTTGGGCAGACGGGGGTTGAAGGGGCGGGTGGATGGGGTGCTTGGGTTGACGTCCGCTCCTTGCGCTTGGCTTCCGCTTGCTCCCGGTGAAGAGACTCGAGGTGTTCGGCTATTCCCGGATGCTTCTCCTCCACTTTGTGCGGTCTTGGGCCAGGGATTCCCAGGTGTCGGTGGGGATGTTGCACTTTTTCAAGGAGGCTTTGAGGGTGTCCTTGAAGCGTTTCCTCTGCCCATCTAGGTGTCTCTTGCCATTTCGGAGCTCCAAGTAGAGCGCTTGTTTTGGGAGTCTCATATCGGGCATGCGGACGATGTGATCTGTCCATCGGAGCTGATCGAGCGTGGTCAAAGCTTTGATGCTGGGGATGTTGGCCTGAGCAAGAAAACTGACGCTGGTGCGCCTATCCTGCCAATGGATTTAGAAACATAGAAGCATAGAAGATAGGAGCAGGAGTAGGCCATTTGGCCCCTCGAGCCTGCTCCACCATTTAATGAGATCATGGCTGATCATCCAAATTCAGTACCCTGTCCCTGCTTTCTCCCCATATCCCTTGATCCCTTTAGTCGTAAGAAATATATCTAACTCCTTCTTGAATATATTTAATGAATTGGCCTCAACTCTGCCTTCTGTGGTAGAGAATTCCACAGGTTCACCACTCTATGGGTGAAGAAATTCCTCCTCATCTCTGTCCTAAATGGCTTACCCCTTATCCTTAGGCTGTGACCCCTGGTTCTGGACTCCCCTGCCTATCGGGAATATCCTTCCTGCATCTAGTCTGTCTAGTCCTGTTAGAATTTTATAAGTTTCAATGAGATCCCCTCTCATTCTTCTAAACTCCAGCGAGTATAAGCCTAATCGATCCAATCTCTCCTCATACGTCATTCCTGCCATCCCAGGTATCAGTCTGGTAAATCTTCACTGCACTCCCTGCATGGCAAGAACATCCTTCCTCAGATAAGGCGACCAAAACTGCACACAATACTCAAGGTGTCATCTCACCAAGGCCCTGTACAACTGCAGCAAGACATCCTTGCTCCTGTACTCGAATCCTCTCGCTATGAAGGCCAACATACCATTTGCCTTCTTAACCGCCTGCTGCACCTGCATGCTTACCTTCAGCGACTGGTGCACAAGGACATCCAGGTCTCGTTGCACTTCCCCTTTTCCCAATCTATTGCCGTTCAGATAATAATCTGTCTTCCTGTTTTTGCCACCAAAGTGGATAACTTTGCATTTATCCACATTATACTGCATTTGCCATGCATCTGCCCAATCACCCAACCTGTCCAAATCATACTGGAGTTTCTCTGCATCCTCCTCACAGCACACACGCCCATCCAGCTTTGTGTCATCTGCAAACTTGGAGATATTACATCCAGTTCCCTCGTTTACATCATTAAGATATATATTGTGAATAGCTGGGGTCCTAGCACTGATCCCTGCGGTACCCCACTAGTCACTGCCTGCCACTGGGAAAAAGACCCGTTTATTCCAATTGTTTGCTTCCTGCCTGCCAACCAGTTCTCTATCCAAGACAGTACCTTACCCCCAATCCCATGTGCTTTAACATTGCAGGCTAATCTCTTATGTGGTACCTTATCGAAAGCCTTCTGAAGGTCCAAATACACCACATCCACTGGTTCTCCCTTATCTATTCTACCAGTTACATCCTCAAAAAATTCCAGTAGATTATTCAAGCATGATTTACCTTTTGTAAATCCATGTTGACTTTGTCCGATCCTTTCACTGTTTTCCAAGTGCTCTGCTATTACATCTTTTATAATGGACTCTAGCATTTTCCCCACTACCGATGTCAGGCTTACCGGTCTATAATTCCCCATTTTCTCTCTGCCACCTTTTTTAAATAGTGGGTTTACACTAGCTACCCTCCAATCCATGGGAACTGTTCCAGAGTATATAGAATTTTGGATGATGACCAGCAATGCATCTACTATTTCTAGGACCACTTCTTTAAGTACCCTAGGATGTAGATGATCAGGCCCTGGGGATTTATCGGCCTTCAATCCCGTCCATTCCCCTACAAATACTGATTTCATTCAGTTCCTCCCTCTCATTACACCCTATGTTCCCCGACATCTCTGGGAGGTTATTTGTGTCCTCCTTTGTGAAGTCCGAACCAAAGTATCTATTTAATTAGTCAGCCATTTCTTTGTTCCCCATTATAAATTCCCCTGATTCTGACTGCAAGGAACCTACGCTTGACTTCACCAATCATTTTCTCTTCACATATCTATTGAAGCTTTTACAGTCAGTTTTTTTTGTTCCCTGAAAGCTTACTCTCATACTCTATTTTCCCCCTCATAATTGTCCTCCTTTGCTGAATCCTAAACTGTTCCCAATCCTCAGATTTGCTGCTTTTTCTGGCCAATTTATATGTCCTCTCCTTGGATCTTATGCTATTTGCAAGATCTTGCAGAAGCAGCATTGGTGGTACCTCTCCAGTGCTTTGAGGTGCCTGCTGTACATGGTCCATGTCTCTGGGGCATACAGCAGGGCGGGCATCACTGCTGCATGAGCTTAGTGCCGGGTTTGAGGTCCTGGTCTTCAAACACTCTCTTCCTCATGCGACCGAAGGCTGTACTGGCACACTGAAGGCGGTGTTGGACTTCGTCATCGACGTCTGCCTTTGTTGACAGTAGGCTCCCGAGGTATGGAAAGTGGTCCATGTTGTCCAAGGTCTTGTCGTGGATTTTGATAATCGGGGGGCAGTACTGTGTGGCGGGGGCAGGTTGGTAGAGGACCATTGTCTTACAGATGTTTAGTGTAAGGCCCATGCTCTCATACGCTTTGGTGAAGGTGTTGACAATGGTTTGGAGTTCGACCTCCGAGTGAGCGCAGATGCAAGCGTAATTCGACGACAGAGGATGGGACGACCTTGGCTCTGGACTGGAGGCGACGGAGGTTGAACAGTTTCCCGTTTGTTCTGTAAATTAGCTCCACTCCAGCAAGGAGCTTACTGAGGGTGAGATGGAGCATTGCAGCAAGGAAGATCGAGAAGACCATTGGTGCGATGACACAGCCTTGCTTGACCCCGGTCTGTACGTGAATTGGATCTGTGGTGGAGCCCTTGGTCAGGATCACAGCTTACCTGTCGTCGTGAAGCAGGCGGAGGATGGTGACAAACTTTTGAGGGCAGCCGAATTTGAGGAGGAGACTCCATAATCCCTGACGGTTGACAGTGTCGAAGGCCCTTGTGAGATCAAAGGCGGCCATGTACAGTGGTTGGTGCTGTTCCCTGCATTTCTCTTGTAATTGACGCGCAGTGAAGATCATGTCCATTGTGCCCCTTAGTGGGCGGAATCCGCATTGCGACTCTGGAAGGAGCTCTTCGAGCACTGGGAGAAGGCGATTGAGGAGGATTCTTGCTATATTAGTGTGTAACGGGAGATAGTGATATTGGTGTAACTGGAGATAGTGATATTAGTGTGTAACTGGAGATAATGATATTGGTGTGTAACTGGAGATAGTGACATTGTGTAACTGGAGATAGTCATATTGGTGTGTAACGGAGAGATAGTGATATTGGTGTGTAACTGGAGATAGTGATATTAGTGTGTAACAGGGGGATAGTGATATTGGTGTGTAACTGGAGATAGTGATATTAGTGTGTAACGGGAGATAGTGATATTAGTCTGTAACTGGAGATAGTGATATGAGTGTGTCACTGGAGATAGTGATATTAGTGTGTAACGGGGAGATAGTGATATTAGTGTGTAACGGGAATCATGATATTAGTGTGCCACTGGAGATAGTGATATTAGTGTGTCACTGGAGATAGTGATATTAGTGTGTAATGGTGAGATAGTGATATTAGTGTGTAACGAGATAGTGATATTAGTGAGTAACTGGAGATAGTGATATTAGTGTGTAACTGGAGATAGTGATATTAGTGTGAAACGGGGAGATAGTGATATTAGTGTGTAACGGGGAGATAGTGATATTAGTGTGTAACTGGAGATAGTGATACTAGTGTGTAATGGGGATCATGATATTAGTGTGTCACTGGAGATAGTGATATTAGTGTGTCACTGGAGATAGTGATATTAGTGTGTAACTGGAGATAGTGATACTAGTGTGTAATGGGGATCATGATATTAGTGTGTCACTGGAGATAGTGATATTAGTGTGTAACTGGAGATTGTAATATTAGTGTGTAACTGGAGATAGTGATATTAGCGTGTAACTGGAGATAGTGATATTAGTGAGTAATGCAGAGATAGTGATATTAGTGTGTAACTGGATATAGTGATATTAGTATGTAACTGGAGATAGTGATATTACTGTGTAACTGGAGATAGTGATATTAGTGAGTAATGCGGTGATAGTGATTTTAGTGTGTAACTGGAGATAGTGATATTAGTATGTAACTGGAGATAGTGATATTACTGTGTAACTGGAGATAGTGATATTCATGTGTAACTGGAGATAGTGATATTAGTGTGTAATGGTGAGATAGTGATATTAGTGTGTAACGAGATAGTGATATTAGTGAGTAACTGGAGATAGTGATATTAGTGTGTAACTGGAGATAGTGATATTAGTGTGAAACGGGGAGATAGTGATATTAGTGTGTAACGGGGAGATAGTGATATTAGTGTGTAACTGGAGATAGTGATACTAGTGTGCAATGGGGATCATGATATTAGTGTGTCACTGGAGATAGTGATATTAGTGTGTCACTGGAGATAGTGATATTAGTGTGTAACTGGAGATAGTGATACTAGTGTGTAATGGGGATCATGATATTAGTGTGTCACTGGAGATAGTGATATTAGTGTGTCACTGGAGATAGTGATATTAACATGTAACTGGAGATAGCGATATTAGTATGTAACTGGAGATAGTGATATTCATGTGCAGCTGGAGATAGTGATGTTAGTGTGTAACTGGAGATAGTGATGTTAGTGTGTAATGGGGAGTTAGTGATATTAGTGTAATGGGAGATAGTGATATTAGTGTGTAACTGGAGATAGTGATATTGGTGTGTAACTGGAGATAGTGATATTAGTGTGTAATGGGGAGATAGTGATATTAGTGTGTAACTGGAGATAGTGATATTAGTGTGTAATGGGGAGATAGTGATATTAGTTTGTAACTGGAGATAGTGATATTAGTGTGTAACAGGGGGATAGTGATATTGGTGTGTAACTGGAGATAGTGATATTAGTGTGTCACTGGAGATAGTGATATTAGTGTGTAACGGGGAGATAGTGATATTAGTGTGTAACTGGAGATAGTGATATTAGTGTGTAACTGGAGATAGTGATATTAGTGTGTCACTGGAGATAGTGATATTAGTGTGTCACTGGAGATAGTGATATTAGTGTGTAACTGGAGATAGTGATATTAGTGTGTAATGGTGAGATAGTGATATTAGTGTGTAACTGGAGATAGTGATATTAGTGTGTAACTGGAGATAGTGATATTAGTGTAACGAGAGATAGTGATATTGGTGTGACGAGATAGTGATATTAGTGTATAACTGGAGATAGTGATATTGGTTTAACGGGAGATAGTGATATTGGTGTGTAACAGGGAGATAGTGATATTGGTGTTTAATGGGGAGATAGTGATATTAGTGCGTAACTGGAGATAGTGATATTAGTGTGTAATGGGGAGATAGTGATATTAGTGTGTAATTGGAAATAGTGATATTAGTGTGTAACTAGAGATAGTGATATTAGTTTGTAACTGGAGATAGTGATATTAGTGTGTAATGGGGAGATAGCGAAATTAGTGTGTAATGGGGAGATAGTGATATTAGTGTGTAATTGGAGATAGTGATATTGGTGTGTAACGGGAGATAGTGATATTAGTGCGTAACTGGAGATAGTGATATTAGTGTGTAATGGGGAGATAGTGATATTAGTGTGTAACTGGAGATAGTGATATTAGTGTGTAACTGGAGATAGTGATATTAGTGTGTAACTGGAGATAGTGATATTAGTGTAATGGGAGATAGTGATATTAGTTTGTAACTGGAGATAGTGATATTAGTGTGTAACTGGAGATAGTGATATTAGTGTGTAACTGGAGAAGGTGATATTAGTGTGTAATGGGGCGATAGTGATATTAGTGTGCAATGGGAGATAGTGATAGTGTGTAACTGGAGATAGTGATATTAGTGTGTAACTGGAGATAGTGATAGTGTGTAACTGGAGACAGTGATATTAGTGTGTAATGGGAGATAGTGATATTAACGTGTAACTGGAGATAGTAATATTAGTGTGTAACTGGAGATAGTGATAGTGTGTAACTGGAGATAGTGATATTAGTGTGTAACTGGAGATCGTGATATTATTTGTGTAATGGGGAGATAGTGATATTAGTGTGTAACTGGAGATAGTGATATTAGTGTGTAATGGGGAGATAGTGATATTAGTGTGTAACGGGGAGATTGTGATATTAGTGTGTAACGGGGAGATTGTGATATTAGTGTGTAACTGGAGATAGTGATATCAGTGTGTAATTGGAGATAGTGATATTAGTGTGTAACTGGAGATAGTGATATTAGTGTGTAACTGGAGACAGTGATAGTGTGTAACTGGAGATAGTGATATTAGTGTGTAACTGGAGATAGTGATAGTGTGTAACTGGAGATAGTGATATTAGTGTGTAATGGGAGATAGTGATATTAACGTGTAACTGGAGATAGTAATATTAGTGTGTAACTGGAGATAGTGATATTAGTGTGTAACTGGAGATCGTGATATTATTTGTGTAATGGGGAGATAGTGATATTAGTGTGTAACTGGAGATAGTGATATTAGTGTGTAATGGGGAGATACTGATATTAGTGTGTAACTGGAGATAGTGATATTAGTGTGTAATGGGGAGATAGTGATATTAGTGTGTAACTGGAGATAGTGATATTAGTATGTAATGGGGAGATAGTGATGTTAGTGTGTAACTGGAGATAGTGATATTAGTGTGTAATGGGGAGATAGTGATATTAGTGTGTAACTGGAGATCGTGATATTATTTGTGTAATGGGGAGATAGTGATATTAGTGTGTAACTGGAGATAGTGATATTAGTGTGTAACTGGAGATCGTGATATTAGTGTGTAACTGGAGATAGTGATATTATTTGTGTAACGGGGAGATAGTGATATTAGTGTGTAATGGGGAGATAGTGATATTAGTGTGTAACTGGAGACAGTGATATTAGTGTGTATCGGGGAGATGGTGATATTAGTGTGTAACTGGAGATAGTGATATTAGTATGTAATGGGAAGATAGTGATATTAGTGTGTAACTGGAGATAGTGATATTAGTGTGTAATGGGGAGATAGTGATATTAGTGTGTAACTGGAGATCGTGATATTATTTGTGTAATGGGGAGATAGTGATATTAGTGTGTAACTGGAGATAGTGATATTAGTGTGTAACTGGAGATAGTGATATTAGTGTGTAACTGGAGATCGTGATATTAGTGTGTAACTGGAGATAGTGATATTATTTGTGTAATGGTGAGATAGTGATATTAGTGTGTAACTGGAGATAGTGATATTAGTGTGTAACTGGAGATAGTGATATTAGTGTAACGAGAGATAGTGATATTGGTGTGACGAGATAGTGATATTAGTGTATAACTGGAGATAGTGATATTGGTTTAACGGGAGATAGTGATATTGGTGTGTAACAGGGAGATAGTGATATTGGTGTTTAATGGGGAGATAGTGATATTAGTGCGTAACTGGAGATAGTGATATTAGTGTGTAATGGGGAGATAGTGATATTAGTGTGTAATTGGAAATAGTGATATTAGTGTGTAACTAGAGATAGTGATATTAGTTTGTAACTGGAGATAGTGATATTAGTGTGTAATGGGGAGATAGCGAAATTAGTGTGTAATGGGGAGATAGTGATATTAGTGTGTAATTGGAGATAGTGATATTGGTGTGTAACGGGAGATAGTGATATTAGTGCGTAACTGGAGATAGTGATATTAGTGTGTAATGGGGAGATAGTGATATTAGTGTGTAACTGGAGATAGTGATATTAGTGTGTAACTGGAGATAGTGATATTAGTGTGTAACTGGAGATAGTGATATTAGTGTAATGGGAGATAGTGATATTAGTTTGTAACTGGAGATAGTGATATTAGTGTGTAACTGGAGATAGTGATATTGGTGTGTAACTGGAGATAGTGATATTAGTGTGTAATGGGGAGATAGTGATATTAGTGTGTAACTGGAGATAGTGATATTAGTGTGTAATGGGGAGATAGTGATATTAGTTTGTAACTGGAGATAGTGATATTAGTGTGTAACAGGGGGATAGTGATATTGGTGTGTAACTGGAGATAGTGATATTAGTGTGTCACTGGAGATAGTGATATTAGTGTGTAACGGGGAGATAGTGATATTAGTGTGTAACTGGAGATAGTGATATTAGTGTGTAACTGGAGATAGTGATATTAGTGTGTCACTGGAGATAGTGATATTAGTGTGTCACTGGAGATAGTGATATTAGTGTGTAACTGGAGATAGTGATATTAGTGTGTAATGGTGAGATAGTGATATTAGTGTGTAACTGGAGATAGTGATATTAGTGTGTAACTGGAGATAGTGATATTAGTGTAACGAGAGATAGTGATATTGGTGTGACGAGATAGTGATATTAGTGTATAACTGGAGATAGTGATATTGGTTTAACGGGAGATAGTGATATTGGTGTGTAACAGGGAGATAGTGATATTGGTGTTTAATGGGGAGATAGTGATATTAGTGCGTAACTGGAGATAGTGATATTAGTGTGTAATGGGGAGATAGTGATATTAGTGTGTAATTGGAAATAGTGATATTAGTGTGTAACTAGAGATAGTGATATTAGTTTGTAACTGGAGATAGTGATATTAGTGTGTAATGGGGAGATAGCGAAATTAGTGTGTAATGGGGAGATAGTGATATTAGTGTGTAATTGGAGATAGTGATATTGGTGTGTAACGGGAGATAGTGATATTAGTGCGTAACTGGAGATAGTGATATTAGTGTGTAATGGGGAGATAGTGATATTAGTGTGTAACTGGAGATAGTGATATTAGTGTGTAACTGGAGATAGTGATATTAGTGTGTAACTGGAGATAGTGATATTAGTGTAATGGGAGATAGTGATATTAGTTTGTAACTGGAGATAGTGATATTAGTGTGTAACTGGAGATAGTGATATTAGTGTGTAACTGGAGAAGGTGATATTAGTGTGTAATGGGGCGATAGTGATATTAGTGTGCAATGGGAGATAGTGATAGTGTGTAACTGGAGATAGTGATATTAGTGTGTAACTGGAGATAGTGATAGTGTGTAACTGGAGACAGTGATATTAGTGTGTAATGGGAGATAGTGATATTAACGTGTAACTGGAGATAGTAATATTAGTGTGTAACTGGAGATAGTGATAGTGTGTAACTGGAGATAGTGATATTAGTGTGTAACTGGAGATCGTGATATTATTTGTGTAATGGGGAGATAGTGATATTAGTGTGTAACTGGAGATAGTGATATTAGTGTGTAATGGGGAGATAGTGATATTAGTGTGTAACGGGGAGATTGTGATATTAGTGTGTAACGGGGAGATTGTGATATTAGTGTGTAACTGGAGATAGTGATATCAGTGTGTAATTGGAGATAGTGATATTAGTGTGTAACTGGAGATAGTGATATTAGTGTGTAACTGGAGACAGTGATAGTGTGTAACTGGAGATAGTGATATTAGTGTGTAACTGGAGATAGTGATAGTGTGTAACTGGAGATAGTGATATTAGTGTGTAATGGGAGATAGTGATATTAACGTGTAACTGGAGATAGTAATATTAGTGTGTAACTGGAGATAGTGATATTAGTGTGTAACTGGAGATCGTGATATTATTTGTGTAATGGGGAGATAGTGATATTAGTGTGTAACTGGAGATAGTGATATTAGTGTGTAATGGGGAGATACTGATATTAGTGTGTAACTGGAGATAGTGATATTAGTGTGTAATGGGGAGATAGTGATATTAGTGTGTAACTGGAGATAGTGATATTAGTATGTAATGGGGAGATAGTGATGTTAGTGTGTAACTGGAGATAGTGATATTAGTGTGTAATGGGGAGATAGTGATATTAGTGTGTAACTGGAGATCGTGATATTATTTGTGTAATGGGGAGATAGTGATATTAGTGTGTAACTGGAGATAGTGATATTAGTGTGTAACTGGAGATCGTGATATTAGTGTGTAACTGGAGATAGTGATATTATTTGTGTAACGGGGAGATAGTGATATTAGTGTGTAATGGGGAGATAGTGATATTAGTGTGTAACTGGAGACAGTGATATTAGTGTGTATCGGGGAGATGGTGATATTAGTGTGTAACTGGAGATAGTGATATTAGTATGTAATGGGAAGATAGTGATATTAGTGTGTAACTGGAGATAGTGATATTAGTGTGTAATGGGGAGATAGTGATATTAGTGTGTAACTGGAGATCGTGATATTATTTGTGTAATGGGGAGATAGTGATATTAGTGTGTAACTGGAGATAGTGATATTAGTGTGTAACTGGAGATAGTGATATTAGTGTGTAACTGGAGATCGTGATATTAGTGTGTAACTGGAGATAGTGATATTATTTGTGTAATGGTGAGATAGTGATATTAGTGTGTAACTGGAGATAGTGATATTAGTGTGTAACTGGAGATAGTGATATTAGTGTAACGAGAGATAGTGATATTGGTGTGACGAGATAGTGATATTAGTGTATAACTGGAGATAGTGATATTGGTTTAACGGGAGATAGTGATATTGGTGTGTAACAGGGAGATAGTGATATTGGTGTTTAATGGGGAGATAGTGATATTAGTGCGTAACTGGAGATAGTGATATTAGTGTGTAATGGGGAGATAGTGATATTAGTGTGTAATTGGAAATAGTGATATTAGTGTGTAACTAGAGATAGTGATATTAGTTTGTAACTGGAGATAGTGATATTAGTGTGTAATGGGGAGATAGCGAAATTAGTGTGTAATGGGGAGATAGTGATATTAGTGTGTAATTGGAGATAGTGATATTGGTGTGTAACGGGAGATAGTGATATTAGTGCGTAACTGGAGATAGTGATATTAGTGTGTAATGGGGAGATAGTGATATTAGTGTGTAACTGGAGATAGTGATATTAGTGTGTAACTGGAGATAGTGATATTAGTGTGTAACTGGAGATAGTGATATTAGTGTAATGGGAGATAGTGATATTAGTTTGTAACTGGAGATAGTGATATTAGTGTGTAACTGGAGATAGTGATATTAGTGTGTAACTGGAGAAGGTGATATTAGTGTGTAATGGGGCGATAGTGATATTAGTGTGCAATGGGAGATAGTGATATTAGTGTGTAACAGGGATGTAGTGATATTAGTGTGTAACTGGAGATAGTGATATTAGTGTGTCATGGGGAGATAGTGATATTAGTGTGTAACTGGAGGTAGTGATATTGGTGTGTAATGGTGAGATAGTGATATTAGTGTAATGGGAGATAGTGATATTAGCGTGTAACTGGAGATAGTGATATTAGTGTGTAACTGGAGATAGTGATATTAGTGTGTAACTGGAGATAGTGATATTAGTGTATAACTGGAGATAGTGATAGTGTGTAATGGGGTGTTAGTGATATTAGTGTAATGGGGAGATAGTGACATTAGTGTGTAACTGGAGATAGTGATATTAGTGTGTAACTGGAGATAGTGATATTAGTGCGTAACGGGAGATAGTGATATTAGTGCGTAACGGGGAGATAGTGATATTAGTGTGTAACAGGGAGATTGTGATGTTCGTGCGTAACTGGAGATAGTGATATTAGTGTGTAACTGGAGATAGTGATATTAGTGTGTAACTGGAGATAGTGATATTGGTGTGTAATGGTGAGATTGAAATATTAGTGTGTAATGGGGAGATAGTGATATTAGTGTAATGGGAGATAGTGATATTAGTGTGTAACTGGAGATCGTGATATTAGTGTGTAACGGGGAGATAGTGATATTTGTGTGTAACTGGAGATAGTGATATTAGTGTGTAATGGGAGATAGTGATATTAGTGTGTAACAGGGATGTAGTGATATTAGTGTGTAACTGGAGATAGTGATATTAGTGTGTCATGGGGAGATAGTGATATTAATGTGTAACTGGAGATAGTGATATTGGTGTGTAATGGTGAGATAGTGATATTAGTGTGTAACTGGAGATAGTGATATTAGTGTGTAACTGGAGATAGTGATATTGGTGTGTAATGGTGAGATAGTGATATTAGTGTGTAACTGGAGATAGTGATAGTGTGTAATGGGGCGTTAGTGATATTAGTGTAATGGGGAGATAGTGACATTAGTGTGTAACTGGAGATGGTGATATTAGTGTGTAACTGGAGATAGTGATAGTTTAACGAGAGATAGTGATATTGGTGTATAACTGGAGATAGTGATATTGGTGTATAACTGGAGATAGTGATATTGGTGTAACGGGAGATAGTGATATTGGTGTGTAACAGGGAGATCGTGATATTAGTGTGTAACTGGAGATAGTGATATTAGTGTGTAATGGGGAGATAGTGATATTAGTGTGTAACTGGAGATAGTGATATTAGTGTGTAACTGGAGATAGTGATATTAGTGTGTAACGGCGAGATAGTGATATTAGTGTGTAATGGGGAGATAGTGATATTAGTGTGTAACTGGAGATAGTGATATTAGTGTGTAACTGGAGATAGTGATATTAGTGTGTAACTGGAGATAGTGATATTAGTGCGTAACTGGAGATAGTGATATTGGTGTGTAATGGGGAGATAGCGAAATTAGTGTGTAATGGGGAGATAGTGATATTAGTGTGTAATTGGAGATAGTGATATTGGTGTGTAACGGGGAGATAGTGATATTAGTGTGTAACGGGGAGATTGTGATGTTCGTGCGTAACTGGAGATAGTGATATTAGTGTGTAACTGGAGATAGTGATATTAGTGTGTAACTGGAGACAGAGATATTAGTATGTAACTGGAGATAGTGATATTATTTGTGTAATGGGGAGATAGTGATATTTGTGTGTAACTGGAGATAGTGATATTAGTCTGTGACTGGAGATAGTGATATTAGTGTGTAACTGGAGATAGTGATATCAGTGTGTAATTGGAGATAGTGATATTAGTGTGTAACTGGAGATAGTGATACTGGTGTGTAACTGGAGATAGTGATATTAGTGTGTAACGTGAGATAGTGATATTAACGTGTAACTGGAGATAGTGATAGTGTGTAATGGGGAGATAATGATATTAGTGTAATGGGAGATAGTGATATTAGTGTGTAACTGGAGATAGTGATATTAGTGTGTAACGGGGAGATAGTGATATTAGTGTGTAATGGGGAGATAATGATATTAGTGTGTAACTGGAGATAGTGATATTAGTGTGTAACGGGAGATAGTGATAGTGTGTAACTGGAGATAGTGATATTAGTGTGTAACTGGAGATAGTGATATTATTTGTGTAATGGGGAGATAGTGATATTTGTGTGTAACTGGAGATTGTGATAGTCTGTAACTGGAGATAGTAATATTAGCGTGTAACAGGAGATAGTGATATTAGTCTGTGACTGGAGATAGTGATACTAGTGTGTAACTGGAGATAGTGATATTAGTGTGTAACTGGAGATAGTGATATCAGTGTGTAATTGGAGATTGTGATATTAGGGTGTAACTGGAGATAGTGATATTAGTGTGTAACTGGAGATAGTGCTATTAGTGTGTAACTGGAGATAGTGATAGTAGTGTGTAACTGGAGATAGTGATATTAGTGTGTAACTGGAGATAGTGATATTATTTGTGTAACGGGGAGATAGTGATATTAGTGTGTAACTGGAGATAGTGATATTAGTGTGTAACGGGGAGATCGTGATATTAGTGTGTAACTGGAGATAGTGATATCAGTGTGTAATTGGAGATAGTGATATTAGTGTGTAACTGGAGATAGTGATATTAGTGTGTAACTGGAGATAGTGATGGTGTGTAACTGGAGATAGTGATATTAGTGTGTAACTGGAGATAGTGATAGTGTGTAACTGGAGACAGTGATATTAGTGTGTAATGGGAGATAGTGATATTAACGTGTAACTGGAGATAGTAATATTAGTGTGTAACTGGAGATAGTGATAGTGTGTAACTGGAGATAGTGATATTAGTGTGTAACTGGAGATCGTGATATTATTTGTGTAATGGGGAGATAGTGATATTAGTGTGTAACTGGAGATAGTGATATTAGTGTGTAATGGGGAGATAGTGATATTAGTGTGTAACGGGGAGATCGTGATATTAGTGTGTAACTGGAGATAGTGATATCAGTGTGTAATTGGAGATAGTGATATTAGTGTGTAACTGGAGATAGTGATATTAGTGTGTAACTGGAGACAGTGATAGTGTGTAACTGGAGATAGTGATATTAGTGTGTAACTGGAGATAGTGATAGTGTGTAACTGGAGATAGTGATATTAGTGTGTAATGGGAGATAGTGATATTAACGTGTAACTGGAGATAGTAATATTAGTGTGTAACTGGAGATAGTGATATTAGTGTGTAACTGGAGATCGTGATATTATTTGTGTAATGGGGAGATAGTGATATTAGTGTGTAACTGGAGATAGTGATATTAGTGTGTAATGGGGAGATAGTGATATTAGTGTGTAACTGGAGATAGTGATATTAGTGTGTAATGGGGAGATAGTGATATTAGTGTGTAACTGGAGATAGTGATATTAGTATGTAATGGGGAGATAGTGATATTAGTGTGTAACTGGAGATAGTGATATTAGTGTGTAATGGGGAGATAGTGATATTAGTGTGTAACTGGAGATCGTGATATTATTTGTGTAATGGGGAGATAGTGATATTAGTGTGTAACTGGAGATAGTGATATTAGTGTGTAACTGGAGATAGTGATATTAGTGTGTAACTGGAGATCGTGATATTAGTGTGTAACTGGAGATAGTGATATTATTTGTGTAACGGGGAGATAGTGATATTAGTGTGTAATGGGGAGATAGTGATATTAGTGTGTAACTGGAGACAGTGATATTAGTGTGTATCGGGGAGATGGTGATATTAGTGTGTAACTGGAGAGAATGATATTTGGGTGTTTTCTGATTATAATGGTCTTGCATTGGTCTCGTGATTCATTCTGGGATAACCACACCCTCGTTCTTGCTCGTCCTCCGACCCTGTCAGCAATTCCCACAGATGGCAATATATGACCAGGACTGAAGGTGCAATGGCAGCAAATAGCAAACTGCACAACAAAATAGGAACGTTCACGCGCAGCTGTCTGAAAGCGTACAGTGCAGTCTAACTACACTGTGGGGTAGTGGTGGCATTTTAAATAGTTGGGGCTTCGCTCTTGCAGTTTGATGTGTTGCTGCCCAGCAACGCGGTCACAGCCTGCTGGTATTTCAAATCAAATCAAATCAAATCAACTTTTATTGTCATTGTTAGTGCACAAGTGCAGTACAACGAAATGTAGGCTTGCGGCTCCCGAGAGTGTACATTTAGATTAAGACATTTAAACATTCAACATACATTTGGCTTGTTATACATTAACATAAGCATAACCCTAATAAAGTGCATTGGCAGATGTGCAGGCTTTAGAGTTTATTTGTGGAGTTCAGTAGGATGACAGCCTGGGAAAGAAGCTGTTCCTAAATCTGGTCGTCCGGGTGCGAATGCATCTGTAGCGTCTCCCAGATGGCAGGAGGGCGAACAGACTGTGGCTGGGGTGGGTAGGGTCTTTGATGATGGACCGTGACCTCCGTAAACAGCGTTTCTGGTATATGTGCTCTATGGTCGGTAGCCGGGTGCCGGTAATGCGTTGGGCAGTTTTGACTACCCGCTGCAGGGCTTTCCGGTCATAGTAGCTACAGCTGCCATACCATACTGTGATACAGTTCGTCAGGATGCTCTCTATTGTGCAGCGGTAAAAGTTAGAGAGGATCAGGGGTGACAGGTTACATCCCTTCAGCCTCCTTAGGAAATATAGGCGCTGCTGGGCCTTCTTCACCAGAGAGGAGGTATTGAGGGACCAGGAGAGGTCTTCCGTGATGTGGACTCCGAGGAACTTAAAGCTGTCCACTCTTTCCACCACAGCCCCATTGATGTGGATGGGGGTGTGACTTCCGCCTTTAGACTTCCTGAAGTCCACAATGATTTCTTTGGTTTTCTTGATGTTCAGGGCCAGGTTGTTATCGGCGCACCACTTCACGAGATGCTGGACCTCCTCCCTGTAGGCTGACTCATCGTTGTTGGTGATCTGGCCTACTACCGTGGTATCATCCGCAAACTTGATGATGGCGTTGGAACCATGAACAGCCACACAGTCATGGGTGAAGAGGGAGTAGAGGAGGGGGCTCAGCACACATCCTTGTGGGGCCCCCGTGTTCAGGGTCAGTGGGGGGGAGGTGTGGTTACCTAATTTGACAGACTGGGGTCTGTTTGTTAGGAAGTCCAGGGTCCAGTTGCAGAGGGAAGTGTTCAGGCCAAGAGTTTGGAGTTTGGTGGCCAGCTTGTTGGGGACGATAGTGTTGAATGCTGAGCTGTAGTCTATGAACAGCATTCTGATGTAGGTCTCTTTACCATCTAAGTGATTCAGTGCCGAGTGTAGAGCAGTTGTGATTGCATCCTCCGTTGATCTGTTTGCACGATAGGCAAACTGGTGTTGGTCAAGAGAGGCGGGAACACTGGCTTTGATGTGAGCCAGGACCAGTCTCTCGAAACACTTCATTATGATGGGTGTGAGTGCGACAGGTCGATAGTCGTTCAGGCACGTCACAGCCGTTTGTTTTGGCACAGGAATAATGGTAGCGGTCTTGAAGCATGTAGGGACTACTGCCTGGGCCAATGACAGATTGAAGATGGCGGTGAAGACATCAGCCAGCTGATCAGCACATTCCTTGAGTACCCGTCCAGGGATGCTATCCGGTCCAGCAGCCTTTCGTGTGTTCACTCCGCGTAGAACACCCCTTACGTCGGAGGTCGACAGAATGAGCACTTGGTCTTCCGGGGGTGGCAAGGCTTTGGTAGAATTTTGTACAGAATGTAGTCACAAGGTGTGTATGGGTGAAGGAGTTGCTCCAGGGCATTGGATCTCAGCCTCTCAGAATACCAACCTTATCATTGCAGCATCCAGCTGTTCCTTCAATGAGTCAAGGGTCATGGTCCCACCCATCTGCCCATCTCAAACGTGGAAGATTTTCATTTGAGCAGGGCACTGGCGGGCTGTCGCGCCAATGCAGCCGTACCCCAGCAAGAGTCCGTGCTTTCAGGAGAAAAAGACGCTTAGCTTCACCCTTGGTTAACAGCAGGCCATGACACTTGCCATAAGAATAACATGTCTTCTGCTGTGTCTGAACTTAGGCGCTGGACCCTCTTCACTGTCCTTTCCTTGTGTAGACGGGGGAACAGAGCATTCACAGTGGGTGCTGACTGGGTGTTGATCGCACCCACTCTTGACTTGTATTTGAACAGTGCCCAATTTGAAAAGAATTCTGAGGCCGAACCTGTAAACTGATCCTGAATGTTGTATGTGTTTACTGGGAGTCTGAGCGGACTAATGTCTCCAGGGCTCCAGTTTCAGTTCCAAGGTAGATGGCAGCAACTACTGTGTGCTTGTGCCAAAACAATCAAGTCCTAACCACAAAATTCAACTCTAATTTTATGTTCTAAGGGTGCACAAAGCAGTCTGTGTGGTCTGAGTAACGGGTTGTCACTGGTGCAGCACCACAATCAGCAGTGCCATTCACAGCGATTTGGCACACCAACATGTGAGTCTTATAATGGAACATTTTTAATTAATGGTAAGTGGATTTGGTTTGAGTGCAAACTTGTTCCAAAATGTATTGCTAATTGACTGATCTCGCTCTGAGACAGGAGGCATTTGGACTGCAAACGGTGTTCTGAAAGTTACGGCTGCCACTGTTTGTCAAGCCCAAAAGGCGGGAGCAGGGGTGGGGGTGTGGCCTTGTAGATGAGAGAGCGGGAGAAACCGAGGTCCTGCCAGACTGGGCCGCTGACTGGACAGAGGAACGTGCTTCACCCTCACTCACTGACTGATCGGATCCTGTTTTACCATTGACACCATTCTTTTTAAAGCTGATTGTTGTTTGACTCCTGCAGCAAGTGCACAAAGCACGGCCTGTAGCATATGGAGTTCATGTTGATTTGGTAAATCGGACAAAAAGGATTCACAGAGCTCTAGGAGTAGGGAAGGAGGGGTGTGATACTATTCGGGCTGCTGTTGTTGATATGATTGCCCTGCCAATGTCTCTGGTCCCCTATTACTCTGACCCTCTTTCATTGATTGTACGTCTCCCCCCATGTTGGTAAGCTGCTCCTTCCTGGATTCTCCATTATTATTACCAGGTCTAAACTCAGTTTGTATGACTTCATCCCCCAGTTATACCACATTAGGTCCCAGTCTGAAACCACTTTGCACTGATGCAAAATATGGCATATAATTGGTCTTTCTACTTTTCCCTTGCCTACTTTATACTGTTAGAGGAAGCACAACCACGATAGTGAGCTCGCAAAAAACGGCGTTGAGTCGGAAATGTTTGTGCCAACACGGCTATATATTTTGTCTGCTGCCAACTTTGCTTTTGCAAAAAAAAACATGAGAGATATTTCTTCACTCAGAGGGTGGTGAATCTTTGGAATTCTCTGCCCCAGAGGGCTGTGGAGGCTCAGTCGTTGAGTATATTCAAGACTGAGATCGATAGATTTTTGGACTCATGGGGAATCGAGGGATATGGAAATAAGGCGGGAAAGTGGAGTTGAGGTCGAAGATCAGCCATGATCTTATTGAATGGCGGAGTGGGCTCGAAGGGCCGAATGGCCGACTCCTGCTCCTATTCTAATGTTCTTATGCTGCCACCAAAAGATCTAGTGGCAGCAGAGCCAAGTCATGTTGCTGGCTCGGGATAGCTTCTGTACGGGTTTATTTATAGCAGTTAAAGGGCCAATAGTTGTCTGTGTTTGTACTACTGAAATAAAGAAAGGGGAGCTTCTTCATCCTGGGTTTTCACTCAGGTTGTTGGGGGTGAAAGATTCTGCCTGTCAGTAGGAACAGGAGGAGCCCATTCAGCTCCTCGAGTCTGTTCTGTCATTCAGTTAGATCCTGGCTGATCTGTACCTCAACTCCATTTACCCGCCTTTACACCATATCCCGTGATACCCTTACCCAGCAAAAACCTGTCGACCTCGGTATTGAAAATTTCAATTGACCCCCAGTATCCACAGCCTTTTGTGGCAGAGTGCCAGATTTCCACTGTGTGGAAAAATTGCTTCCTGATTTCACTCCTGGATGGTCTGGCTCTAATTTTAAGATTGTGTCCTCTTGTTCTGGATTCCCCCACCAAAGGAAAGAGTTTCTCTCTATCTACCCTATCAGATCACTTTATCATGCACAGCACAGAAAAATGTTCCTCTATTTTAACTAAACCAGGTATAAGAAATACAAGCACAAGTTCCAGGTCCTTTTGCCAACTAGCCTGTCATTTGCAAAGAGGGGCTAGTTATTGATTTGAGCTCAATTAGAACCCAGGCCCCAGTGATTGATTGATTTGTTCCAATTAATGACTTGCACAGCCCACACTTTAGAAAGTGCAGGGTGGTCTACAGACCATCTGTCTGGGCTGGCCTCAAATGCAGGTTCCAGAAATGAAAAGGTCAGCATGTTGCATCACATACCAGCTTTCTCCTCCCCTGAGCTTGATTCGCACCCAGGTTCCATGTGAGAAAGGTCAGGCCCTGCCACCCCCTCTACCACTTGGAAAGAGGGAGGCCTTTAGTCCATCTGTCTGGGCTGGGTTCAAAAGCAGGCCCCAGGAGATGAGAGGCCAGTGTTCTAACCCAATGCACCACCCAGTCCCAATGAAGAGCATTTTTTGCGAGCTGTGTTTAGAATGGGGCTGGTGGGGTTACCTGGAGAAGAGCAGCTGTTGGATATCACATGGTGATCCTGAATAAGCCAAGCTTGTTAGTGAAATTCTGAATTCTGAGTTACCCACCACAATGTTAACTCCCAGTGTTAACTTGGAGGCAGAAGCACTTGTGAAAAAATCAACAAAAGGCTTTTTGGGTTTATGCACTATACAAAACATCGAGAATGCTTTAGGGAGCTGCTAGTGTTATAAAACCATTAGCCAGTCCTGGTTCACAAAGACAGAAAGCTTTAGGAAGGTTTATGGGCACGGGGAGAAATGCAGTCAAGCAGAGACAACGACCAATAAATGCTGTGCTTTACTTAGCCAGTGGGAGCACTATGGCAGTATCGTCACTGCACGGACTGCAGCGGTTCAAGAAGGCAGCTCACCACCACCTTCTCGAGGGCAACTGGGGATGGGCAATAAATGCTGGCCTTGCCAGAGACGCCCACATCCCGTGAACGAATAAAAAAAAAGCCCTATTGGCTGATCAGCGATCGACTCGGAGGGATGCCTACTCTTCCTTTTTATTCAGATGGTGGGTGGTTGGATTCTGATCAGATGGTGGGTGGTCGGGTTCTGATCAGGGAGTTGGGTGATTGGGTTCTGATCAAGGAGTTGGGTGATTGGGTTCCGATCAGGGAGTTGGGTGGTTTGGGTTCTGATCAGGGAGTTGGGTGGTTTGGGTTCTGATCACGGAGTTGGGTGATTGGGTTCTGATCAGGGAGTTCGGTGGTTTGGGTTCTGATCAGGGGGTTAGGGTGGATTGGGTTCTGATCAGGGAGTTGTGTGAAACATAGAAGATAGGAGCAGGAGTAGGCCATTCGACCCCTCGAGCCTGCTCTGCCATTCAATGAGATCATGGCTGATCATCCAAATTCAGTACCCTGTCCCTGCCTTCTCCCCATATCCCTTGATCCCTTTAGCCTTAAGAAATATATCCAACTCCTTCTTGAATATATTTAATGAATTGGCCTCCACTGCCTTCTGTGGTAGAGAATTCCACAGGTTCACCACTCTCTGGGTGAAGAAATTCCTCCTCATCTCAGTCCTAAATGGCTTAACCCTTATCCTTAGACTGTGACCCCTGGTTCTGGACTCCCCCTCCATCGGGAACATCCTTCCTGCACCCAGTCTAGTCCTGTTAGAATTTTATAAGTTTCAATGAGATCCCCTCTCATTCTTCTAAACTCCAGCGAGTATAAGCCCAATCGACCCAATCTCTTCTCATACGTCATTCCTGCCACCCCAGGTATCAGTCTGGTGAATCTTCGCTGCACTCCCTCCATGGCAAGAACATCCTTCCTCAGATAAGGCGACCAAAACTGCACACAATACTCACCAAGGCCCTGTACAACTGCAGCAAGACATCCTTGTTCTTGTACTCAAACCCCCTCGCTACGAAGGCCAACATACCATTTGCCTTCTTAACTGCCTGCTGCACCTGCATGCTTACCTTCAGCGACTGGTGCACAAGGATACCCAGGTCCCGTTGCACTTCCGCTTCTTCCAATCTATTGCCGTTCAGATAATAATCTGCCTTCCTGTTTTTGCCACCAAAGTGGATAACCTCGCATTTATCCACATTATACTGCATCTGCCATGCATCTGCCCAATCACCCAACCTGTCCAAATCATACTGGAGTTTCTCGGCATCCTCCTCACAGCACACACGCCCACCTAGCTTTGTGTCGTCTGCAAACTTGGAGATATTACATCTAGTTCCCTCGTCTACATCATTAATATATATTGTGAATAGCTGGGGTCCTAGGACCGATCCCTGCGGTACCCCACTAAGTCACTGCCTGCCACTGGGAAAAAGACCCGTTTATTCCAATTCTTTGCTTCCTGTCTGCCAACCAGTTCTTTATCCAAGTCAGTACCTTGCCCCCAATCCCATGTGCCTTAACTTTACACGCTAATCTCTTACGCGGGACCTTATTGAAAGCCTTCTGAAAGTCCAAATACACCACATCCACTGGTTCTCCCTTATCTATTCTACCAGTTACATCCTCAAAAAATTCCAGTAGATTAGTCAAGCATGATTTACCTTTTGTAAATCCATGTTGACTTTGTCTGATCCTGTCACTGTTTTCCAAGTGCTCTGATATTACATCTTTTATAATGGACTCTAGCATTTTCCCCACTACCGATGTCAGGCTTACCAGTCTATAATTCCCCATTTTCTCTCTACCAAATTTTTTGAATAGTGGGGTAACATTAGCTACCCTCCAATCCATGGGAACTGTTCCAGAGTCTATCGAAATTTGGAAGATGACCAGCAATGCATCTACTATTTCTAGGGCCACTTCCTTAAGTACCCTAGGATGTAGATTATCAGGCCCTGGGGATTTATTGGCCTTCAATCCCATCAATTTCCCTAACACCATTTCCCTACAAATACTGATTTCTTTCAGTTCCTCCCTCTCATTAAACCCTATGGCCTAGAAATTCAGTTGCTTGCGCCACCAGTTTGCGCCCAAAGAGGCCACTCAGAGGCTTTAGCGCCACTGGCCGCAACCACCGCGATATTTAGCGGGGCGCAAATGGCGGCGTTAGCCTGTAGTGTTGCGCCGCCACCGATGACGTCATAGGCGTGCGCAACGCCCCACTACCGCCCCGAACGCCATATTAGGTCGCGGCCGCCTCTTCCGCGCCGGCCGCAAATAGCGACCGGTACACGGGCCTACCTGTGGCGGTAGTGGCGCGAGTTAAGGTGGCGGTGCGGCCGGCCGCTTTTTCGGCAGCCGCCTGCCCGCACCTCCGTCCCCGGCCTCCTACACCGCCCCCCCCCCCCCCCCCCCCCCCCGCGGCATTGCCGGCTGTTTCCCGAGAGCCCGGCACTTCTCCTTGGTGCCGGGCTCATTTGCCGGCACTCGCGAGCGTGGATCGCGCTGTTGCAGGCACCTCCCCCTTAACAGTGGGAGGAAGGCCTGCAGTACCGCAGCGTGCCGTGCCGCAGCGGGTGGCGCTGCGGCACTTTGCGCGCCGATATTCAGTTTCAGCGCCCCAAGCGGGGCGCGGGAAGCCTCGTTTAGCGGCCGGTTTCCATTTGGGGCGCAGAAACTGAATATCCCGATGGCGCAAGTGGCTCCGCACGCAGCGGTAATACCAGCGCCCAGGCGAGCTTGGCGCCCCAAACTGAATTTTTAGCCCTATGTTCCCCGACCTCTCTGGGAGGTTATTTGTGTCCTCCTTTGTGAAGACAGAACCAAAGTATGTATTTAATTGGTCTGCCATTTCTTTGTTCCCCATTATAAATTCCCCTGATACTGACTGCAAGGGACTTACGCTTGACTTCACCAATCTTTTTCTCTTCACATATCTATAAAAGCTTTTGCAGTCAGTTTTTATGTTCCCCTGAAAGCTTACTCTCATACTCTATTTTCCCCCTCTTAATTAATCCCTTTGTCCTCCTTTGCTGAATCCTAAACTGCTGCCAATCCTCAGGTTTACTGCTTTTTCTGGCCAATTTATATGTCTTCTCCTTGGATCTTATGCTATCCCTAATTTCCCTTGTTAGCCACGGTTGAGTCACCTTTTTTGTTTTATTTTTATGCCAAACAGAGATGAACAAATTCTGTAGTTCATCCATGCGATCTTTGAATGTTTGCCATTGCCTATCCACCGTCAACCCTTTGAGTAACATTCCCCAATCAATCCTACCCAACTCGCGCCTCATACCATCATAGTTTCCTTTATTTAAATTCAGGACCCTAGTCTCTGAGTCAACTACTTCACTCTCCATCTTAATGAAGAATTCGATCATATTATGATCGCTCCGACCCAAGGGGCCTCGCACAACAAGATTGCTAATTAATCCTTTCTCATTACATAATACCCAGTCTAAGATGGCCTGATCTCTAGTTGGTTCCTCGACATATTGGCCCAGGAAACCATCTCGTATACACTCCAGGAATTTCTCCTCCACAGTATTGTTACTAATTTGGTTAGCCCAATCTATATGTAGATTAAAGTCACCCATGATAAGTGTTGTGCCCTTATTGCATGCGTCTCTAATTTCCCGTTTAATGCCATCCCCAACCTCCGCATTACTGTTTGGAGGTCTGTATACCACTCCCACTAACGTTTTCTGCCCCTTGGTATTTCTCAGTTCTACCCATACAGATTCACATCATCAGAGCTAATATCCTTCCTTTCAATTGCGTTAATCCCCTCTTTAACCAGCAATGCTACCCCACCTCCTTTTCCTTTTTGCCTATCTTTCCTGAATATTGAATACCCGGCCTTGGTCACCTTGTAGCCATGTTTCCATAATCCCAATCATATCATATCCGTTACCTCTATTTGCGCAGCTAATTCATCCACCTTATTACGAATGCTCCTCGCATTAAGACACAAGGCCTCAAGGTGGATTGGGTTCTGATCAGGGAGTTGGGTGATTGGGTTCTGTTCAGGGAGTTGGGTGATTGGGTTCTGATCAGGGAGTTGGGTGGTTGGGTTCAGTTGAGGGAGTTGGGTGATTGGGTTCTGTTCAGGGAGTTGGGTGATTGGGTTCTGATCAGGGAGTTGGGTGATTGGGTTCTGTTCAGGGAGTTGGGTGATTGGGTTCTGTTCAGGGAGTTGGGTGGATTGGGTTCTGATCAGGGAGTTGGGTGATTGGGTTCAGTTCAGGGAGTTGGGTGATTGGGCTCAGTTGAGGGAGTTGGGTGGTTGGGTTCAGTTGAGGGAGTTGGGTGATTGGGTTCAGTTCAGGGAGTTGGGTGATTGGGTTCTGATCAGGGAGTTGGGTGATTGGGCTCAGTTCAGGGAGTTGGGTGATTGGGTTCTAATCAGGGATTGGGTGATTGGGTTCTGTTCAGGGAGTTGGGTGATTGGGTTCTGATCAGGGAGTTGGGTGGTTGGGTTCTGTTCAGGGAGTTGGGTGATTGGGTTCAGTTCAGGGAGTTGGCTGGTTGGGTTCTGATCAGGGAGTTGGGTGATTGGGTTCTGATCAGGGAGTTGGGTGATTGGGTTCTGTTCAGGGAGTTGGGTGATTGGGTTCTGTTCAGGGAGTTGGGTGATTGGGTTCTGTTCAGGGAGTTGGGTGATTGGGTTCTGATCAGGGAGTTGGGTGATTGGGTTCTGTTCAGGGAGTTGGGTGATTGGGTTCTGTTCAGGGAGTTGGGTGGATTGGGTTCTGTTCAGGGAGTTGGGTGGATTGGGTTCAGTTCAGGGAGTTGGGTGGATTGGGTTCTGTTCAGGGAGTTGGGTGATTGGGTTCTGATCAGGGAGTTGAGTGGATTGGGTTCTGTTCAGGGAGTTGGGTGATTGGGTTCTGTTCAGGGAGTTGGGTGATTGGGTTCTGTTCAGGGAGTTGGGTGATTGGGTTCTGTTCAGGGAGTTGGGTGGTCGGGTTCTGTTGAGGGAGTTGGGTGGTCGGGTTCAGTTCAGGGAGTTGGGTGGATTGGGCTCAGTTCAGGGAGTTGTGTGATTGGGTTCTGTTGAGGAAGTTGGGTGGTCGGGTTCAGTTCAGGGAGTTGGGTGGTCGGGTTCAGTTCAGGGATTTGGGTGATTGGGTTCTGATCAGGGAGTTGGGTGATTGGGTTCTGTTCAGGGAGTTGGGTGGTCGGGTTCAGTTCAGGGAGTTGGGTGGTCAGGTTCTGATCAGGGAGTTGGGTGATTGGGTTCAGTTCAGGGAGTTGGGTGGTTGGGTTCTGATCAGGGAGTTGGGTGATTGGGTTCTGTTCGGGGAGTTGGGTGGTCTGGTTCTGATCAGGGAGTTGGGTGATTAGGTTCTGTTCAGGGAGTTGGGTGGTCGGGTTCTGATCAGGGAGTTGGGTGATTGGGTTCTGTTCAGGGAGTTGGGTGGTCGGGTTCTGATCAGGGAGTTGGGTGATTGGGTTCTGTTCAGGGAGTTGGGTGGTTGGGTTCTGATCAGGGAGTTGGGTGATTGGGTTCAGTTCAGGGATTTGGGTGATTGGGTTCTGATCAGGGAGTTGGGTGATTGGGTTCTGTTCGGGGAGTTGGGTGGTCGGGTTCTGATCAGGGAGTTGGGTGATTAGGTTCTGTTCAGGGAGTTGGGTGGTCGGGTTCTGATCAGGGAGTTGGGTGATTGGGTTCTGTTCAGGGAGTTGGGTGGTCGGGTTCTGATCAGGGAGTTGGGTGATTGGGTTCTGTTCAGGGAGTTGGGTGGTCGGGTTCTGATCAGGGAGTTGGGTGATTAGGTTCTGTTCAGGGAGTTGGGTGGTCGGGTTCTGATCAGGGAGTTGGGTGATTGGGTTCTGTTCAGGGAGTTGGGTGGTCGGGTTCTGTTGAGGGAGTTGGGTGGTTGGGTTCTGTTCGGGGAGTTGGGTGGTCGGGTTCTGTTGAGGGAGTTGGGTGGTCGGGTTCTGTTGAGGGAGCTGGGTGGTTGGGTTCTGATCAGGGAGTTGGGTGATTGGGTTCTGTTCAGGGAGTTGGGTGGTTGGGTTCTGATCAGGGAGCTGGGTGGTTGGGTTCTGTTCAGGGAGTTGGGTGATTGGGTTCTGATCAGGGAGTTGGGTGGTCGGGTTCTGATCAGGGAGTTGGGTGATTGGGTTCTGATCAGGGAGTTGGGTGATTGGGTTCTGATCAGGGAGTTGGGTGATTGGGTTCTGTTCAGGGAGTTGGGTGATTGGGTTCTGTTCAGGGAGTTGGGTGGTCGGGTTCTGTTCAGGGAGTTGGGTGATTGGGTTCTGTTCAGGGAGTTGGGTGGTCGGGTTCTGATCAGGGAGTTGGGTGATTGGGTTCTGTTCAGGGAGTTGGGTGGTTGGGTTCTGATCAGGGAGTTGGGTGGTTGGGTTCTGATCAGGGAGCTGGGTGATTGGGTTCTGTTGAGGGAGTTGGGTGGACGGGTTCTGTTGAGGGAGTTGGGTGGTCGGGTTCTGTTCAGGGAGTTGGGTGATTGGGTTCTGTTGAGGGAGTTGGGTGGTCGGGTTCTGTTGAGGGAGTTGGGTGGTTGGGTTCTGATCAGGGAGCTGGGTGATTGGGTTCTGTTGAGGGAGTTGGGTGGTCGGGTTCTGTTGAGGGAGTTGGGTGATTGGGTTCTGTTGAGGGAGTTGGGTGGTCGGGTTCTGTTGAGGGAGTTGGGTGGTCGGGTTCTGTTGAGGGAGTTGGGTGGTCGGGTTCTGTTGAGGGAGTTGGGTGGTCGGGTTCTGTTCAGGGAGTTGGGTGATTGGGTTCTGTTCAGGGAGTTGGGTGGTTTGGGTTCCAGTGAGATGTATTTGGTTTTTTTTGCCTGTCAATAACCATTTGATCTTGAACTGTTATTTAACAACGTTATTTCCTTGTAGAAATTGTTTGACTTCCCTCGAGTGTTTTTATTGAACAAAATCCTGAGTCTGTCAGTGGCGCAGGGACCAGCATACAAGAGGTGATGAGAGATGTACGGAGACAGCCCAAAGCACTGGCATGGCAGTAACATCAGTGAGCAAGCATAGGGCTTCACAGCTTCATTCCCAATTACCTGCTTTCTATGTATTCTTTTGAACTTTCAGTACAGAATTTGATGGGAGTGCTGTTGCCAGGATTTTACTTGTTGCAAGCCAGAAGTTCTTGAGGTCAATTCAGTATTGTCAGTTTATGTTAAGTGCAAGCTCAGTTTGTCTTTAAAATGCTCCAAATTATCAGGAATCTATCTCAATTCATTAATTGTTTTCAGGGACAAACCAATTCTAAACTACAAACTTTCTTCAACAACCCTGTGAAACCCAATACAGGAACTCTGTAAAAGTTTTACAGCAGTGTTGCTGCTAGTCTGATTTCGTATATAGGTACCGATACACCAGAGAGAAATTTTCACTTAATCTAGGATGTCCAAACTATGGTCCATCAGCCCTATTTGCTCTTATATTTGTTACTCGCTGATTTGTGCTGTTTGAATTTTGTGGGTATGAAGGTTTGGTAAGGGCTCTTCTTAGCGCTGTCGCCTCATCGATAGATAAATTGTAAATCAAAATACCAAGCTTGAGATATGAATATTAATGGGAACATGGGTTTTAAACTGTATAGGTGGCCCACAAGGCTCCATAGCCCTAAGTGGCCCATAGAGACAAAAAGCTTGGTCACATGTAACTTACAGTTATATAACATCTTTCACAACCTCAGGGCGTCCCCGAGCGCTTTACAGCCAATGAAGTACTTTTTAAAGTGTAGTCACTGCTGTAATGTAGGAAACACGGTCGCCAGTTTGTGCACAGCAAGCTCCCACGAACAGCAATGAGATGATGATCAGATCATTTTTTTTAGTGTTAACTCAGTACATTAAATACCTTGGGATACACTTCTTGTGAGATACTCTTAATTCATGCCCTGATATTGTTTCACCCCTGGTGACAGACTTGTGCCCACCTGTACGTCGCTCTAGTGTCGTGCAAAACAAAATGCTTTTTCAAGCCACATCCCGAGTTTGGAAGGACATATTCTAGAATTGTATCCCTGGGTGTTTGTCACAGTTCAAGTGGATACGGTGTGAAAAATTCACACACTGTACTGAAATCGCAGTGACAAGAAAAATTAAAATATCTCATTCAGACTATCTGAGCATTCCTACCCACAGCCACTGGGACTGAAATTAGAGCAGCTTATAAAAGAAAGGCTAATTAGGAATCTAGTCCCAATGGAATGACTCTGCAAAACCTGTTTTTGCAACAAAATCAATTAACGCTTAAATAAACAAGATTGCTTTTTGGGGAGCATAGAAATAGTATTTATGTTTTCTGAACTTTTCTCTTAGGGCGCGATCTTGCCAGCCCTGGGGAGGCAGGTATGGAGGCGGGACTGCCGGGAAAATGGCAGAATTTAGGGGCGGGTGCCCAACCCGCCTCCGTACCATCTTGCCAGGAGGTGGGTAGCCGACCCGCGCCGGATCCTGTCTCCTTAGAGGCGGGAAGGGGATTAGTGTCAGTTATCTGCCTGTTAACAGGTAGATAAGAGGATTATCCCCATTTTACCCACACAATTGCGAGCTTCCCGAAGGCTCCGAACCCCGCCAGGGTCACAGAGGCGAGTCGTGGGTCTGCGGGAGTCGAAGGGATGCAAAAGTGCGCTGTGAAGGTAAGTGGTGGGTGCTAGTGTGGAGAGGTGAGCATGTGAGATAAGTGGAAAGTGTTAGAAAAAGTGTACTTACCTTTGTTTCTTCCTGCAGGCTTCAGTCGGTGGGTATGCGGAGAGTCTCGCACCTCCGCGGCAGAGATGACAGATGGCCGTGTCATTCTCCAATGCAACAACCATCTAATTTCTGCGAAAGAAAGAGGTTTGATGAGGTCTTCAATTCAAGAACTCATCAAACTACAGCTTCACAGAGCTGTCAAACGATGACAATTTATCTGTCAAAAATTTTTGACAGATGAAGCATCATATGTTGACGTTCTCTGTAACCAGCTTCCCCTTAATTGGCCGGCTTAACAAGGTCAATCAAGGGAAAATAGCGTGGGTTGGCCAGAAGTTGATGGAGGCGGGACTGAAACCCGGCAACTGGGAGTCCCGCCTCCAAAAGCTCCCCATTGGCAAAATCTAGCCCTTAGAATCCAAAAATATCTACACAAGGTCCCTTGGGGGACTTGTAGGTTACCTCTGTGTGCTGTTCACCAACTCTTCTTGTCCTCTTCCCACCTCCAACACCGCCCCACCACTCCAACCAGTGTCCAAAAATGGTGACAGCAGCACTACTGTCAGTGCCAAGCATCCTCATGCAGCACTTGTATGTTCTTTCTCTAGAAACTAGCATTGGAAACTCCAAAATGTAGCAGAGAGTATTAGAATGGGAAGATGGCTGAAGGTCACATAAGAAAACTCAATGGTTTTGGCAATCAGATCTCATATGTTAACCCCTTAACATGAGTCTGGGAACCAAGGGATATGGAGATTGGGTGGGAAAGTGGAGTTGAGCTAGAAGATCAGCCATGATCTTATTGAATGGCGGAACAGGCTTAAGGGGCCGAATGACCAGCTCCTGCTCCTATTCCTTATGTTCTTATGATATGCCTTGAGATGAGATGGGGATAGAAGTGGAAGATGCGTTATGAGATTGGGAATAGAGTTGAGAAATGGGCCGAGATGAGATTGGGAATAACATTGGGAGATGTAGTACAAGATTAGGAATAGAGTTGGCAGATAAGCTGAGGTAAAATTGGGAATAGAATTAAGAGATGAGATTGAAAGTAGAGATGGGTTGAGATGAGATTGGGGATAGCATTGGGAGATCCGATATGAGATTGGTAGTAGAGTTGGAAGGTGGGTTGATATAAATTTGGTGATAGATTGGGGCAAGAAGATTGAGATTGGGAATAGAGTTGAGAGATTAGCTGAGATGAGACTGGGAGTAGAGTTGCATGGAGATGAGTTTCTAGGCATGCAGTTTGGTAATATCAGCCTGGCTTTTGCTGTAGCTCCTAGTCACGCACAATCTTCATCTCACCTTAAAATAGTTTTTTTGCTTTAGGGAACTTGGGGGAGGGGGGTTGGTGGGGGAGGCAGACCAAATCGAGAAGGATGGAACACTTTCTAAAGGTACAATGGTTTTAATTCATCAATGAAAATCTCCCCCAGTTAAATTTTCCACCATCCTTGTGGATCGATAGATTGTGTATTCAAACCCCATAGCTGTAGTTTGTGCCCATAATCATAAGAACATAAGAAATAGGAGCAGGAGTCAGTCATTCGGCCCCGCGAGCCTGCTCCGCCATTCAATAAGATCATGGCTGACCTTCTACCTCATCTCCACTTTCCCATGAGCCCATAATCTACACTGATAGTCCAATGTAGCATTGAGGGAGTACTGCATTGTCAGAGGTACTGTTCTTTGCATATGACATTAAACCGAACCCCGCCTTCCATTCAAATAAAATTCCCAGAGCAATATTCTAAGAAGAGCAGGGATTTCTCTGTGTCCTGGCTAACATTCCTCAACCAACACCACCAAAAACAAATTAACTGGTAATTTATCTCGTTGCCTTTTGGGGATCTTGCTGTGCTCAAAATGGCTGCCGGTTTGCCTTCATAGCAAAGCTGTTTCATTATTCTCATCCAGGTGAAGAAAAGGATTTAGCTGTTGTTTTCTGGACACAGGCTTACATACAGTTGCCCACGTTATGCCTCTTTTTAAATGGAAAGTTTTACTTACAAGGTATAAGCGGACACTGGATACTTTGTTGGAATACTGAGGAACCGTTCCCCGTATTCTACTCTGGGACCCCAAGTCTATTCACTTTGGCGACTGCTGCCACAGAATGTGATGACGCTTTCATTGTTTGATCAACAAGCATCTCCAAATCTCTCTCCTCTAACACCACTCATTATGTTTACATGTTATCCTGTATTTCCCAATATTATCTGCTTGGATTGTCTACTAGTCTCTTCTACAGTGACAGCTGCAGTTAAAAGCCATGTGTTCTGCCATAGTTGAAGTGAGGTGGAAAGAGAAATTGGCAAACAGGACTGTAGGTCAACAATGGGAGATTGCAAAGTTGCAGAATACCATTTAAAAAAAGAGAGACTGTTTCAAGTTATAGGATGCCATTGTTAGATAAAAAGTTAAAAATACACTAAGATTGAAAAAGAGGTCATATGAGGCCTATAAGTATAATAAAAAATCATTTAAAGAGAGAGAATACAAGAAAATAAGGAAAATTAGGAAAGAAAGCCAGGAGGAAGCATGAGGAGAGAATAAGAACAGAAGAATTGTGGAGCAGGAGTTGGCCATTTGGCCTTTCGAGCCTGCTCCGCCATTCAATAAGATCATGGCTGATCTTCTACCTCAACTCCACCTTCGTGCAATATCCCCATATCTCTTCATTCCCTTAATATCCAAAAATCTATCACTCTCTGTCTTGAATATACTCAACAACTGAGCATCCTCTGCTCTCTGGGGTAGATAATTCCAAAGATTCACCACCCTCTGAGTGAATAAATTTCTCCTCCTCTCAGTCCCAAATGGCTGACCCCTTATCCTGAGACTGTGACCCCTAATATAAATGCAAGTCTGTTTTTCTATTGGATTTATTAGTAACTAACTTGTATTCATGGCCCCTAGTTTTGGATTCTCCCACAAGTGGAAACATTCTCTCCAAATCTACTCTGTCAACCCATTCATAATTTTAAAGACCTCTACCAGGTCACCCCTAAGTCTCTTTTCTAAAGAAGAAAGACCTAACCTGTTCAATTTTTCCTGATAGCTGTAATCTCTCAGTTCTGGCACCATCCTTGTAAATCTTTTTTGCACTTTCCCCAGTGCTTCTGTGTCCTTTTTTATAGTATGGAGACCAGTACTGTGCACAGTACTCTTAAGTGCAGGCGGGCCAGGGTCCCATACAAGTTTCACATAACTTCACTACTTTTAAATTGTGTGCCCTAGAAATAAATCCAAGTGATTTGTTCACCTGTACCCCTAGATCCCTTTGCTCTTCTACCCCATTCAGTTTCTTATTTTCTAAGGTGTAGGTGATGTTTCTATTTTTCCTACCAATGTGCATCACCTCTCATTTATCTATGTTAAAGTTCATTTGCCACTTAACTGCTCAGACTGCAAGCTTTCTAATGTCTTGTATTATGTTACATTCTTCCTCAGTGTTAGCTCCACCCCCCACTCAGCAGGTTTGGTATCATCTGCAAATTTTGATATCGAGTTACTTGTTCTTAAGTCCCAATCATTAATGTAAATTATGAATAACAGTGATTCCAGCACTGATCCTTGTGGAACATCGCATTCTACCTCCCACTAATCTGAGTAATTGCCCTTTACCCCTACTCTTTGCTTTCTATTTTTTAGCCAATTTGCTATCCATTCAGCTATTTGTTCCCTGACTCCACGTGTCCTAGCCTTTGTCATGAGCCTACCGCGTGGTACCTTATCGAAGGCCTTTTGAAAACTTTGTTGAGTGTGATTGTGTGCCAGAGGACTGGAGAGTGGCCAGTGTAATGGCTATTTTCAAAAAGGGAGACAGATGTAATCTAGATAATTGCAGTTAGTTTAATATCTGTGGCAGAGAAATTTTAATGTAGAGAAAATAATTAGACGCAGCCAACAGATTTTAGGAAGGAAGATTGTGCTTGACAAACCTGATCGAGTTCTTTGAGGAGGTGATAGATATGGTGGATGAGGAAACTGCAGTGGATGTGGTGTACATGGACTTTAGGAACGTCTTTGACAATAAACCATACAAGAAACTATTGAAGAAGATTAAGAACATAAGAAATAGGAGCTGGAGTCGGCCATTTGGCCCTTTGAACCTGCTCCGCCATTCAATAAGATCATGGCTGATCTACCTTATCTCCACTTTCCTGCACTATCCCCATATCCCTTGATTCCCTTAATATTCAAAAATCTATCGATCTCTGTCTTGAATATACTCAACGACTGAGCTGCCACAGCCCTCTGGGGTAGAGAATTCCAAAGATTCACCACCCTCTGAGTGAAGAAATTTCTCCTCATCTCAGTCTTAAATGGCCGACCCCTTATTCTGAGACTGTGACCCCTGGTTCTAGACTCCCCAGCCAGGGGAAACATCCCCCCTGCATCTACCCTGTCAAGCCCTGTAAGAATTGTGTATGTTTCAATGAGATCACCTCTCATTCTTCTAAACTCTAGAGAATATAGGCCTAGTCCACTCAATCTCTCCTCATAGGACAACCCCCCCATCCAAGGAATCAGTCTGGTGAACCTTCATTGCACTCTCTCTATGGCAAGTATATCCTTCCTTAGGTAAGGAGACCAAAACTGTACAAAATACTCCAGGTGTGGTCTCACCAGGGCCCTATATAATTACAGTAAGACGTCTTTACACTTATACTCAAATCCTCTTGTAATAAAGGCCAACATACCATTTGCTTTCCTAATTGCTTGCTCTACCTGCATGTTAACTTTCAGCGATTCGTGTATAAGGATTCCCAGGTCCCTCTGAACACCAACATTTCCCAATCTCTCACCATTTAAAAAATACTCTGCTTTTCTATTTTTCCCACCAAAGTGGATAACTTCACATTAAGGGGTATGGAATCAGGGGAAGGGTAGCAAATTGGATTAAAAATTAGTTAAAAAGGGGAAAACAGGAAGTAGGAGTTACAGGCCATTTCTCACAGTGGTTGGAGGTGGTAGTGGTGTCCCACAGGGTTCTGTTCTGGGACTGCTCCTGTTCTCTGTGTGCAGCAATGATTTGGATGTAGGGCTATAGGGAGCTGTGTCCAAATTTGCAGACAATACTAAAATAGGAGGCATAGTAAAAATAATACTGAGGACCACAGGAAGCTGCAAGAGGATATTGATAAGATGGCAAAAATGTGTCAGATAAAATTCAATGTCAGTACGTGTGAAGTGGGATATTTTGGTTAACAAAAACAATAATACTTTGAGTGGTGGAAGACTGGGTGATGTGGAAGAGTAGAGGGATTTGGGGGTTTAGGTTCAGAAGACATTAAAAGCAGCAACTCAAGTGGATAAGGCCATAAAAAGCTAACGGAATACTGGCCTAGAAATTCAGTTTGGGCCCGCCAGCTGGTTTGCGCCCAAAAGTTAGCACTGAGCGCGGAGCCAGTTGCGCCCGTCAGATATTCGGCTTTTGCGCCCCAAGTCGGAACCGGGCGCTATTCCAGGGTGTGCCCGCCCCCGCTTGGGGCGCTGAAACTGAATTTCAGCGCTGTAGGCGCCGCTGCGCCACCCGATGCGGTGCGGCAGGCTGCGGTACTGCAGGCCTCCTCCTCTTAAGGTGGAGGTGCCTGCAACGGGGAGATCGCCGCTGGATTGTGCCGGCAAATGAGCCCGGCACCACGGAGAAGTGCCGGGCTCGCGGAAAGCAGCCGGCAATGCCGCGGGGGGGGTGGTGGAGGAGGCTGGGGAAGGAGGTGCGGGCAGGCGGCCGCCGAAAAAGCGGCCGGCCGCACCTCCACCTTTATGCGCCCCACTAAGGCTGCAGTAAGGCCCTGGTCTCCGGATGTAAGTAGCGGCCGCCACGGAGGAGGCGGCGGCAACTGAATATGGGATTCGGGCCGGCATTGGGACGGAACCGGGGCACTGCACACACCGATGACGTCATCGGTGCCGGGGCTACCGCCGCCATTACCGCAGCGCTGAATATCAGCGCGAACTCCTCTATTGGTGCAAAAGCCCTCTTTGGGCGAAAACTGGGCGCAAAGCCAACCGAATTTCTAGGCCACTGAGTTTTATGGCAAGAGATATAGAATGTAAAAGTCAAGATGTAATAATGAACCTATATAAAACCTTAGTAAGACCACAATTGGAGTAGTTTGTGCAGTTTTGGGCTCCACACGATAGGAAGGATGTAGAGGCAATAGAGGGGGCACAGCCCAGATTCACAGTGACTGTGTTGTCCATAAAAAATGACTAACTAGCCCCATGGTGTTATGGCGACACATACACTAATTTTAGTAGAAAACGCCTTGCACACAATACAGCTAAATGTGCTTCACGTGTATATTTACTTAACAAGCATCTGTCACAATTCAGTAACCAAGGAAGTAAAGCACTCGCAACAATCAAAAAACATTCATACTCTGCTTTTTGTCTTCTCAACAAATGCACACACAGGTTAAAGTTCACATGCATACACCATGCAAATGAGTATTGAGATGGCATGCCCAACAACAGTGATTATTACTAATTTTATATTTGCTAATCAGAAATGCAGTTAGCCACTAGTGACTAATGTATGGGCAGCACTACTCTAGGAGGCTGCCTGATGCGAGGAAATGCAATAGAACAGTGGCGATTATGGGGAGGAATTGATAGAGGTGTTTAAAGTTATGAAAGGATGGGACAGAGTAGTTAGAAATAGACTGTGCAGTGGTTGAGGGGCCTACAACAAGGGCATATAGATTTAAGATCAAATATAAAAGATTTAGGACAGAGAGCAGGAGAAACTCTTTCTCCAGAGATGGTTGTGTGACTGGAATGCACTTCCAGAATTAATGACTGAAGCAGAGACTATGTCGACATTTAAGAATAAGTTAGATAGGTGGCTGAAGGAAATAGGGAATAAAGGGATATTGAACAGGGCGGGCACATGGGATTAGGACACTGCTCGTGAGGAGGATAAACACCTACACGGACTGGTTGGACCGAACGGCCTGTTTCTGTGATGTCATTTCTTTGTAACACGTCTTTTCCATTCTTCACTCTTCAGCATAAAATACTCCCTCCAAATGTAGTTCAGGTTAAAGTAGAGCTGCTGAGATTTTCCTTTGTTTTTTCCCCATGAAGACCTGCCATTGATATCTCCGTACTCTGTAGAGAGCTGCTCAGCCAACCTTAAGTACGATATGCACCAGCGAATAATTCCATTGCCCATCACACTGACTGGGACACATGCAAGCCAAGAAACAGTACTGGGAAATGTTGGAGCTCTGTGTCCAAGGACAAATTAACTTCATTATCTTCTACCAAGTTGGAGTTTATTTTGGAAAACATGACCTGGAGTGCTTCATGTTGAAACACTTCCCTCCTCCTTTAAAGAGCCCATTTCAATACTAAATCTTGTTGCCAGCCTTCCCAGAGAAGCACTCAATCCTTTTGCGGGTTAATTTTCCAGTTTTGTCTACTCACCCAATTATCTTTAAAGTAGCTCTTCCTTTCAAAGGGGGTTTGAAAACAATTCCCAACGAGCCGCAATGTTGTTCCTTTGGAGTAAAACACAAGCTGTGAGTGATGCATATTATAAACTGGTCGTTCAGTGTGAGGGATGCCCCAGAAAGTGGAATCTGAATCTTCATTTTTTGGCAGAACCTTGGTTTGGTGTGAAAGTGCCGTGGAGATAGCCATTAAACATATACGGGTGCCTGCAATATGAAGGTGCTGGATTTAGACCCACAATGAATGCTTCGAAGTGTAATAGAATACCTGCTCAGTGTTCTAGTTTGACTCAGATGTAATCTGACATTGACAAAGGCCAGTCTAATTCCCTGAGAGCAATCTGTCATTTTTCTAAAGTACTGCCCTCGCCCCAAATCTTTAGATCAAACTTTTAACAAATTGTTCACCTGTTTCAAATTAGTAACAAGAAAACTATAACTGCAGGCGGCTAAATGGATTCAATCAGGGCACCATAGCAGGAGCCCGTCTTCCCCCATCTGCCTCACTTAACTTAAGCCTTTAAGTGCAAAGCCAAATCAAATTGATGAGATGGTTGTTTAAATTTCCCCCCATGTACATCAGAGATTAATGCTCAAATTATATGATATCATAGGATCTGGAAAGCTAAATTGATCTATTTTGGATTTCCCTCGAGAAGTGGGCTGACCTCCGCTTCAACCAGCTTGTTTGCCATCCTGAATACCCAGCAGCAGTTAAAGAGTCACTGCCACACCATGGAATATGTTGTGTAGTGAGGATGACTGAATGGAATATTTTCTTAAGCTTTTATTTCAACAAAGTGAGGGTTATCCGTGCCGGGGAAGGGAATATGTTCCATTTCACATACCCAGTGTCTGCACCCAGCAGTCCCAGGTCAGGTAAACAACAACAACTTGCATTTATACAGCGCCTTTAACATAGTAAAACGTCCCAAGGCGCTTCACAGGAGCGATTATCAAACAAAATTTGACACCGAGCCACATAAGGAGATATTAGGGCATGTGACCAAAAGCTTGGTCAAAGAGGTCGGTTTTAAGGAGTGTCTTAAAGGAGGCGGAGATGTTTAGGAAGGGAATTCCAGAGCTTAGGGCCTCGGCAGCTGAAAGCACAGCCGCCAATGATGGAGCGATTAAAATCATGGATGCGCAAGAGGCCAGAATTAGAGGAGCACAGAGATCTCGGAGGATTGTAGGGCTGGAGGAGGTTACAGAAACGGAGGAGCGATGCCATAGAGGGATTTGAAAGCAAGGATAAGAATTTTAAAATTAAAGTGTTGATTAACTGTGAGCCAATGTAAAGCATGGGTTAGATACAAAGTAAAGCGCTCTCTACACTAACCCATCAAACACTCTCAGACAGGTACAGCATGGGTTAGATACAAAGTAAAGCTCTCTCTACACTGTCCCATCAAACACTCTCAGACAGGTACAGCACAGGTTAGATACAGAGTGAAGTTCCCTCTACACATGGGATTGGGGGTAAGGTACTGACTTGGATAGAAAACTTGTTGGCAGACAGGAAGCAAAGAGTTAGAATAAACAGGTCTTTTTCCGAGTAGAAGGCAGTGACTAGTGGGGTACCGCAGAGATCGGTACTAGGACCCCAGCTATTCACTGTATATATATATATATTAATGATCTAGACGAGGGAACTAGATGTAATATCTCCAAGTTTGCAGATGACACAAAGCTGGGTGGGCATGTGTGCTGTGAAGAGGATGCAGAGAAACTCCAGTATGATTTGGACAGGTTGGGCGATTGGGCAGATGCAGTATAATGTGGATAAATGCAAGGTTATCCACTTTGGTGGCAAAAACAGGAAGGCAGATTATTATCTGAACAGCAATAGATTGGGAAAAGGGGAAATGCAATGAGACCTGTGTGACCTTGTGCACCAGTCGCTGAAGGTAAGCATGCAGGTGCAGCATGTGGTTAAGAAGGCAAATGGTATGCTGGCCTTCATAGCGAGAGGATTTGAGTACAGGAGCAAGGATGTCTTGCTGCAGTTGCACAGGGCCTTGGTGAGACCACACCTTGAGTATTGTGTGCCGTTTTGGTCGCCTTATCTGAGGAAGGACGTTCTTGCCATGGAGGGAGTGCAGCGAAGATTCACCAGACTGATACCTGGGATGGCAGGAATGACGTATGAAGAGAGATTGGGTCGATTAGGCTTATATTCGCTAGAGTTTAGATGAATGAAAGGGGATCTCATTGAAACTTATAAAATTCTAACAGGACTAGACAGACTAGATACAGGAAGGCTGTTCCCGATGGCGGGGAGTCCAGAACCAGGGGTCACAGTCTAAGGATAAGGGGTAAGCCATTTAGGACTGAGATGAGGAGGAATTTCTTCACCCAGAGAGTGGTGAACCTGTGGAATTCTCTACCACAGAAGACAGTTGAGGCCAATTCATTAAATATATTCAAGAAGGAGTTAGATATATTTCTTAAGGCTAAGGGAATCAAGGGATATGGGGAGAAAGCAGGGACAGGGTACTGAATTTGGATGATCAGCCATGATCGCATTGAATGGCGGAGCAGGCTCGAGGGGCCGAATGGCCTACTCCTGCTCCTATCTTCTATGTTTCAGTGTTTCCCAGGGTAGGTACAGCACGGGTTAGATGCAGCGTAAAGCTCCCTCTACACTGTCCCATCAAACACTCCCAGGGCAGGTACAGCATGGGTTAGATACAGAGTAAAGCTCCCTCTACACTGTCCCATCAAACACTCCCAGGGCAGGTACAGCATGGGTTAGATACAGAGTAAAGCTCCCTCTACACTGTCCCATCAAACACTCCCAGGGCAGGTACAGCACGGGTTAGATACAGAGTAAAGCTCCCTCTACACTGTCCCATCAAACACTCCCAGGGCAGGTACAGCATGGGTTAGATACAGCGTAAAGCTCCCTCTACACTGTCCCATCAAACACTCCCAGGGCAGGTACAGCATGGGTTAGATACAGCGTAAAGCTCCCTCTACACTGTCCCATCAAACACTCCCAGGGCAGGTACAGCGTAAAGCTCCCTCTACACTGTCCCATCAAACACTCCCAGGGCAGGTACAGCATGGGTTAGATACAGAGTAAAGCTCCCTCTACACTGTCCCATCAAACACTCCCAGGGCAGGTACAGCATAGGTTAGATACAGAGTAAAGCTCCCTCTACACTGTCCCATCAAACACTCCCAGGGCAGGTACAGCACGGGTTAGATACAGAGTAAAGCTCCCTCTACACTGTCCCATCAAACACTCCCAGGGCAGGTACAGCACGGGTTAGATACAGAGTAAAGCTCCCTCTACACTGTCCCATCAAACACTCCCAGGGCAGGTACAGCATGGGTTAGATACAGAGTAAAGCTCCCTCTGCACTGTCCCATCAAACACTCCCAGGGCAGGTACAGCACGGGTTAGATACAGAGTAAAGCTCCCTCTACACTGTCCCATCAAACACTCCCAGGGCAGGTACAGCATGGGTTAGATACAGAGTAAAGCTCCCTCTACACTGTCCCATCAAACACTCCCAGGGCAGGTACAGCACGGGTTAGATACAGAGTAAAGCTCCCTCTACACTGCCCCATCAAACACTCCCAGGGCAGGTACAGCATGGGTTAGATACAGAGTAAAGCTCCCTCTACATTGTCCCATCAAACACTCCCAGGGCAGGTACAGCATGGGTTAGATACAGAGTAAAGCTCCCTCTACACTGTTCCAACAATTTGTTCCACCCTAACCTCATAGATGTGACATTTTCCTTTTCCCACCACCAGCTATCCTGTGGCCTCGCTGAGTAAGGTTGGCTATTTAGATTCAAAACCAAATGCAACAGTTGAATTAGAGATACTGTCCAAACTAATTTCAGGTAGGAGTTTTAAAGCCAACAAAGTGAGATTTTCACCCAATCAACCTGGGATGGGTTTGAACCGTGGTTCCAGAGGTGAAAGGACAGTGTGTCTAACTCACTCATCATCCTGCCCCCTCCGCCTGTACTAATTGCAGCTTTTTAATACTATTATTTTTTAGTGGCCAATTATGTGTTTGGGGCACATAATAGGTAGCAGACGGGAGCAACTGGTGTGAGTACAAACGTCTCCTTGAAATTGACTGGTGGTTGCTAGCAGCCCAGATAGTTGTAGAATTAGCGGGTGCCTGGAGAAAGCCCGGTGAATTTCTGTAACCTAATCTTTGCAAGCTGAAAAAACCCTTGCTTGATAAGTGTTGTTCAGTTCTGCGTACAGTGGCTAGAATTCCAGGTAACAGCACTGTCTGTAGGAAGTTCCACGGGCAGGAGAGGGGAATGTGTGTGGAGCTTTACTCTTGTACTCTGTGCAGTATTTTTTTGACGCACAGTATTGAAAGCAGCTCTTGTGTTTCTGGTATCGGGAGAGAGGTCTGGCTGTCGTGCCACCAGCTCTTGGGACTCTGGTCCAGATATGGTCTTGTAGACCACAGACACTCTGTCCACCTTTCAGTGTGGTAGAGGGTGATTTCTCACACGGAGTGAACAATCTTCGTCCAGTCTGTTGGTCTTGATGACTTTGGGTCGCAGTGAGTCCAAGAGCAGGCAAGGAAGGCACAATATTCTGTCTCTGAGTGGATATGTTCTTTGTTGTTGCCGCCAGATGCAGCACCAAATGCATTTTGAGGATTCCCATTTTTCTCTCGGCTTTTCAGACCAACTTTGCTACAAGTTTTTCGCCATCATAACATGGAAATGACAAAATCGAGGCGATATGCCAATAACACAGTGATTTTTGCCCTTGTGGATTGATAGAAAGCAGAATAACCAATATCTGTCAGTCATTCTTGACCCGCTCTTAGTCGTGAAAGTAACAAGCCTTGTGTCTGGATAATCCCGTTCTATTTTGCTGCTGATGGCTGGGGGTATTGTCACCAGCAAAAAGATATAGAAACCTTCAGTAAAAACAGGAAATGCTAGAAATACACAGCTGGTTAGTCTGCACCTGAAAGACGAGGACAGGTCAATGTTTCAAGTGAGACCCTTCATCAGTTCTGATGGAGTCTCACCCGTCAGCCTGTTTTTTTTATCTCTTTCAGACACGGACTCACTGGGGTTCTGTTTACCTCAGCAGTTGTGTTTTTTGAACCTCAGTAAGTGCAGGGAGTGTACTGGTTATGTTAATTAATTCTGTCAAAGGGTTAAGCAGCCAGGGTGAGCAAGAGCTTCGAATACCTTGGCAAGCCCTAGCTGCAGTGTCTGTGGGCGCAAGCTGAAGCTCAGTGTTGCTCGGATGAAGTGAGCGGAGTCACTGCACTGGGTGGCGCACATCTGTAGTCACTTCACTTTTGTCGGTTGGTTCGATATATATTTTAGGAAGATTTCACTGTGTCTGTGTAGTCTCAAACTGGAAGTGTTAATATAATGAAATTTTGGATAATTTCCTGCCTTTTCAAATACTGGATGTAGAATTGACAGACTGTCTGTGCTGTTTAATGTTTCAGTGATTAATGAGCTGGATGGTCTGGCTAAAGGCCAGGACACAGACTACCACGGTGGAAACCATGCCAGATTGGTGCAGGAGAGAGCCAAGAAAGCCATCGACTTCCTGGAACAAAAGTTTGAATCCCGTGACTTATGTCTGCGGGCTCTAACCAGCAGAGGTAACGAGCTGGAGTCGATTGCGTTCCGGAGTGAGGATATAACCGGGCAGCAGGTAACTGCAGTAATGGAAATGTGATGCAGCCCTCCTTTACCTTCGCTCCCTCCTCCCCCCTCTCCCATTGTGGGTTCAAGCCCCACTAAGGTAAGCTGACACTTTAGCACTGAGGGAATGCTGCGCTGTCTTGAGGAGCTGTCCTTCGAGTGAGACATCAAACCGTCTGCCTGTTCTGGTGGCTCAGGCGGATATGAAAGATCCCATGGCACTATTCAAAGAAAAGCAGGGAGTTTTCCCAACATTCCTCCTTCAACCAACACCACCAAAATCAGATTAACAGATCATTCGTCTTATTTCCAAATGTTGCTATGCACAAAATGACTGCCTTGTTTGCCTAATGTAGTACTGGACTAGCAACCCAGAGATCGAGAGTTCAAATCCCAACAGGGCAAGTTGTAAAATTGAATTCAATAAATTTGGTCATTTCTGAGCAGGCTGCTGGATTGTCGTAAAGACCGAACTGGTTCACTAATGTCCCCAGGGAAGTGAACCTGCCCGATGTGGCCTCGACATGAATCCAGTCGAATCTTCACGCCCTCTGAGGTGGCTTAGAAAGCCACTCTGTTGTAAACGGGATGAACAATAGTTGCCTGTCTGGTTATCTCCAACAGACATTTGTCACTATGTAGACTGCTAACGCAGCTAAAGACTGGCATACCTAGTCACTGTGACCATCCAGTACTACGCGATTGGGTTTGAGCTGGAGGCTGAGAGGGTTTGACGGTTCCCTGTGCAGCCTTTCCATATCCCTTCAGGAGTGGGTAAGTCTGTGTATTGAAAGAGGATTTCATGCTTCACGCCAAGTCTGATGTTAAATATTGGCGTTTTTTGGTTACATGGAAAGTGGTGAGGGAGGGGACAGGCTCCTCAATAGCTCATTAAATCTCAAGCTCTTACTCATATCTAGACAGCTGCCTTTTTTTGTTGAAAGCTTCAGAGACTTGCCTTGTTGGTACTGGCTCCATCGTGAAGTTCTTTTTCTCCTCTGATGCCCTCAGAGCCTGCATGATCAAGTCTGGAGCGGTCTGATCCAGAAATGTTGCCCTCCAGACACAAGATAAATTACCTTTTTTAAAAAAAAAAAACTTTTTGTGTGTTTTTTGTAAACTTTATTAATTTCTGTTTGTCAAGATTTGAGAGGCAGCAGTGCTAGGGGTTTGATGAATTGCTTAATCCTGTTATGCAGCTATGTCCCAGCCTGTATCAGGTATGAACGGGTTTTTGTAACACCAGCTTCAAAGAGGCTTTGAAAAGCAATCGTCCCAACTTCATTCTTTGAGGAAAAGTCACTCTGGACATGTAGTTACCCACAGCCCACCTTCATGTGTCATCTCCTTTAAACAATATATACACATTCACAGGTAGGTAGGTAGAACTCTTGTTCTCTTGCTCTTGCTCGCTCTCTCACTCACTGCTCACAGGGATCGCTCAGCAGCGAGCAGGAACAGTGACTGACTTCTTCTTTCCTCTGATGGGGGAGTCCAGGCCAAGAGGCACAGTCATAAAATTAGAGGCAGGCCATTCAGGGGTGATGTCAGGAAGCACTTCTTCACACACGGTAGTGGAAATCTGGAACTCTCTCCCCCAAAAGACTGTGGATGCTGGGGGTCAGTTGAGATTTGCAAGACTGAGATCCAAGAGATGAAAGGGCAGTGTGCTAATCCACTGTACCACTCAGCCCCCGTGAACTTGGCCACAGTGTCTGCACTTCAAAGTAATTCATTATATGTGAGGTGCATTGAGATGTGTGAGAGATGTGATGAGGTGAAGATAATTGCCAGTCTGTTTTGTTCAGTGTGGTTGCTGCAAGGAGCAGTGGAAGTCCTGACACAGGCCACAGACACACTCTGGGGAAATGCACGAAAATCAAATTCTGCAAGAGAAGGAATAATTCAGGCCAACTTCCCAATGGGGCAAATTCCAAATTTCTCTCCTCTTCTCTCCCCCCGCCCCCATTGAAAGCACTGACTGTGCTGGGACTCAGTTTCAGGAGAGTCCGTCACCAATATTCCTGCTAAGCTGCGCAGCGGTCTGGAGGTCCCGCGCAGGCCGCTCATTGGCTTTTCAATGGAAATAACCGTGCGTGCGTGAAAAATTGAATGAGCCGTGCAGCCAGCCACCAAAAAAAAATTACAGGGAACATTGCCAATCACCCTCCGGCACCTTCACCCAACTGGCAGCAAGCTACGTGAGGATGTTACAGACAACAGATACACTCACACTCTCGCTCTCTCTCTCTCACTCACTGCTCACAGGGATCGCTCAGCAGCGAGCAGGAACAGTGACTGACTTTTTCTTTCCTCTCCCTAGCCCAGCGCTGCTGAGCCGAACTGTAGCACCCCAATTGCAACCCCAGCTGAGACTAGTTAACAGAACGTTGGTCCTTCCCGGTCTGAGTGCTGCAGTGCGACTCTGGGCAGTGGACCTTCCAACACAAGCACTGGGAGAGCTTTCCCGGAGCGACAGCACCAGAAAGTTTTGAGAATAGCACCCTTGGTCTAGCTTCTTGTAACGACCCCGTCGCTTACACGTGTCCCAGATTTACTGTATTTTACTTCCAAGACTCTCTTTGTAGAAGGAATTAAATTCTTTTTAAATGTTTAATTAGTTTTAAATTTGCTGCTGACAGCCTTGTGTTTAAATGTGCCTATTGTAATCTGTACTAAGTGACAGCAGCAGGCTTTGGTTCACCTGTCTCTGGCATACAGCAGGTAGATCCCAGCCTGCCCCATAGGGAAGTTGGCCCAAATTATTCCTCCTCTTGCAGAATTTGACTTTCATGCATTTCCCCAGAACGCCCAGAGAATGTCTTTGGCCTGTGTCAGGGCTTCCACTGCCTTTAACTCCACTGTTTATCTTCACCTCATCACATCTCTCAAACATCTCAATGCACCTCACATATAATGAATTACTTTGAAGTGCAGACACTGGCATCTTGCTGTGCGCAAAATGGTGACCCATATTTGCCTACATAAGATGAATAACCAGATGGGGGAACGGTAACCTAGTGGTTCTGGTACTGGACTAGCAACCCAAAGGTGGACACTGGAAAAGTGACCACAGAAGCAGCTGGATCGTTGTAAAAGCCCAGCTGGTTCACCGGTGTCCTTCAGAGGCCCCTACCCAGTCTGACCTACATGTGACTCCCGCCCCACACAATGTGGTTGACTCTTAATGCCCTTTGAAATGGCCTAGCAAGCCACTCGACTGTAAACAGCAACTTAGGATGAGCACTAAAACAAAGTTGTTCTGTTTTTGGTGGTATTGGTTGAGAGGAATGTGTCCAGGATACTGGGAGATATCTCTACCCTTCACGGTAATGGCATTTTTAACATCTACTTGAACCATTGGAACAGGCAGATGGCAGCGACTCGGTTTAAAATCTGAGCTGAAGGCTGGCGCTTCCAGCAGTTCAGCACTCCCACAGTACTGAACCAGAGTCTCAGCCTGGACCAAGGGACAAGTTAAAGCCCTACTGGCAAGCCCATTTTGGCACCATCAGCAGTCATTAACTCCAATTAGCAAAAAGACTACTATAATATAAATGACTTGCCCTTCATATTTCTCGTTTATTGACTGTACGGGATTGGCTGGCCAGTTCATATGGCATTGAGAGGTAAATATAGTGACCTGTTGATTGGGCTCCCCTGTTACACGGCAGTGTTCTCTGTTTTGAGACTGGGCACCACAGTGTGGAGGTGTATCAGACGTGTTGCCTCTGGCAATTCTAGTTACCACGTAAACTCTGTGGTCCTGCAAGGTGTTTATTGACCATTTGTTCTGAATGTATCTCACTGGGGGCATATAAGCCACTTCCATAAACAGAGCTCAAATCAAGATTTTATGTGCACACTGCAGCATCATATAGTCATTAACTACAGCACGAGCACATTCTGAGGGCAGCAACTTCTTGGAAAAGATCCTACTCTCTTTTCCAGCCCTCCCCCCTCCCAAACAGACTTTCAACTTCTGTACTTAGACCCCTTTAAATTAGATGCAGGTGGAACAAGAACACCTGCAGGAAAGTCCGAAATCCAATCTGGATGATGTTCTGAAGTAGTTACAGACCCACATTGCCTTAATCTGCAACATGTGGGCTTTATTACAATGCTGTGTTTGGATTGGACAGTTGGCTGCTGAAGCACTTCCCCGTACTTTTTCTATCCGTGTGTTTTGTGATGTTGCACAGCACTTACCTGGCGCTGTAGGCTAGTGGATAGCGAGCCGGAAAGGAAATACTGAAATGTGCCATGGCTCTCGCCAGTGCCAGCCACCATTCCCCATTTCACGAAGCTCCAAGCAGTCTGCTGCCCTGCTGACTGTCACACATTCAAGCCTTACCTGTCACAAATGCACAAAAAAGGCAATTTAATAAATGTTTTGCAGAGTGGTTTATATCCTGTGTTGTAGAACATTAAGACCCCAAGAGACAATACCATACTCACAGTACGGTCCTAAACATTTGTCACTGTTGGGAATCATTATTATGTAAAGTATTTAATATCGCCTTTAACCAGCTCCCACCTAAAAACATGCTTATAATCATATTGAGGGACAGGTACTAGATTCTGAGCAAAGTAATCACATTCCTTTAGTGTCAATAACAACAACCACTTGCATTTATATAGCGCCTTTTACATAGTAAAACGTCACTTCACAGGAGCGTTATCAAACAAAATGTGATACTGAACCGCATCATGAGAGATTAGGACAGGCGACCAAAAGCTTGGTCAAAGAGGTAGGTTTTCAGGAGGGTCTTAAAGGGGGACAGAGAGGCGGAGAGGTTTAGGCAGGGAATTCCAGATCTTAGGGCCCAAGCAGCTGAAGGCACAGCCGCCAATGGTGGAGCGATGGAAATCGGAGTGCACAAGAGGCCAGAATTGGAGGAGCACAGAGATCTCGGAGGGTTGTAGGAGGTTACAGAGATAGGGACTGTTATCACTGGACAATATGGAAGACGTCAAATATTATATCAATGATGCACAATCAGTGGGAGCTGGGTCAGGACTGGCACGGGTCACCCGTCCGTGGGAGCTGGGAGGGACCTGGTCAGTGATTGGTTGGGAGGTAGGAGACAGAGTAGGGATGAAGGGAATGCACTCTGATTGACAGGCTGTGACAAGTGGTGTTCCCCAGGTATCAGTACTGGGGCCTCAGCTTTTCACCATATGCATCAATGACAGATGAAGGAATAGAGAGTTTTATATCGAAGTTTGTAGATAACACTAAGTTAGGAGGCACGATAAGTTGTGTAGCTGGAGCAGGAAGTAACAAAGGGACATAGACAGATTAAGTGAGTGGGCAAAACTGTGGCAGATGGAGTTCAATGCGGGGAAGTGTGAGGTCATCCTCTTTGGATTCAAGAAAGATAAATCGGAATTTTTCTTGATGGCAGACGACCAGGAACTGTGTAGGAGCAAAGAGATTTGGGTGTCCAGGTACATAAATCACTAAAAGCTTCATGTACAGAAAGCAATCAAAAAAGCTAATGGAATGTTGGCCTTTTATTTCAAGGGGGCTGGAATACAAAGGGGAGGAAGTGATGCTTCAGTTGTGCAGAGCATTGGTCAGAGTCCATCTGGAGCACTGCGTTCAGTTTTAGGCACCGCACCTCAGGTCACCCCTCAGCCTTTTTTTCCTCAAGAAAATAACCACAGCCTATTCAATCTTTCCTGATAGTTATAACCTCTCAGTTCTGGTAACATCCTTGTAAATCTTTTTTGCACCTTCTGTGTCTCCATATCCTTTTTATAATATGGAGACCAGAACTGTGCACGGTACATTAATGAACTGTACAAGTTTAACATAACTTGGATTTTCCCAACTTCTCCACATAACTGAAGTCCTCCACTTCTGGTATCGTCCCAGTATACCTCTCCAAGACCTTGACCTCCTTCCTAAAGTGTGGTGCCCAGAATTGTACACAATACCCCAGTGACTTTTACTTGGACAGGCACTTGAAGTGCCGTAACCTACAGGGCTACAGACCAAGAGCTGGAAAGTGGGACTAGGCTGGATAGCTCTGCCTCTCTAGAAATGAACCTCAGTGTCTAGTTTGCTTTTTTTATGACCTTCTTAACCTGTGTTGCTACTTTTGCTGATTTGTGTATCTGTACCCCTAGACCCCTTTGCTCCTCTACCTCATTTTGATTCTTACTATCCAAGGTGTCTGTGGCTTCCTTATTCTTGTTACCAAAATGTACCACCTCACACTTGAAATATTGAAAAAGCACTCACTGTCCCTTTGCCCCCTCTACGACTGGCATAGATGTAAATGATCTGGACTTGGGCATAGGAAGACCAGTTTCAGAGTTTGCGGAAGATGCAAAACTTGGCAAAGTAGTAAATAGTGAGCAGGATCGTAGCAGACTTCAGGATGACATAGACAGACTGGTGAAATGGGCAGACACGTGGCAGATGCAGTTTAATGCAGATAAGTATGAAGTGAGGCACTTTGGGAGAAACAACATGGAGAGGCAGTATAATCTAAATGGTACTATTTTGAGGCGGTGCAAGAGCAGAGGGACCTGGGGGTGCATATTCACAAATCTTTGAAGGTGCAGGGCAAGTTGATGAGGTGGTTAAAAAAGTGTATGGGATACTTGGCTTTGTAAATAGGAACGTTGAATACAAAAACAAGGAAGTCATGCTAAACCTTTAAAAATCACTGGTTGGGCCTCAGCTGGAGTATTGCGTACAATTCTGAGCACCGCACTTCAGGAAGGATGTCGAGGCCTTAGAGAGGGTGCAGAGGAGGTTTACCAGCCTAATACCAGGGATGAGGGACTTCAGTTATGTGGGGAGGTTGGAGAAGCTGGGATTGTTCGTCTTAGATCAGAGAAGGGTAAGGGGAGACCTAATAGAGGTAATGAAAATTAAGAGGGGTTTTGATAGAGCAAGTAGGGAGAAACTGTTTCCTTTGGCAAATGGGTCGGTAACCAGAGGTCATAGATTTAAAATAATTGGCAAAAGAGCTAGAGGGGAAATGAGAGTGTTTTTCACAAGAGGACTGTTATGATCTGGAACGCATTGCCTGAAAGGGTGTGAATCAGATTCCATAGGAACTTTCAACGGGCAATTGGACATGTACTTGAAGAGGACCAATTTACAGCGTTATGGGGAACAAGCTGGCGTGTGGTACTAAATTGGATTGTTCTTTCAAAGAGCCGGCATAGGCACGATGGGCCGAATGGCAGCCTCCTGTGCTGTAAGATTCTATGATTCTAAAGTGAGTGAGTTAAAGCATCGTCCTTTGACATCTGGGATCTGGGTTTAAATCCAAACCAGCAATAATGAAAGTCTCGTTATGAAGGGGGATCTTGGGCATTTGGACTGTGTGTCCCAGTGGGCCAAAATCCAGAGAGCATTTCTGCTCTGGTGATTCACAGTCATCACATAAAAGGAAGTGGAGTCTGGATGTCATTTGCTGCACAACTTCTTGGAGATAATGGTCTGAGCATTGTCCAATGGATAATGATTCCCTTGAGCTGTGCCCAGTCTCTGTGGCAGCTTTAGAGGTGTAGTGAGAATAGCACAACAGCTGATCAGGTAGCGGTCCTTGCAGTGGAGCCCGGCCAACGTGAGAGAGCTTCAGAAATTCCTGCAAGTCTCAGGGGCAAAGAAAAAAGGCACAGCTGCCAAAGAGAGGTTTGCAGACCACCCACTGCCAGCTGCAGGCAGGAGTGTGACTCATCGCAGGCTCGTTTCACAGAAACTAGTGAAGAAATACAAAATTTACAGCAGGGAAATGATTTCTCCTCTCGGTCACCAGACACAGCTTTCTGTATTAAACCTGGACCCGCGGTCAGATGGTGCTAAATGGTGGTGATTATGTCATTCCCATCATTACATTATTCCCTCCTCCTCTGCTTAATCACCAACTGTTTATTGCTGGGCTCGGAGGCTCCTGTAGTCACATATTGGGGCCATGTGGACTGTCGTGACCTCGCTTCCTGCTAAGATCTATGGGTAGATGATGTCATTGAGGACTTGTAGTTTCAGTGTAACTTAATTCGCTGAAAACTTAGATCTCCTTTTTTGAGGTAAGGTTTCCTCTCCAAGGTATCCTTCTCCCTGACCTTTTCTTGTTCATCAAAGCATCAGATGGCAGCTGGACAACTTGCTCAGGCCCCCTCGAATGTCTTTAGGAGGTAGGCAGTGTCAGCTCCAGGGGTGGCTCTGCCTCTGATGTTTCCCTCCACGTGGACAATATCTGGACTCTGCTCCACACTCTCTCCTAGTAACATGATGATATCCTTCAGGAGTGTGGAGAATGGGTGTAAGCCTGCACTCCCGCTCGCTTAGTACATTACACCGAGGCGCATCCAACATCTGCTTCACTTCACATCTCCTGAGGCGGGGCTTGCAGTCTTCACAGAAACGCCCTGCGCCCAATGCCAGCCCCGATGCCCAATGCCCGTGCTGACACCCTGTGCAAGCGCCCAACACCCTGCACCGGGAGCTATAAACAATAAACTGAGCTCCTTCTCTAGTTTCCTCCCCATTGGGGTTAGGAAGGGGAACAAATCATCCCAGTTTCCCACTCCTCATCTCTACCTAGTGACCTCTGCTGGAAGATGTGTGTGGGCAGGAACGGTCGAAATGCCTGCTGACATTCTGTCCCTCAGTCAGCTGGGGTTTGTCTTTGTTTTAATGAATGTTGAGGATTAGTGGTGTTTGTTTGAACTCGATGTGCCTGTCCATCAGGGAGAGTCTGATTTCAGGAAGTGAGCTGAAATGTCCATGACCGAGTTGACTTATTAAAAGCCAGTCTGAGACTCTGTTTTCTCAGTCCAAGACCTCACCAATAGCATTCTGGGCAAAAGCTGCTCCCTCTGTGTGGGAGGCATCTGGACCTGACTTGGGACAGCCTAGCACCAACATGGCCGGGATTGGGAACTCAGTAGTTTTAGGTCTTTATTCCCATTTTCCCCTTTTCATCAACTCCAACTTGTCCAAAACTCTGCTGCTTTATTCCTGTCCAGCACCACGTCCTGCTCGTCCATCCCCCTTGTCCTCGTTTACCTCTCTGCGTTGGCTCCTTGGGCCCCAATGCTTGAAATTCAAAATGATCATTCTTATCTTTAAGTTGTTTCATGCTTTGCCCCTTCCTATTTCTGTAGCCCTACAACCCCCTCCCTTGAACTGTCTCTCCCTCAGACTCTTGCCTCTTGTGCACCCTCACCACACCACACCCCCCCCCCCCCCTTTTGTCACCCCACCATTGGCAGCCTTGCCTTCATTCATCTGGGCCACATTCTCTGGAATTTCTTCCTCAAACCCTTCTGCCTCTCCTCTCCCTCTCCTTTAAGATGCTCATTAAAGCCCACCTCTTTGACCGGGTTTTTGGTGAGTGTTCCTAATCTCTCCTCCTTTGGCTCGACGCCTGTTTTCCTTTACGTTGCTGTGAAATCTCTTAGGCCATTTTACATTGAAGGTGCTTTGTAAATGCAAGTTTGTGCTGTTGAAACAGAAAGCATCTGAGACCCCCCAGAGCTGTGTCCTGACAAACGTCAGCACCTTGGGAGAGGGGAGAATTTGAAGGCAAAACCTTCAAATAATTCTCTAGTCAGTACACCAAGGGGGCTGGGCTTGATTGTTCTGAATTAGTGAAACTTCTGTCACAAACACAGCCACTCTGGCCCCATTCACTGCACCTCCCTGCACACACACAGGCTGTTAGAAGGGAGGTTCGTGCCCTTTAAACGGGAGGGAGAGAATCCATGATGGAATAACTAGAGGTGGGCTCTGGGTGGAATGTGTTCGATGGGCCGTTTCTCGCTGCTTACTTTGTGTGAAGCTGCCGAGTCCTGATCTGTTTTTACTTCTGTCTCCGACAGGGTAACAATGATGACTTGATTCTCTCGTGCTGCCTTCATTACTGCAAGGACAAGGCCAAGGACTTCATGCCAGTGCACAAAGGTATCTGAGATCTCCCCAGTCCAAGCTGCTCACGTATGGGTTACAGTCGGGGGTTATTTGTTTGTGTGTGGGTATGGCAATGATTTGGTGACTCCAGCAGCAGCTTTGACCGTGTCGGGAGAGTGACCACCTCCAGCGCAAGTGCCAGTCTGCCCCTGTATATTTAAGGGATGTCTGTACATCTACAGTACCACAGAATGGTAGACTGGGGACAAGTGTTTCAATGCTCAGCTCTGCAGTCAAGTTCTGTTATTCCACAGTCCTTTGGTTAAACGATAGAGGGGGAAGAAGAGGAGTGCAACAAATGCCTGATATTAACCTTAGCTCAGCAATAGCACCCTCGCCTCTGAGTCAGAAGAAGGTGGGTTCCAGCCCCACTCTAGAGACTTGAGTACATAATCCAGGCTGACACTCCAGTGCAGTTACTGAGGGAGCGCTGCACTGTCAGAGGTGCCGTCTTTTGGATGAGGCGTTAAACTGAGGCCCCGTCTGCTCTCTCCGGTGGACATAAAAGATCCCATGGCCGCTATTTCGAAGAAGAGCAGGGGAGTTCTCCCCGGTGTCCTGGGGCCAATATTTATCCCACAACCAACATCACTAAAACAGATGATCTGGTCATTATCACATTGCTGTTTGTGGGATCTTGCTGTGCGCAAGTTGGCTGCCACGTTTCCTACATAATGCCAGTGACTACACTTCAAAAGTACTTCATTGGCTGTAAAGCGCTTTGGGACGTCCTGAGGTCGTGTTAATTGCTCCCCCAGCGCTCTCAGTGCCTGTGTAGCCGAGCAGGGGATGGAAATGGAGTTGGCAGAACTTCTGCACAATCTATTATTGGTGATATACCACACAATGGACCTTCAACCTTGTCTAATTTTGGTTGTTTTTCCCGAAGTTACAGGTATTTTCTTCCCATGAAGAGCAAGATGTTCTGTGACTGAGAATATGTAAAGCTTGACCATTCACAATGCTACTTTCAGCCACTCACTGGGACTAAGGTGACACTTGCCCCCTCTTCCCACCCTGTCAGCTCCTTGTCTTCAGGCCACCTGCTTAAGATCAGGATCCCCTGTATAAAGTCACATTTGCAAAGCTGCAGCAGTGTTACACTAGCGTGTCGCCCTACCCTGGTACACTAGCGTGTTGCCCTACCCTGGTACACTAGCGTGTCGCCCTACCCTGGTACACTAGCGTGTCGCCTTACCCTGTTACACTAGCGTGTCGCCCTACCCTGGTACACTAGCGTGTCGCCCTACCCTGGTACACTAGCGTGTCGCCCTACCCTGGTACAGTAGCGTGTTGCCCTACCCTGGTACAGTAGCGTGTTGCTCTACCCTGTTACACTAGCGTGTCGCCCTACCCTGGTACACTAGCGTGTCACCCTACCCTGGTACACTAGCGTGCTGCCCTACCCTGGTACACTAGCGTGTCGCCCTACCCTGTTACACTAGCATGTCGCCCTACCCTGGTACAGTAGCGTGTCGCCCTACCCTGTTACACTAGCGTGTCGCCCTACCCTGTTACACTAGCGTGTCGCCCTACCCTGGTACACTAGCGTGTCGCCCTACCCTGGTACAGTAGCGTGTCGCCTTACCCTGGTACAGTAGCGTGTCGCCCTACCCTGGTACAGTAGCGTGTTGCCCTACCGTTACACTAGTGTGTCGCCCTACCCTGGTACACTAGTGTGTCGCCTACCCTGGTACAGTAGCGTGTCGCCCTACCCTGGTACACTAGCGTGTCACCCTACCCTGTTACACTAGCGTGTCGCCCTACCCTGTTACACTAGCGTGTCACCCTACCCTGGTACACTAGCGTGTCGCCCTACCCTGGTACACTAGCGTGTCGCCCTACCCTGGTACTGTAGCATGTCGCCCTACCCTGTTACACTAGCGTGCCGCGTCAGAACCATCTCAATCATTGCAGTGTGGGTTAATTCAACAAGTTTTAATTGACCCCTGGCTGACCTCACTCTGGAAAAAGATCTGGAGATAGTGTACAGGTGATGGTCAGGGTTTGCAACAAATTGGCCAGTTTTATTAGTTTTGTCTTGCCCTCACCCGCTGATTTTTCTTCCTTTCCCTTCTGCTAACGGTTCCTCTTGCTGATGCACGATTTCAAAAACAGTGTGTGTGTGAAACACTCTGGTGCATTTGGGGAAAGGTTTCTGAAGTTGATGTTCAGTGCACAGGACAACGTTGAGGGATTTTTGCCTGAACAGCCCTTGATTGAGCAGTGCATGACCCTGACACCAAGTGGAGGAAAACTCCACAAGCACAAAACAACCTCACTATATACAACTAATTAAACAGCACATCACAGATCACATCCTATTTGGTCCAATGAGGGAACAGAATGTGATCTGTTCAGGTGCATTCCTACACTATATTGTTTCAGTTTAGCCTGAAGGTGATTGAAGCACATCTCACGCCACAGTGCACGGTGGAGACACTGCCCAATGTATCGTACAATGCACCGCATAGACACCATACACTGCACCGTACAAACATTGTACAGACACCATACACTGCACCATACAGACATTGTACAGACACCATACACTGCACCGTACAGACATTGTACAGACACCATACACTGCACCGTACAGACATTGTACAGACACCATACACTGCACCGTACAGACATTGTACAGACACCATACACTGCACCGTACAGACATTGTACAGGCACCATACACTGCACCGTACAGACATTGTACAGACACCATACACTGCACCGTACAGACATTGTACAGACACCATACACTGCACCGTACAGACATTGTACAGACACCATACACTGCACCGTACAGACATTGTACAGACACCATACACTGCACCGTACAGACATTGTACAGACACCATACACTGCACCGTACAAACATTGTACAGACACCATACACTGCACCGTACAGACATTGTACAGACACCATACACTGCATTGTACAGACACCATACACTGCACCGTACAGACATTGTACAGACACCATACACTGCACCGTACAAACATTGTACAGACACCATACACTGCACCGTACAGACATTGTACAGACACCATACACTGCATTGTACAGACACCATACACTGCACCGTACAGACATTGTACAGACACCATACACTGCACCGTACAAACATTGTACAGACGCCATACACTGCACCGTACAAACATTGTACAGACGCCATACACTGCACTGTACAGACATTGTAAAGACAACATACACTGCACCGTACAGACATTGTACAATGCATTGTGGCGACACTACAGTGCACCATGCAATCACTGCACAGTACAATAACAGATACCGCCCAGTGCACCATGGAGGCACTGCACCATACAGACCCCGCACCATGTACTGTGTTAGCAGTTTGTTGGGTTTTGTCCCTGTTAGACAGGCTGTGTGTTCGGGGTGTGTGACCTGACGGCCCTTTTCTCTTCCCCCAGATGAGCCCATTCGCCTGCGCCGTGATGTTGTGCTGCTGACAGATGACCGGAATATGAGGGTGAAGGCCCTGACTCGCAATGTGCCAGTTAGAGCCATCCCAGTGTTTCTGAAGTGGGCCAAGGTGGGATGAAGAGACGGAGCGGGGAAAAACTCTCATCCTCTGGATTCCAGCGAGCGTCGTCGAGAGCCCCAGAGCTCGACCATGGCAACCCACCCCTCCATTAAAAAGCTAACTTTAAGAGATGACGAGAATCAATATGCAGTAGAAGATTGTGATTGGTTACCAAGAAAACAAAAACAAGCAAGCTGAAGAGGCAGGTCTTGAGATGAGACGTCTCGATGGGTCTTTTTAGGAGCAAGCTAGTCACAGTGGGTTAATAGAGTGAACTGCCAGGTGAGCGTCCAGATGCAGGTTAGTGAGAGGGAGCTTCCTTAACCCATGGAAGGAAGGGACTCTTCCCCGGTGGGGTTATTTCATTAGCGTGTGGATTGTTTTGTGACAGAGATGGAATGATCCGCTCTGCTGTGCCTGGCACACGTCTGTAAACCCACCTCCACCCTGAATCTTTGTCACATCAGAGGCGGAGGGGAGGGGGCCCAGGCTTTGATGATTTGATTCGCTGCTGGTTCTGTGATGTCATTTTTTTGGCAGGAGGAATTTCACAAAAAAAACAAAAGTTTAAATAATTTACAATAAAAGGAACCTCGCATGGCCTTGGAAAAGGGCCACAGAGTAAGGTTAGCCTAAACTCAAGGCAACTTTTAACGGTCGTGTTAAGGCCCAGTCACACGAGTGCAGATAAAGGTGCTGTTTAATTGGCCTTGCAGCAGCCTATCGTCAGGTTGATAGTGTGTTCTTAATCCACTCGGTCTTTGTATGATGGAGATTGTAGAGTTACCAGATTAAAATGGAAGGCTTGTTTTATTTCAGTGGTTTACTAGCTGCCCGATGTGTTGGACTGTAATCTGGTGAGTCAGGCACAGGGCAGCGAGTGTGTTATATGAGCTGCTCCGACGTGAGCTGGTATCGTACAAGCTGCCCTTTCACATGCTGCTCGATGCCCAAGACCTTTGGCATTTGGTGGAGTTGGCGAGAATCCTGCCAGTTAGAGGAGGCTGGGTCAGAGCGAGGTTCAGTTACACCACAGGGCCAATGATTGAGATACCTGGTGCTTCCTAATCCCGCGTCCCTGCCAAGCTATCAAGTAGCCGGGGCAGCTACTCAACTTTGTGAACAGAAACACACAGGGCTCAGTGAGATTTCGACTGGGAGAGTCTGTACCTGATGCTGCGGATTCCGTCCCTTTTAAGGAACAAAGAAATTTCAAAAGTTGGTTTATTTTAGACATTTCAGAACTTGTTTTTCATTGTGTTTTTTTTAAATAGTCTTAGGTGGTTCTGTTTGGGTAAAGCGTAGCCAGGTGCCTGGATTTGCCTTTATTTAGTGTTTTGTGGGCTTTATAGACTAGAGGAAGCCTTTGGTTTTAGTGCAGTGGGAGTGAGTTCCATATAATTTAGCAGGTGTGTGTGTAAAATATTTTAGCATGTTGTGTGGCTCTGCTGTAAGTAGCCAGTTAGTTTGAAGTAGCCATTGCCCAGTGCTGCAAGCTGCTGCCAGCACCTCTCCTGGATGGGATCTACACACACTGCCATTTGGAGAGTGGCAGAGTGTAACCGCTAACTCACGTTCCTGTAACTAGCAGTCCAATAAAACGGAGATTAAAAGCCATGTCTGTAAGGTTTTAATTGTTATTTGGTGTTTAATAGAAACAAGTTTCACGGTGAAAATGTTTTTGTCTGCTCATTTACAAAAATACAATTATAGAAACACTATCCCACCGAAGCACTTTATACAGACGGATTTAAAATATAAACACGGTACAAACACATGCAATAAATACATTCATTTTAATGCAAAAAAATTATAAAAATACTGTTTTTGTATTGCAACTTTATGAATTGTATTTTGGCTTTTTAAAATTTGTTTTTAAAAAAAAAATATTTGGGTAGGTGTCTGTACAGACTGACTTTGGTTACACTGAATTTACAGAGAGAGGAGCGAGCGGCTCTCACAGACACAGTGCTGAGATTGGACATGCAACTCCCCCAGCCCGCTCCAATAGACCTTACAAAATAGGAAATCTTTACAAATCCCTGCAAAAAACACAAAAGTAACATTACTGGCAACTTGCATCTCATGCTAAAATACTGCATTTAATAAGTGATTTAATAACAGGCGCCGGCAATTCCCAACTTTATCCCGTGTCTAGTTAAGGATTGCTTACCGGCTGCGCGGCCCCATCTCTGCAAACTCCCCGGCGGTGTGTGAAGGACAATCTCACTTTGTCACACTTTATCTCCTTCCGCTTAAAGCATCTGCAGATTTTGTTTTCAACTCACCGAGAACTGTCTGATTGACAGATTAATTTCTGTCTTTAAAGTGAGAAGTGTGTCTTATTTCAGCGCTGGTGGGTCAGTGAGTAAATGCTCTCACCCGCTCAGCATTGTCCCGGTTACACAGCTCAGGCTAAACAGTAACAATTGGAAAGCTCTTAGTTTGTTGGGCCCGACGTTGAGTCCGGGCGTGGGGAGCGGGACCCGGAGTACAGACTCTCTGGGGAGCGGGACCCGGAGTACAGACTCTCGGGAGCGGGACCCGGAGTACAGGCTCTCTGGGGAGCGGGACCCGGAGTACAGACTCTCGGGAGCGGGACCCGGAGTACAGGCTCTCTGGGGGAGCGGGACCCGGAGTACAGGCTCTCTGGGGGAGCGGGACCCGGAGTACAGACTCTCTGGGGAGCGGGACCCGGAGTACAGACTCTCGGGAGCGGGACCCGGAGTACAGGCTCTCTGGGGAGCGGGACCCGGAGTACAGGCTCTCTGGGGGAGCGGGACCCGGAGTACAGACTCTCTGGGGAGCGGGACCCGGAGTACAGGCTCTCTGGGGAGCGGGACCCGGAGTACAGGCTCTCTGGGGAGCAGGACCCGGAGTACAGGCTCTCTGGGGAGCGGGACCCGGAGTACAGGCTCTCTGGGGAGCGGGACCCGGAGTACAGGCTCTCTGGGGAGCGGGACCCGGAGTACAGGCTCTCTGGGGGAGCAGGACCCGGAGTACAGGCTCTCTGGGGAGCGGGACCCGGAGTACAGGCTCTCTGGGGAGCGGGACCCGGAGTACAGGCTCTCTGGGGAGCGAGATTGGGACTTCAACTGTTCCTGTCGCGGGATAAAGTTTAGAAATTACACCAACATTTTCAGAAAGACTATTAAAATATAGTAACTGGTGAAAGCGATTTAAAAAATCTCCCTCCTCACAGCGAGTGTTGGGAATCTCAGTGGTGATCGTTTGAAGGGCTGTGGGAGGAAGCCGGAGAGAGAGGGAGCCCCGGCTCTGTGCGGTTCGCTCTCTGGAGTTGGGATCTGAGATTGTTCAACAATTCAAACCTTAAAACCAATCTCCGGGCCCCAGTGGCGGCTCTCGGCCCCGTTTCTGGACAGATTAGATTCACAGTGAGCGGGTACAATCCCCGGGACCCTCACCCCACAGTCCCCGGGACCCCTCACCCCACAGTCCCCGGGACCCCTCACCCCACAGTCCCCAGGAGCCCTCACCCCACAGTCCCCAGGAGCCCTCACCCCACAGTCCCCGGGACCCTCACCCCACAGTGTGCGGGACCCCACAGTCCCCGGGACCCTCACCCCACAGTCCCCGGGACCCCTCACCCCACAGTCCGCGGGAACCTCACCCCACAGTCCGCGGGACCCCTCACCCCACAGTCTGCGGGACCGTCACACCACAGTCCGCGGGACCCTCACCCCACAGTCCGCGGGACCCTCACCCCACAGTCCGCGGGACCCCTCACCCCACAGTCCCCGGGACCCCTCACCCCACAGTCCCCGGGACCCCTCACCCCACAGTCCCCGGGACCCCACAGTCCCCGGGACCCTCACCCCACAGTCCCTGGGACCCTCACCCCCATTGTCCGCGGGACCCCTCACCCCACAGTCCGCGGGACCCTCACTCCACAGTCCCCGGGACCCTCACCCCACAGTCCCTGGGACCCTCACCCCCATTATCCACGGGACCCCTCGCCCCACAGTCCCCGGGACCCTCATTCCACAGTCCCCGGGACCCTCACCCCACAGTCCCCGGGACCCTCACCCCACAGTCCGCAGGACCCCACAGTCCGCGGGACCCCTCACCCCACAGTCCGCGGGACCCCTCACCCCACAGTCCCTGGGACCCTCACCCCACAGTCCCCGGGACCCTCACCCCACAGTCCCCGGGACCCCTCACTCCACAGTCCCCGGGACCCCTCACTCCACCATGTGCGGGACCCTCACCCCACAGTCCCCGGGACCCCTCACTCTCCTGCTTCAGGCAACCCCCTTTGCTCTGATGTTCCCTCCCCAATATTCACTGCCCCTAGCCCATGCTCCGCTCTCCCTCAGCTCCTTATTTCTGGCCCCGGTAGAATCAATCTCTAACGGGGAATACCATTTAGCAGAAGCAGCCGGGGAGAGGAGAGGGTGTGCGACTCCCGGGGGAGCCCAATGGACAGAGGGTTGGGGGTCTCCCGGACCCGAGTAACCAGAGACCCCCCCAGAGTCCAGTCTGGCCTGAAAGTGGAGTCATTGGGCAAATTGTTCAACTCATTAACCCCTTCCCCCCCTCCCCTAAAATAAAACCCAGGGTCCTGAGCCAGTTACGGGGGAGAGAAAGAGTCCAGCATCTTGGAGTCGTTGGCCATGTGAGCGGATTGAGTTAAAATCTCGGCCGCCTTCTCCTGGTTTATCCCCAGGTGATCGGCGGCGAACTTGGCCAGAGGGTAAACATTGTCGGCGAAGTCCATCTTTGGTTTGCAGTCGGAGGTGTGCATCTTCATGTGGCTGATCAGGTTCCGCTGCTGCGCGAATTTGCCCCCACAGATCTGGCACTCATACGGCTTCTCGCCCGAGTGGATGCGCATGTGTTCCGTCAGTCGGTACTGACGGGTGAAGCGCATCCCACAGGCTTCACAGGCGAAGGGTTTCAGGCCCAGGTGACTCCGCATGTGGCGGGTCATGGTGCCCCTCTGCGTGAACTTCTTGCCGCAGATGCTGCAGGGGTAAGGCCTGGTCAGCCAGTGGGTCTTCTCGTGTTGCCTGAGTGTGGCTGGGTCCTTGTAGGACTTCTCACAGGACGAGCAGCGGTATGGCCGGATCATCTCCCCGAGGCTCTGGTTGGATTTGTCCAGGAAAGGAGTGGTTTGCTCCGCCACCTCTTTGTGAAAGAGGTCTTCCTCCGTGTGAGTCTCCACATGGGCATTGAGCTGCTCGGAGCTGGGGAAACCTTTCCCACAGGGGATGCACACGTACAGGTTGTCCCCAAAGTTCTCTGGCTCATAGCTGATGTGGCTACAGTGATACCTGTCTATCGTTCCTGGGGGACAAGGTTCGTCGCTGCTTGTGTCCTCGCTGCTGCTTTTCTCATCTTCTGCCTCGTCGCAGCCCAGGCCCGGGTACCTGCCCTGCCCCGGCCCAGCGAGCACCTCCACCTTCCGCTCCTGCCTCTCACCTTTCGCACCTTTCTCTCTCTCACAAGCTTCCACAAAGTGACTCAATGGCTCCTGCTTTAACCACCTTGACATCACATCCTCCTGGGTCTCAGTCCTGCTTTTGGTCTCGTTCGCCAGATTGTTGCTCCTGAAGACGCTGCTTTCGTGACCCATTGCCTCGTCCGTTTCCATTTGGTGGGCAGGGACGGGCGGCTGGTCCTTGTAAGAGGCACCATTGGTGAGGAGAGAGGCATTGGTTGGCGGACTGGTCTGTCTGGAGTCTGCAGAATGCGCATCGTCCTGCTGGAGGGAAGGGCCGAGCGGGCTCCTCTTGGACAGATCCAGGCCCAGCATTTGTGGGGAGGGCTGGTCTGGGAGGCACATTCCCTGAGCGTGAACCCGATTACCCTGAGAAGGTGGAGCGTAGAGCTCCCCAGAATGTGTGTTTATGGTGTGCATCTGTTGCAGCGACTGGCTGTCCAGGAGTCTGGAAGCCACCGAGTAACAAGACTGAATAACGGGCGTGGATGTCCTCAGCCCCCTCCCGAGTTTCCCATAGGATGAGAACCCTGTCCTGATGTGGAAATAAGTCCCGTTGCGTTTGAGTTTTTTCTTACAAAGAGCCACAAGGTCCGGCAATTGCAGGTAACTGGCGGCGGCGAGGATAGCTCCGAGGTTCTGCTCGTTCCCTTGGTCGGCCTCGTTCAACCTCCCGGTGTAGATATAATCCAGGATGGTCCGGAATATCCCAGGACTGACCATTTCCGGGTCCAGGTTGACCAGGTTGTCGTGAACCACCAAGGATTTCAAGTAGACACTGCTGGCGGCCAGGATGTTCTTGTGAGCCCGGAAGAGAGCATTCTGCACCACAATGATCACATCACACAGGAAGCCTTTGGTTCGCTGCCTGTTCAGCTGCAGCAGGAGCTGTCTGGCATGATTGGGCACCTCCATCGCATCCAGCATCGGCATCACCTCGCCACCTTCAGCCCAATCAAAAGACAAGTCAGTTGGGGAAAGACACAAGAAGCGGCCGCTAAATCCGCAACACCCAACTCACACCCAGCTCACCCACACCCATTCACACCAACTCACACCCAGCTCACCCACACCCATTCACACCAACTCACACCCAGCTCACCCACACCCATTCACACCAACTCACACCCAGCTCACCCACACCCATTCACACCAACTCACACCCAGCTCACCCACACCCATTCACACCAACTCACACCCAGCTCACCCACACCCATTCACACCAACTCACACCCAGCTCACCCACACCCATTCACACCAACTCACACCCAGCTCACCCATTCACACCAACTCACACCCAGCTCACCCACACCCATTCACACCAACTCACACCCAGCTCACCCACACCCATTCACACCAACTCACTCCCACCTCACTCACACCAACTCACTCACACCCATTCATACCAACTCACTCACACCCACTCACACCCATTCACACCAACTCACTCCCACCTCACACACCCATTCACACCAACTCACTCACACCCAACTCATTCACACCAACTCACTCCCACCTCACTCACACCCATTCACACCAACTCACTCCCACCTCACTCACACCCAACTCATTCACACCCAACTCACACCCAGCTCATTCACACCCAACTCACACCCAACTCATTCACACCCAACTCACTCACACCCAACCCATTCACACCAACTCATTCACACCTCACACCCAACTCATTCACACCAACTCACACCCAACTCACTCACACCTAACTCACACCTAACTCACTCACACCAACTCACACCTAACTCACTCACACCAACTCACCCTAACTCACGCTCCCCATCTCACCCTAACTCACGCTCCCCATTCACACGAACTCACTCACACCAACAATGCCCCCTCCCACATTCTCACTCGCTCAGTAAGATGTCAGCTCCCAGCCCAGCTCCAGATTCAGGGATCCGCAAACTCAATTCCGCTTTAAGCTTTAAGCAGCCGGTGTGGGTGAATCGGACAGTCCCGAAACGCGATCTCAATAAAGTTTGGGGAAGGGACCGAGTCTGAAGCCGAAGGGCCCCTTAAAGGGCCCGCGACTCCCTTTCGCCGCTCGATTCTGACTTTAGGTACACGCCAGATTTGAGCAGAGTGAAAAGCATTCAGTGTCGCTGCTGACAGACACAGCCGGGCGGTGGGACCCACCAGGTGCGGGAGCCAGTCATTTGTAATCTCCCCAATGGGGAACTTGGAGATTCAGACAATCCGGTAAAAAGGACGAGGTCCTTTTAAATTATTCATTTATATATATATATATTTGCAAATAAAGATTAAACGAAGTTACCTTAAAGCGCGGCCGGATTTCCTGGGAGTCCCAGCCGGTGACTGGTGTCCTGCCCGCTGGAGTTTTGCAGATTATAAACTACCCGATTGACCAGAGACTGCGCGGTGCCACCTCTTATACATGTTAGTGTAGATGGTGCAGCGAGGGGGAGGGGAGGGGGTCACATCACAACCCCCTGTGGGCACTTCCAAAAATTACATCACTTATAGGAGCTGCTATTTTTATTTACCGGACCCGCTCGGCATCCACACAGCCCGTTAACCCTTAAAAAACAACTTCCCTTCTCGGCATATTGCAGCCGGCACCTCCACTGCAATAGCGAGAACACCCCCAAACTACAGAGCACACCCAAACTACAGAGCACACCCCCAAACTACAGAGCACCCCAAACTACAGAGCACACCCCCAAACTACAGAGCACCCCAAACTACAGAGCACCCCCCCAAACTACAGAGCACACCCCCAAACTACAGAGCACACCCCAAACTACAAAGCACACCCCCAAACTACAGAGCACCCCAAACTACAGAGCACCCCCACAAACTACAGAACACCCCCCAAACTACAGAGCACACCCCCAAACTACAGAGCACACACCCAAACTACAGAGCACACCCCCAAACTACAGAGCACACACCCAAACTACAGAGCACACCCCAAACTACAGAGCACACCCCCAAACTACAGAGCACCCCAAACTACAGAGCACACCCCCAAACTACAGAGCACCCCAAACTACAGAGCACCCCCCAAACTACAGAGCACACCCCCAAACTACAGAGCACCCCCCCAAACTACAAAGCACACCCCCAAACTACAGAGCACCCCAAACTACAGAGCACACACCCAAACTACAGAACACACCCCAAACTACAGAACACCCCCACACTACAGAACACTCCCACACGACAGAACACCCCCCCAAACTAGAGCGCACACCCCCAAACTACAGAGCACACCCCCAAACTACAAAGCACCCTCCCAAACTACAGAGCACCCCAAACTACAGAGCACCCCCCAAACTACAGAGCACCCTCCCAAACTACAGAGCACCCCAAACTACAGAGCACCCCCCCAAACTACAGAGCACCCCAAACTACAGAGCACCCCCCCAAACTACAGAGCACCCCCCCAAACTACAGAGCACCCCAAACTACAGAGCACCCCCCCAAACTACAGAGCACCCCAAACTACAGAGCACACCCCCAAACTACAGAGCACACCCCCAAACTACAGAGCACACCCCCAAACTACAGAGCACACCCCAAACTACAGAGCACACCCCCAAACTACAGAGCACACACCCAAACTACAGAACACCCCCCAAACTACAGAACACCCCCACACTACAGAACACCCCCACACGACAGAACACCCCCCCAAACTAGAGCGCACACCCCCAAACTACAGAGCACACCCCCAAACTACAAAGCACCCTCCCAAACTACAGAGCACCCCAAACTACAGAGCACCCCCCAAACTACAGAGCACCCCAAACTACAGAGCACCCCCCCCAAACTACAGAGCACCCCAAACTACAGAGCAGCCTCCCAAACTACAGAGCACCCCAAACTACAGAACACACCCCCAAACTAAAGAGCACCCCAAACTACAGAACACCCCCCCAAACTACAGAACACCCCCCCAAACTACAGAGCACCCCCCAAACTACAGAGCACCCCAAACTACAGAACACACCCCCAAACTACAGAGCACCCCAAACTACAGAACACACCCCCAAACTACAGAACACCCCCCCAAACTACAGAGCACACACCCAAACTACAGAACACCCCAAACTACAGAACACCCCCCAAACTACAGAACACCCCCCAAACTACAGAACACCCCAAACTACAGAACACACCCCCAAACTAGAGAGCACACCCCCAAACTACAGAACACCCCAAACTACAGAACACCCCCCAAACTACAGAACACCCCCCAAACTACAGAGCACCCCAAACTACAGAACACACCCCCAAACTAGAGAGCACACCCCCAAACTACAGAACACCCCCAAACTACAGAGCACACCCCCAAACTACAGAGCACCCCAAACTACAGAGCACCCCCCCAAACTACAGAACACACCCCCAAACTACAGACCACCCCAAACTACAGAACACCCCAAACTACAGAGCATTCAAACTACAGAACACCCCCAAACTACATAGCACCCCCAAACTACAGAGCACCCCAAACTACAGAACACCCCAAACTAGAGCACCCCAAACTACAGAACACCCCCAAACTAACGAGCACCCCCAAACTACAGAACACCCCCAAACTACCGAGCACCCCCAAACTACAGAACACCCCAAACTACAGAACACCCCAAACTACAGGGCACACACTCACTCACTACAGGGCACACACTCACTACAGGGCACACACTCACTCACTACAGGGCACACACTCACTCACTACAGGGCACACACTCACTCACTACAGGGCACACACTCACTACAGGGCACACACTCACTCACTACAGGGCACACACTCAGTCACTACAGTGCACACACACACTCAACAGGGCACACACTCACTACAGTGCACACACACACTCACAACAGGGCACACACACACTCACTACAGGGCACACACACACTCACTACAGGGCACACACGCACTCACTACAGGGCACACACTCGCTCACTGCAGGGCACACACTCACTACAGTGCACACACACACGACAGGGCACACACTCACTCACTACAGGGCACACACTCACTCACTACAGGGCAAACACTCACTGCAGGGCACACACTCACTCACGACAGGGCACACACTCACGACAGGGCACACACTCACTCTACAGGGCACACACTCACTCTACAGGGCACACACTCACTCACTACAGGGTACACACTCACTCACGACAGGGCACACACACACTCACAACAGGGCACACACTCACTACAGTGCACACACACACTCACAACAGGGCACACACGCACTCACTACAGGGCACACACGCACTCACAACAGGGCACACACGCACTCACAACAGGGCACACACTCACTCACTAGAGGCCACACACTCACTCACTACAGGGCACACACTCACTCACTACAGGGCACACACTCACTCTACAGGGCAGACACTCACTACAGGGCACACACTCACTCACTACAGGGCACACACTCACTCACTACAGGGCACTCACTCACAACACAGCACACACTCACTCACTACAGGGCACACACTCACGCTACAGGGCTCACACTCACTCACTACAGGGCACACACTCACTATACAGGGCTCACACTCACTCACTACAGGGCACACACTCACTCTACAGGGCACACACTCACTCACTACACAGCACACACTCACTCTACAGGTCACACTCACTCACGACAGGGCACACACTCACTCACTACAGGACACACACTCACTACAGGGCACACACTCACTCACTGCAGGGCATACACTCACTGCAGGGCACACACTCACTCACTACAGGGCACACACTCACTACAGGGCACACACTCACTCACTACAGGACACACACTCACTCACTACAGGGCACACACTAACTACAGGGCACACACTCACTCACTACAGGGCACACACTCACTACAGGGCACACACTCACTCTACAGGACGCACACTCACTACAGGGCACACACTCACTCACTACAGGGCACACACTCACTGCAGGGCACACTCTCACTACAGGGCACACACACACTCACTACAGGGCACACACTCACTCACTGCAGGGCACACACTCACTACAGGGCACACACTCACTACAGGACACACACTCACTGCAGGACACACACTCACTCACTGCAGGACACACACTCACTCACTGCAGGGCACACACTCACTGCAGGGCACACACTCACTCACTACAGGGCACACACTCACTCACTACAGGGCACACACTCACTCACTACAGGGCACACACTCACTCACTACAGGGCACACACTCACTCACTACAGGGCACACACACTACAGGACACACACTCACTACAGGGCACACACTCACTCACTACAGGGCACACACTCACTCACTACAGGGCACACACTCACTGCAGGGCACACACTCACTGCAGGGCACACACTCACTCACTACAGGGCACACGCTCACTCACTACAGGGCACACACTCACTACAGGGCACACACTCACTCACAACAGCGCACACACTCACTACAGGGCACACACTCACTCACTACAGGGCACACACTCACTACAGGGCACACACTCACTCACTACAGTGCACACACTCACTACAGGGCACATACTCACTACAGGGGACACACTCAGTACAGGGTACACACTCACTCACTACAGAGCACACACTCACTCACTGCAGGGCACACTCACTCACTACAGGGCACACACGCACTCACTACAGGGCACACACGCACTCACTACAGGGCACACACGCACTCACTACAGGGCACACACGCACTCACTACAGGGCACACACTCACTACAAGGCACACACTCACTCACTACAGGGCACACACTCACTCACTACAGGGCACACACTCACTCACTACAGGGCACACACTCACTCACTACAGGGCACACACTCACTCACTACAGAGCACGCACTCACTACAGGGCACACACACACTCACTACAGGGCACACACTCACTCACTACAGGGCACACACTCACTCACTACAGGGCACACACTCACTACAGGGAACACACTCACTACAGGGAACACACTCACTCACTACAGGGCTCACACTCACTCACTACAGGGCACACACTCACTACAGGGCAACACTCACTCACTACAGGGCAACACACACTCACTACGGGGCAACACACACTCACTACAGGGCACACACTCACGACAGGGCACACACTCACGACAGGGCACACACTCACTCACTACAGGGCACACACTCACTCACTACAGGGCACACACTCACTCGCTACAGGGCACACACTACAGGGCACACACTCACTCACTACAGGGGACATACTCACTACAGGGCACACACTCACTCACTACAGGGCACACACTCACTCGCTACAGGGCACACACTACAGGGCACACACTCACTCACTACAGGGGACACACTCACTCACTACAGGGCACACACTCACTCACTACAGGGCACACACTCACTCACTACAGGGCACACACTCACTCACTACAGAGCACGCACTCACTACAGGGCACACACGCAGTCACTACAGGGCACACACTCACTCACTACAGGGCACACACTCACTCACTACAGGGCACACACTCACTCACTACAGGGCACACACTCACGACAGGGCACACACTCACTCACTACAGGGCACACACTCACTCACTACAGGGCACACACTCACTCACTACAGGGCACACACTCACTCGCTACAGGGCACACACTACAGGGCACACACTCACTCACTACAGGGGACATACTCACTACAGGGCACACACTCACTCACTACAGGGCACACACTCACTCACTACAGGGCACACACTCACTACAGGGCACACACTCACTCACTACAGGGCACACACTCACTCACTACAGGGCTCACACTCACTCACTACAGGGCACACACTCACTCACTACAGGGCAACACTCTCACTACAGGGCACACACTCACTCACTACAGGGCAGACACTCACTACAGGGCACACACTCACTCACTACAGGGCACTCACTCACTACAGGGCACACACTCACTCACTACAGGGCACACACTCACTACAGGGCACACACTCACTCACTACAGGGCACACACTCACTCACTACAGGGCTCACACTCACTCACTACAGGGCACACACTCACTCACTACAGGGCACACACTCACTCACTACAGGGCACACACTCACTCACTACAGGGCACACACTCACTCACTACAGAGCACGCACTCACTACAGGGCACACACGCACTCACTACAGGGCACACACTCACTCACTACAGGGCACACACTCACTCACTACAGGGCACACACTTACTACAGGGCACACACTCACGACAGGGCACACACTCACTCACTACAGGGCACACACTCACTCACTACAGGGCACACACTCACTCGCTACAGGGCACACACTACAGGGCACACACTCACTCACTACAGGGGACATACTCACTACAGGGCACACACTCACTCACTACAGGGCACACACTCACTCGCTACAGGGCACACACTACAGGGCACACACTCACTCACTACAGGGGACATACTCACTACAGGGCACACACTCACTCACTACAGGGCACACACTCACTCACTACAGGGCACACACTCACTACAGGGCACACACTCACTCACTACAGGGCACACACTCACTCACTACAGGGCTCACACTCACTCACTACAGGGCACACACTCACTCACTACAGGGCAACACTCTCACTACAGGGCACACACTCACTCACTACAGGGCTCACACTCACTACAGGGCACACACTCACTCACTACAGGGCACACACTCACTCACTACAGGGCACACACTCACTCACTACAGGGCTCACACTCACTCACTACAGGGCACACACTCACTCACTACAGGGGACACACTCACTCACTACAGGGCACACACTCACTACAGGGCACACACTCACTCACTACAGGGGACACACTCACTCACTACAGGGCACACACTTACTACAGGGCACACACTACAGGGCACACACTCACTCACTACAGGGGACACACTCACTCACTACAGGGCACACACTCACTACAGGGCACACACTCACTCACTACAGGGACACACTCACTCACTACAGGGCACACACTTACTACAGGGCACACACTACAGGGCACACACACACTCACTACAGGGCACACACTCACTCACTACAGTGCACACACTTACTACAGGGCACACACTCACTCACTACAGGGCACACACTCACTCACTACAGGGCACACACTCACTA